>NC_087284.1:22636920-22943514 GCF_015220805.1 Pogoniulus pusillus | reverse complement strand
CTTGCTCTGTGAGCAGCTCATGAAGCTGGACCAAGGGGGCAAGAGGAGCCTTTGGGAAGCGTTGGCACTGAGCTTGTAGGTGGAAAGCTGGCAAAGGGGAACCTGCTGAGGTTCAAGGACAAGGCAGAGTCCTGCCCCTGGGGAGGAACAACTCCATGAGGTCAGTCGAGGTGAGGAGTGAGCTGCTGGAAAGCAGCTCCACGGAGAAGGACCTTGGAGTGCTGGTGGACAAGAATGTCCGTGCGACAGCAATGTGCCCTGGCGGCCAAGAAGCCCAATGGCATCCTGGGGTGCACCATGAAAAGTGTCACCAGCAGGGCAAGGGAGGGTCTCCTGCCCCTCTGCTCTCCCTGGTCAGGCTGCCTCTGGAGTGTTGTGTCCAGGTCTATGCTCCCCAGTTCAAGAGGGACAGGGAACTGCTGGAGAGACCCCGGGGGAGGCTGTGAGGATGCTGAAGGGCCTGGGACAGCTGTGTGAGAAGGAGAGGCTGAGAGCCCTGGTGCTGGGCAGCCTGGGGAGGAGAAGGCTGAGAGGGGACCTGAGCAATGGTGACACATACAGAAGGATGGGGGCAAGATGAAGCTGACAGGATCTTTTTGGTGGTGCTCAGGACAAGGAGCAGTGGACACAAACTGGAGCCCAGGAGCTGCCACCTCAACATGAGGAGAAACTTCTGTGGTGTGAGAGTGCTGGAGCCTGGAGCAGGCTGCCCAGAGGCTGAGGAGTCTCCTGCTCTGGAGACTGTTGAGTCCCAGCTGGATGTGTTCTGTGTGCCCTGCCTGGGTGCCCCTGCCCTGGCAGGGGGTTGGACTCAATGATCTCCCTTCCAAGCCTTCCCACTCAGCATTTTTTTCTGACTCTGTGATTCCATGAATGAATCCCCCCAAATCCCAGCATGTACTTCACACACAGAGTGCCACAAGGCAGAGCTCTGAAGGAAAAAAAGCACCAATCAAGCTTCAAACTGTCACAGAACAAGATTCTGGAGGGTTTAGATAGACCAGGCCTGCAGATCCCTGCTGCAAACTTCTTTCAGTGCAGAAGGAAGCATCAGCTGGAGGAGTCTCTAGGCATAAGCTGGCACAAAGGCTTTTGAAGTGCTCCACCCACCAGCACCTCTGCTCCACCACTGATGTCCCCTGACAGCACTTCCATTCGAGGGAAATCAACATGGCAGTGGAGTTATTGACCTGCTGCCTGGGGCTGTTCACCACTAACAGCTACAAAAGTGGTGGGAATGGTGCTGGGGGGGGGCGGGGGGGGAAGGGCGCCCAGAGAAAAGTAATGAAGTCTCACCTTGGAGATGCAAACCTTTCCTTACAGGGGGAAATAATCCTCCCCCCGCCCCAGCTTCTGATTTTGGCCACTACGAGAAATCCCTGTCAGTGCTGTGACCAAAACCCATCACTCACTCACCTGCCTGCCTCTGCCTGCTGGCAGGGAGCATGCTGCAGGAGCTCCTCTCTGAGAGCCAAGGCAGAGCTTTCCTGCTGGGTGCAGCAACTTCTTAGCAGCTGCGGCCCCACAGCAGGAACTCCCCTCCCTGGAGATGTCCAAGGCCAGGCTGGAGGAGGCCTTGAGCAAGCTGTGCTGGTGGGAGGTGTCCCTGGTCGTGGCAGGAAGTTCGAGCTGGGTGATGCTGAAGGTCCCTTTCAACTCTGCCCATTCCATGGACCGATGGTCACTGAGCCCAGCCTGTTTCACAGCAGCTTTCCACTGAAAGAAACCCACTCAGCTGGAGAAGTTCCACTCAGGGGAGGCTTGGAGCTGAGGGAATGCCCTCAGCAGGAAGCTTGTCAGGAGGCTGAGGCTGGCAGCTCTCCCCCCACCGGGGCGGTTCCTCCTCTGCTCTTCTGCAAGGCTGCTGCTGCACCACGTCAGAGTCCTCCCCATGCTGGTTGGACACTGCCAGGGTGGGGCTGAGGGCTGCTGATTGCTTCCCTAGGACCTGTTTTTGGGTGAGGATTTGGTGACCTGCTCTGCTGGCGCTCAATAGCGGTGAGGCTGAGCACAGGGCGCAGCTGCTGCAGCAGCAGAGCAAGCAGCAGAGCAAGCAGCCCATGCTCTGCTGCCCTGCACAGCTCCTGCCCGGGATCTGACCTCACAGCAGCACCTTTCTGATCTTGAATCATCGAATCAGAGGGGCTGGAAGGGACCTCTGGAGATCATCCAGTCCAAACCTCACTTGCCAGAGCAGCATCACCTAGAGCCGGGCACACAGAACACATCCAGGTGAGGCTCGGTGGCCTCCAGAGCAGGAGACTCCACAGCCTCTCTGGGCAGCCTGCTCCAGGCTCCAGCACCCTCACACCACAGAATTTTCTCCTCATGTTGAGGTGGCAGCTTCTGGGCTCCAGTTTGTGCCCACTGCTCCTTGTGCTGTCTCTGGGCACCACTGGACAGAGCATGGAGCCTGCTTCTTGCCCCCCACCCCTCAGCTACCTGTAACCACTGCTCAGGTCCCCTCTCAGCCTTCTCCTCCCCAGGCTGCCCAGCCCCAGGGCTCTCAGCCTCTCCTGGATGAGGCTTCCAGTAGCTGGGTCTAGCTGAGAGATCTCCCTGCCCACAGTGGGGAGGTTGGAGATGATGAACTCTGAGCTCCCTCCCAGCCCGAGCCATTCCAGGGTTCTGTGACCTCCGAGCTCCCTCCCAGCCTGAGCCATTCCAGGGTTCTGTGACCTCTGAGCTCCCTCCCAGCCCGAGCCATTCCAGGGTTCTGTGACCTCTGAGCTCTCTTCCAGCCTGAGCCATTCCAGGGTTCTGTGACCTCTGAGCTCCCTCCCAGCCTGAGCCATTCCAGGGTTCTGTGACTTCTGAGCTCTCTTCCAGCCTGAGCCATTCCATGGTTCTGTGACCTCTGAGCTCCCTCCCAGCCTGAGCCATTCCAGGGTTCTGTGACCTCTGAGCTCCCTCCCAGCCTGAGCCATTCCAGGGTTCTGTGACCTCTGAGCTCCCTCCCAGCCTGAGCCATTCCAGGGTTCTGTGACCTCTGAGCTCCCTCCCAGCCTGAGCCATTCCAGGGTTCTGTGACCTCTGAGCTCCCTCCCAGCCTGAGCCATTCCAGGGTTCTGTGACCTCTGAGCTCCCTCCAAGTCTGAGCCATTCTGTGATTCCACAGAGCAGGAGCCAGGCTGCAGAGCCTGGCAGGGCAGAGTAGGACCTGGCAGTGAGGTGGGGGCACACCTCCCTCGTTGGGTTTCCTCCTGGTTGTCACTCCCAGGCTGAGCTCTGCCCTCTGGCTGCCTGGGTGCAGGGCTGCTGGCTCACACCTGGCCTGGGCCATAAAGCAGAGCAATGCACAAACAATGAGGGGATGGTTGTGAGACTTCAGCGAGTGGCAGCTGCCTGTGACAGGCATCCTGCTTCCAGCACTTAACTGCTGGGAAGCCTGGGTAAGGGAGGCTGCTCAGCAGGTGAGAGATGAGCCAGCTCTTCCAGATGACATCAGGGCTGTACAGAAAGGAAACAAAAAGAGGAGGAAATGGCTCTGGTGGCTTGGAAAGGGCTTGCAGAGGAGATCATGACACCTGCTGCTTTGCTGTCACAGGAGGGCTTCATAGTCCCTGCCAGCAGAGTCATGGAATGGGTTGGGTTGGAAGGGACCTTCAAGCTCATCCAGTTCCACCCTCCTGCCATGGGCAGGGACATTTCCCACCAGCCCAGGTTGCTCAAGACCTCATCCAGACTGGCCTTGAGCAGCCCAGGGAGGGGACATCCCCAGCCTGCCTGGGCAGCCTGTGCAGGCCATGCAGCCCAACCCTCCCTTGCCTGTGCCCAGCCTGTTCCTCCCAGGAGCAGAGCTGCCCTTGCTCCAGGACACACCAGCAGGCCCAAGCTGCTCAGGCACCGCAGCAGCACGACCCTGGCTGCCAGCCTCTGCCCCTGCCTCTGCCACCCCTCTGCTCTCTGCTGCTCCTGCTCAGGTCCTGTGTTTCCCACCAGCGGTTTCCAGTGGCTGCTGTGCAGGGCAGGCTGCAGGCTGCCCCTGTGCCCCACTGCCCTCCTGCCTGGCTCTCCCCTGTGCCCATCAGGGCGGAGCAGAGGCCCGAGGTGCCAATCGGATAACGTGGCCACGTGGCAGGCAGAGCTGCCTGCGGTCTGGGCAGTGTCACAACGAATCCATCAGCAGGCAGGGAGCCTCCCCACGGCATTCCAAAGGCAGCTGGCAGGCCGAGCTGCGGAGCTGGGGTTTGGGTGGCAGGGAAGCTGCGGGGGAGGAGGTGGATTTCCCCGCGGGGAGCAGAGGAAATGCCCCCCTGGTGCCTGTGCATCTAACCAGCAGCCAGCTGCTGCAGAGAGGAGCAGCAGCTCCCTCTGAGGGCTCCTGCAAGTGCTCCCGGGAGATCCCAACACAAACCTGAGCTTTGCTGACTGCTCCAAGCACAGCACTTGGGCAGTCCCAGCCCCCAGGCTTTGCTGTGTGCTCACCCAAGGTGTGAAAACTTGCACCAAGGGAGGAGTCAGGGAGTCACCATGGTTGGAGATCTTCAAGACCATCAAGTCCAACCCTTATGTGTCTGAGAGCAGGCTGGATGAGGCCTTGGGCATCTTGGTCTAATGGGAGGTGACCCTGCCTGTGGCAGAGGGCAGGAACTGGGCAATCTTGAAGGTGCCTTCCAACCCAGGCCATTCTGTGGTCACAGAGTAGGGATGCCCCCGGGGAGGACACCTGCAGCAATCCTCACCTCTGCAAAACTCCCTCCTGAAGGCCCAAAGCAGGCCTGATGGATGCAGGACTTCGACTGCATCACCCAAATGCAAACCTCTTGATGTCCAAGTTCCCTTCCAGCAAAGCACCAACTACCCTCAGCCACTTGGCTCTTGTACCAAAGCCTTGATGCCAACCTCCCAAGCTCTCTAGCAGCTCCCTGAGAGGAGAAAGGAGCAAGGCAACCTTCAGCAGGTGCTTGGAGCTGCTGCTGCTGCAAGTCTTTGAGTGGTTCTGTTCCTGTGCCTCAGAAAAGGAAAGGACTAAACCCAGGCTGCTGAGCCTTAATCTCATTAGAGATCCAGGTCTCAGCTGCTCCTGGCTGCCAGCACTGACACTACCTTGGGGCTTAGGCTGTCAGAGGGCCCAAGGGAGAAGCAACCTCCAGCAGATGAGAAAGGAGACAGTGGCTGAGGGAAGGCTCAGAAGGTTCACATCTGTTAGTCGACCTCTGGAGTCATCCCAAAGCTGTTTGGAGACAACTCCACACCCTGACACTCTTGGGAGGTGCACTGAGGTCTGCTGCAGACAATTAAATGCTTTAGGGGTTAGGTTTTTGGGTGCGCCCTCCCTCTTTTGGATTCATTCATCTCAGGGAAGTGGAGGAGTCACCATCCCTGGAGGTGCTCCAAAAAGCCCAGGGCCATGGCCCTTGGGGACATGCTTTGGTGGGCATGGTGGTGGCTGAGCGTTCTTCCAACCTTGCTGAGCCTGTGTTTAGGACATGGTCTGGTGGCCATGGCGGTTGTTGGGTAGAAGTTTGGGTTAGGTGACCTTAGAGCTCTCTTCCAACCTCAATGATTCTGTGATGCCCTGAGCAGGCTTTCAGCTGCCCCTCAGGCTGTGTGAGCAAGGAGGGGCTGTGCCAGCAGGCCCCCTGGAGCCCCCAAGAGCCTTTCCTGCACACAAAGCTCTGCTCAGGACAGTGGTCCTTGGGCAGGTGTTGGGAAGATGCCCCTGGGGAGCCTCCTCCAGCCTGGTGAGCTGCAGGAATTCAGAGAGGAAAGGAGCTTCAAGAACTCAGGGAAACAAAGCAGCTGCTGCCTCCTCCCAGGTCTGCTGGGCAGGGATGTGGAAGTCCTGAGCCCTTCCCTCGTGCTGGTCAAGGGCAGAACCTCCTTCTGGGAGAGAAAATGGCCAGGTTGGATGAGGCCTTGAGCCACCTGTTCTAGTGGGAGGTGTCCCTGCCTAAGGCTGGGGCCTGGCTGAGCTTTGAGGTCCCTTCCAACCTCGTTAATTGCCCCCAGCTAACTCACTCACCCAGCAGTTTGGTGGCAGCCCTTGGGCCTCCTCATGCACTGCTCCTCACAGCACTGAGGGTCTATCATCCACCTCCCAGGGGATTTCCTCTTTGCCTTTAGGAAGTCCCAGAGCCCACAGGTGGCAGGAGGCAGCACTGAGCACCGTGGGTAAGTGTTCTGTCGTGCTCTGCAGCTGTCGTTGAGGGCTGGGAAGGTTAATTGGGAAGCACATTTCATGTGTTATGGCAGCAGTGAGCAGTGGCTGCACTCTGGCAGTCACTCAGAGGGAGGGATCCAGCCAGACTAGGAGGAGATTCCTCTGCTGTAAGCCTGGAAAGGGAAGGATGCTCCTGGGCTATGTAAATGGAGTGATGCTGTCGGGTTAGTAAGTGCTGCCAGGGACTTGTGTCAGCAGTTGTCAGTGAGGCTGTGGCCGCTACCTAGAAGCCCAGAATCAGTCAGGGCTGGAAGGGAGCACAAGGAGCAGCCAGTTCCAACCCCCCTGCCATGCCCAGGGACACCCTACCCTAGAGCAGGCTGCACACAGCCTCAGCCAGCCTGGCCTCAAACACCTCCAGCCATGGGGCCTCAACCACCTCCCTGGGCAACCCCTGCCAGCCTCTCACCACTCTCCTGCTCAACAACTTCCTCCTCACATCCACTCTCACTCTCCCCACCCCCAGCTTGTGCAGGTCCCTCTGGGTGGATCCTGCCCTCCAGCCTGGCTGCTGCACCACACAGCGTGGTGTGGGCAGCAAACCTGCTGAGGCTGCACTCGGTGCCTCTGTCCATGGCACCCACAGAGATGTTGACCAGAGAAAACTCTCAGCTGGCAGAACAATGCTCAGGAAGGATCCTTTATGTGCCTCTCTTGGAGAAGAAAAGGAAGAACAACCAGAAAACTCTCTCCTTTTTTATCTGTTTCAGATTTTGCCTGTAACTCCCAGGGCAGCATCCTCAGGGCCTCTTACCAATGCCAGATGACAAAATCTCCCTTACAGTAGCTACCTCTGTGCTCTGATGGCTTCATAAGTCCTCCCCAGGCACCTGAACCAGGAGAAAGTGAAGAGGAAAAGAGACAGGAGAAGGTTTGGACCTGAGGAGCAAAGTGGGGTCTGCTGAGCTGCTTTCATTAAGCACTTAAACTTGGTTTATAGTGGAGGGGTGACTATGGTCACTGCGGCTGCTTCCACCTCAGCTACTAATGGAAGCATTGAGGGGTTTCTTCTGCTGTGCTAAGAGAAAAACTCATTTCAGCCTCCCTCCCCCCCAGAAAAAGAGCACAAGAAGTGGGAATTTAAACCTTGCTTTTCTTTCTCTGAGGTTTTAAATGACCTGGGTGCTGGTGAATGAGTGACCACGTAGGGATGTGTCTGCTGCTGCTGCTTCAGAGCAGATCTCCATGGGTGGTAGCTGAAATACTGGGGTGTGTGTGGTGTGATCCTCCTGCTGTGCTTACAGCAAAATCCATCCTCCTGGCTGAAAGAGAGCACAGATCTCTGGGGACTGCTCGGGAAATCGTAGAAGTGGATGCACAAAGCAGTGTGTAAGTTACCTCCATACAGCCCCAATCAGCTCCCACCCGAGAAACAGAAGCTGCAGGGAGCAAATCCACAGCATCCAGGCCTGCAGTTCTCTTTGGGGTGATAGAGTTGTTGTTGTTGTTCTTGTCCTTCTTCTTCTCCTTCTCATTCTCCTTCTTTTCTTCTTCTTATTTTTCTTCTTATTCTTTCTTCTTTCCCTCTTATTTTTCTTCTTTTTCTTCTTTTCTTCTTCTCCTTCTTATTTTTCTTCTTCTTCTTCTTCTCTTCCTCTACTTTTTCTTCTTTCTTCTTTTCTTCTTATCTTCTTCTTTTTTCTTTTTCTTCTTTTTCCCCCCTTTTCTTCTTTTTCTTCTTTTCTTCCTTTTCTTCTTTTCTTCTTCTTTTTCTTCTTCTTTTTCTTCTTCTTTCTTCTTCTTCTTTTTCTTCTTTCTTCTTCTTGCTTCTTCTTCTTCTTTTTCTTCTTCTCCTTTCTTCTTTCTTCTTCATTGCTTCTTCTTCTCCTTCTCTTCTTCCTATTTTTTTCTTTCTTCTTTCCCCCCCTTTTCCTTCTTTCTACCTTCTTTCTATTTTTCTTCTTCCTTATTTTTTATTATTTTTCCCTTTCCCCCTTTTTTCTTCTTTTTCCCCCCTTATTTCTTTTCTATTACCTTATTTTTTTCTTTTCTTAATTATTTCATTTTTTCTTCTTTTCCCTCTTTTCCCTTATTTTTTCTTATTTCTTTTCCTTTTCCTTCTTTTTTCTTTTTCTTCTTCTTCTTAAATTAACTAATTTATCACTTAATTAGTTCAGAACCAATTAATTCAATACTAACCAATGCATTACAATCAGTTATTACCTGTATTATTACCACTTATGGTTATGACTATGGCCATGGTTTTGGTGGTGATGATGATGACGACGACGACGTAGGAGGCCTTTCTGTCCGAAAGGGGTAGAAGCAGCCCCCAAAGCACCCCCAGGGCGCTGAGCTGTCTCGCAGGCTGGGCTGGGCTTGGCGCTTCGGCCGCGCCGGCAGCGGCTCTCGCTGCGCTCCCGCGGAGCACCTGTTAGTACCCAGACGATTTTGCGATGTGGGGTTCATCCCCACCCGTTAATCTGCGCGGTGATTAAAGAGGCGATCCTCATGCCCATTACTCCTAATGACAGGAGCAGGCAGGCTTAAAGCATTAGCCGGCGGAGGCCGAGGAGGAGCCGCGCTGAAGGATATCAGCGATCTTGGGCAGCGCTGAGGAATTGGCTCCGTCCCCAGCGCCGCCACAAAAGGGATACAAAAGACCGACCTCCCCCCCCTTGCCCTCCCCTCCCCTCTCGCTGGAGCCCATTTCCTCCCATAATCACACAAAATGATTTTTCTTAAATATGATAATAAATCACGGCCAGGGAAAGGGGGAAAAAAGACGAAGAAGAAGAAGAAGAAAGAAATCGATGTGGCAGGAGCCAACTGCTGGGGGCTGATAACGCATCAATCAATAGGCAGTATTTAGATTTTAATTAATACATAGCCAGGCGCAGGCCCTTTTAGGAGAGAAATATTAGCCCAGATAAAAAACCCTCCCCTCTTTGCATGCCAAAGTTGTTGCCCCTATCTGGCGTTGATCAATCTGCTGCGCCTTGTGATTAACTCCCCCCCCGCGCAGCGCCAGCGCACGTCGGGCGGCAGCAGCAGCAGCAGCGGCGGCGGCGGGCACCGAGTGGGGACGTCGAAGGCAGCTCCCTCCGCAGTGCCGCTCACCTGGCAGGGAGGTGTCTGGGACGACCCAGGGCAGAGAAGCTGCTGAGCGCAAAACCCACCGCTCCGGCGCTGCTGGGCGAGAGCGGGGCAAGAGTGCGGCGCCTGCGGCAGGAGAGGCGCAGCCGCTCGGGCTCTGCACCGCCTGGCAGACAGCGCTGCCCGCCCCGGCTGCGCAGGGCGCGGAAGGGCTCTGCGTGGGCACCACAGAGCTGAGCGCTGGCTCCAGCTTATTCTATTTTACTTTGTTTTGTTTTATTTTGCTCTATTTTATTTTACTTTATTTTGTTTTGCATTGTTTTATTTTTTTTTTTACATTTCTTTACTTTTTCTCCCTCCCCTTCCCTTTCTCTCCCTTCCCTTTCTCCTTCCCCTCCCCTCCCTTCCCTTTCTCCTTCCCCATCCCCTTTCCCCTTCCCTTTCCCCTTCCCAGCTGGAGCAGAAGCTCTGCCGGGAGGTTCCAAACGCAGCTGCAAGGCCATGCAAGGAGCACTCCTCCAAAACTCCAGGATCAGGAGAACTTTTCTCCCTGCTTCTTTTCCTCCCTAGCATTATCCTCATTATTTCCTGACTGATTCCTCCCCACCAGGCTCAGGCTTCACTTCCTCTAGCTCAGACATCTTCTAATACACTGGAAGAAGATGAAGGAATTAGTTAATTCCCCAGAGCCAGCCCAGCCCCACCGACCTGCACATTCCTATATCCAAGCTGGCACCTCTGAGCCTCGCTTTAAGCCAGGCGGAGGATTAACTCCTTCCCTGCTGCACTTGGCAGCTCCTTTGCAAGCTGTCGGCTTTGCGCACCCCAGGCTGTGGGAGCTGAAGTGCTCTGGTTGGGCACAGTGGCTCATGGTGCCATGGGGGTTCTCTCCCTGCTTCCTTCAGCTGATTCAATCCACAGCAAAAGAACCACAAAGGGTTTCCTTTTCCTCCCCTTTTTCTTTTCAAGCTTCTCCAGGCCCAATCCAACCTGACCCTGAACACCCCCAGGCAGGAGGCAGCCACAGCCTCCCTGGGCAGCCTGTGCCAGGCTCTCAGCAGCCTCACCCTGCACAGCTTCTGCCTCAGCTCCAAACCATTGCCCGTGGCCTGGCTCAGAGCCCCTCAGCACAAGTCCCTCTGCAGCCTTCCTGCAGGAGCCCTTCAGGCCCTGGCAGCAGCTCTGAGGTGCCCCTGGAGCCTTCTCCTCTGCAGCCTGCAATCCCCCCAGCTCCCTCAGCCTGTGCTCACAGCAGAGCTGCTCCAGCCCTGGCAGCATCTTGGTGGCCTCCTCTGGGACAGGAGAAGTTACTTTGGAATACAGATACTGATCCTCCCAGAGCAAGTGGGCAGGGATGCAGTTATCCCAGGAGAGCATCACATCCAGAGAGACACAGAATCCTAGAGACATCAAATCGTGGAGATCTACAAACACAGAATCCTAGGAACACTGAACCCTAGAAATACAGAATCCTAGGATCCTGGAAACGTGGAGTCCTGGGAATCTAGAGCCTTAGAAACACAGAATCCTACAAACTACAATCCTAGGAACAAAATCCTAGGAGCATAGAATCCTACAAACATAGACTCCTAGAAACATGAAATCCTAGGAACACAGAATGCTAGGAACACTAGGAACAGAGAATCCTAGAAACACAGCATCCTAAGAACATAGAATCCTAGAAATTAGAATTCCAAGAACACAGAATTCTAGGAACAGAGAATTCTATGAACAGAGAACTCTAGGAACACAGAATCCTAGAAACCAGATTTCTGAGAACATGGAATCCTAGGAACACAGACTCCTAGGAATAGAGAATCCTAGAAACCAGAATCCTAATAACACAGAATCCTAGGAATGCAGACTCCTAGGAACAGAGAATCCTAAGAACATAGAATCCTAGATACATAGAATCCTGGGGACATAGAATCCTGGGAACATAGAATCCTAGGAACATAGAGTCCAAGAAACATAGAATCCAAGAAACACAGAACCCATGGAACATAGAACCCTAGCATCACAGAATTCCATGTTGCAAGGGACCTCAGGGACCCATCCCCCCTTCCTGGGTGACATGAGGTGGCTCAACACCCACTCAAGGTGAGTCTTAAGGACCTCTTAAGCTAAGCCTGCTGCAAAGTGCAGGGGAATCCTCCCCCTCCCCTGGGAGCTTGTCCCAGTGCCTACCTGTTCCCATGGGGAAAGATGTGCTCTGGAGAAGAACTTTCCTGCTGGCATGGGATTTCATAGAGCCATAGAATCAGTCAGGGTTGGAAGGGACTAGAAGGATTTTGGCCACAGCAACCCCAAGCAGCACTACAGGCTGGGATCAGAGTGGCTGAGAGCAGCCAGGCAGAGAGGGCCCTGGGGGTGCTGGCAGAGAGCAGCTGCAGAGGAGGCAGCAGTGCCCAGGTGGGCAGCAGAGCCAGTGGCATCCTGGGCTGGCTCAGGAGCAGTGTGGGCAGCAGGACAAGGGAGCTGCTTCTGCCCCTGTGCTCAGCACTGCTCAGGCCACCCCTGCAGTGCTGTGTCCAGCTCTGGGCTCCTCCATTGCAGAGAGATGTTGAGGTGCAGGAAGGTGCTGAGAGCAGGGCAGCAAGGCTGGGGAGGGGCCTGGAGCAGAGCCCTGTGAGGAGAGGCTGAGGGAGCTGGGGGGGTGCAGCCTGCAGCAGAGGAGGCTCAGGGCAGAGCTCATTGCTGCTGCTGCAGCTGCCTGCAGGGAGGCTGTAGCCAGGTGGGGTTGGGCTCTGCTGCCAGGCAGCCAGCAACAGAAGAAGGGGACAGAGGCTGAAGCTGTGCCAGGGCAGGTCTATGGCTGGGATGTTGGTTAGGGACGTTGCTGGGCAGGAAGAGAGTGATTGGCACTGAAGTGGCTGCCCAGGGAGGTGGGTGGAGTGGGCTGTGGCTGGAGGTGTGTGCAGCCAAGCCTGGCTGGGGCACTGAGTGCCGATGGTCTGGGTTGGTTGGGCAGGGCTGGGTGCTAGGTTGGGCTGGAGGAGCTTGGAGCTCTCTGCCAACCTCTGATTCTATGATCATCCAGTTCCAACCCCCCTGCCATGGCCAGGGACACCTCACACTAAATCAGGCTGTCCAGAGCCTCATCCAGCCTGGCCTTTAACACCTCCAGGGATGAGGCTTCCACCACCTCCCCTGGGCAACCCCTGCCAGGGCTCTCACTACCCTTATGCTGAAGAACTTGTTCCTAGTTTGGGGCTGCTGCACAGGGTGGGTGCAGCCTAGAGGAGGAGGTGAGACTTCTCAGGGGCAGGGTTGGTGTGGTCAGGCTGTGAGCTCATCGCAATCTGGCAGGGCTTGGGGCTGCCTGAGGCTGCCCAGGAGGAGATGGGTGGGCGATAAAGGGGCAGGATGCTGCTGGCCCTTATCTGCGCCGCGGCTTTCCCTTCCACACGAGCTCCTCCTGCCTGCCAGCTCTGCTCCTGTCTGCCCAGACACAAAGCAGAGCTCAGTCCTGCCTGCCGGGGGGGCTGGCTGCCAGAGCCCCAGCCCTTGTCACCTCGGGTGATAAGATGCAGCACTTCAGCTGTTCCTGCAGCTTCACTGCCAATTTTCTTTGCCTCAGCTGGGCTGCAGCTGGTTTGTCTTCTGCAGTGGCCTCCTGAAGGTGCCAGCAGCAGCTTCACCTCTGCGTGTAGCTGGGCTGCAGCTGGTTCCTCCTCAAGGTAAGGATCAACAGGGCTCAGAGCTTCCAGTGCCTGAAGGGGCTCCTGCAGGAAGGGCTTGCAGGAGGGACTGTGCCCAAAGGGCTGCAGGGACAGGCCCAGGGCAGTGGTTTGGGCTGAGAGCAGAGCAGGCTGAGAGTGGGCTGTGAGGAAGAAGCTGTGCAGCAGGAGGCTGCTGGAACCCTGCACAGGGTGGCCCAGGGAGGTGTTTGAGGCCCCAATGGCTGGAGATGGTGAAGGTGAGGCTGGGCAGGGCTGAGAGCAGGCCTGCTCTAGGGGAGGATGTCCCTTCTGAGTGCAGGGGGTTTGAGCTGGGTGAGCTTTGGGGGTCTCTTCCAGCCCAGGCCCATTCCTGTGATGATTCAAACCAAAAGTGACTCCATGACCTCGGGCAGCTCAGGGTGGTTGGAACTGGATGACCTTTAAGGTCCCTCCCAACCCAAACCATTCTGGGGTTCTATGACCCCAGAAGAAGTTGTTCAGCATGAGGGTTGTGAGAGCCTGGAGGTGGTGGTAGCCTCTCCCTGGAGGTGTTTAAGGCCAGGCTGGATGAGGCTGTGGACAGCCTGATCTAGTGTGAGGTGTCCGTGGGCATGGCAGGGGGGGTTGGATGATCCCTGTGGTCCCTTCCAACCCTGACTGATTCTATGGTTCCATGGCCTGCACTGAACAGCATCCCAGTGAAGATCTTTTTGGCTTCTAGGTCAGGCCAATGGGTGGTGTCAGCTGGCTGCTGGTGGCTGGAGAGGATGTGGGAGTGGGGGGAAAGGAAGCTCTGCAGGAGGGAACCAGAGCAGGAGGTGAAATGAGAGAATGCAGAGGGGGACACTGGGAAGAAAAATGAAGCTACGAGAGAAAGGCTGAAGGAAGCTGAGCCAGAGAAAGGTGTCCCTGCACTGCAGGCATGGGTCGGGCGACCTTTAAAGGTCTCTTCCAACCCAGAGCACTCCATGGGCTCTGTGAAGAAGGCACCGAAGAGAACAGAGCCCCATGGTGGAGAACATCAATCAGGAGGGAACTGGAAAAGCCGACCCAGGCAATCATTGGCCCAGCAGCCGCCCACCCTTCCACTGCCGTGAGGGAGCACAGGCTTTGAGCCCTGCACCTTCCTTTCCCCCTTTCCCCTTTCCCCCTTCCATTCCCTTTTCCCTTTCCTCTTCCCTTTCCCTTTCCCTTTCCCTTTCCCTTCCCTTTCCCTTTCCCTTTCCCTTTTTTGTTTCCCCTTTCCTTCCCTTTCCCTGTTTCATTTCCCTTTCCTTTCACCCTTCCTTCCCCCTTTCCTTTCCCCTTTCATTCCCCCTTTCCTTTCCCTATCTCCTTCTCCTCCTCCCTTCCCCTTCCTCTTCCCCTTCTCCTTCTCCTCTCCTCTCCTCTTCTCCTTCTCCTCTCCCCTTCCCTTCCCTTCCCTTCCCTCCTTCCCTTCCCTTCCCTTTCCCTTCCTTCCCTTCCCTTCCCTTACCCTTTCCCTTCCCTACCCTTCCCTTCCCTTTCCTCATTCCCTGTCCCTTCCCTGTCCCTTCCCTGTCCCTTCCTTGTCCCTTCCCTGTCCCTTCCTTGTCCCTTCCCTGTCCCTTCCCTGTCCCTTCCCTGTCCCTTCCCTGTCCCTTGGAAAGGAAACTCTAATACCTGTCAATTCAGAGGGGGAAATATGTAGGGCACGTTTCCAAAGCTGCCCATCCCGCAGGGAAATACTGAATACATTTTAACACCCATCCCAACGGGAAATACTCAGGAAACTCTGCAGCTGCCCATCCAGGATGAAGTATTTAGGCAATTCCTGAATCTTGCCTGTCCAAAAAAGGGAAGCATTTAGGGAAGTCTAACACCCATTCCCAAAGGGAAACACTTAGGAAACTCTGGAGCTGCTCATCCCAAAGGGAAACACTTAGGAGACTCTGAAGCTGCCCATCCAGAAGGGAAGCAATCAATAAATTCCTAACGCCCACTCCGAAGGGGAAGTGCTTGGGGAAAGTCTAACACCCCACCTGAAAGGGAAGTATTTAGGCAAATTTAAAGCTGCCCTTCCCAGAAGACATATTCAGCTAATTCCAAAAGCTGCCCATCCAGAGGGGGAAACTCTACATCCCCACACCCCCTTCCAAAGAGTGTTTCAGGACAGGGCTGATGGGACTCTGGCCAGCCTGCTCTAGGGCAGGGCGGGTTGGAACTGGCTGCTCCTCCTGGCCCTTCCAACCCTGACTGATTCTGTGCCTCTGCTTGGGAAGTTTCACATCCCCATCTCCGAGGGGAACCGCGCCGCAAATCCCACACCTCCCCATCTCCAGAGGCCACTATTTGGCCACCTCCACCCCTGCCCGCGTCCAAAGGGAGGTGTCGGCTGCGAGCCTCCCCGCCGGGGCTGCTGCTGCCTTGCGCTGCTTGCCGGCCCTGCCCGCGGAGCCCGAGCGGCTGCGCTGCCTGCCGCGGGTAATCAGCGGCGGCGATAAAAAGCGAGCTGCCGGAGTGACAGGCACGCTGCAGACAGGGCTGTGTAGTTTAGGTAGGGGCTATGGGCTGGAAAATTTTGATCACTTTAATTTACTGGCTCCAGCCTGCCTGCTGGACTCTCTGCGAGCACTTTTATCAAAAGCCCCTCTGAGGTGGCTATTGATTTTGTTATATTTCTGCGCAGGATAAGAAGAGACAGGAGAGTTAGGAGCAAGAGTGAATGAAGAACTTTCCTCAGATACTGCTATTCTCCAGCTTATTGCATCCTGTCGTTTGTAGTTTCAGATGATGTCAGTATGTCAGGCCTTGCTTGAAGCAATAAGAGCGGGGGGGGGGCGGGGGGCGGCGAATAACAATGGAAAAGGCCAGATGAGAAAGATTTGAAAAAGGAGAAAAGAGGCAGCAAAGAAAGTGAGAAAGTGAAGGTGAGAAATAAGGGAGGGGGAGAGAGAGGGGGAGGGCGGAGGAGAAGAAGGAGGGGGAGGAGAAAAAAAAGCAGAGTAGAGAAAAAGTGTCCTGGTGTAGGGAGGCCTGCGGAGAGGCATTCCTCCGGAGAAACCGTAACCAGCCCTGACAGCCCCGCAGCCCCCCGGCAGAGCTGCAGGGGGCAAGGAGGAGAAGCCGGGCTGGGGGGGAGGGGCGCTGCTCGGCTACCCCCTCCCCAAAAAAGAGCCAGGGAAAGAGAACGATGGTTAAGGGGGAGTGTTTGCTTAATTGGGAGGTGATTAAGGGAGATATTGATTGTTAGAGAAATGATTAGGGTAGATTATTAATCGATAGGAGGGATAATTGAGGCAGGGTAATCAGTGGAGAAATGTTTAAGGTAGATATTAATTGGGAAATGAATAAGGTAGATATTAATTAATAGAGGTATTTTGAGGTAGGTATCAATAGAGAAATGGTTAAGGTAGATATTAATTGAGAAATTATTAAAGTAGATATTAATTAATAGAGGAATATTTGAGGTAGGGTATCATAGAAAAATGTTTGAGGTAGATATTAATAGAGGGACTATTCAGGTAGATATTAATTAATAGAGGAATATTTGAGGTAGATATCAATAGAGAAATGGTTAAGGTAGATATTAATTGAGAAGTGACTAAGGTAGATGTTAATTAATAAATTATTAATGTATATATTAATAATAGAGGTATATTTGAGGTATCAATAGAGAAGTGGTTTTAGGTAGATATAATTGAAAAAATGATTAAGGTAGATATTAATTTAATAGAGGAATATTTCAGATAGGTATCAATAGTGAAATATTTTAAGTATATATTAATCAGTAGAGGAATGTTTAAGGTAGATACTAATTGAGAGGTGATCAAGGTAGGTATTAATAAATTATAAGGTAAATATTAATTAATAGAAGAATATTTGAGGTAGATATCAATAGAGAAATGTTTTATGTAGATATTAAAAGAGGTAGATACTAACAATAGAGGAATATTTAATGTAGATATTAATTAATAGAGGAATATTTAAGGGTAAACATTCAATAGGTTGTAAGGCAGAAATTAATTGGGGGAGATATTATGGTAAGTATTAATTAATAGAGGAATATTTGAGGTAGATATTAGCAGAGAAGATGATGTTACGGGCCTGATATTAATCAATAGGGGAACTGCTTTAAGGTAGATACTAATAGAGAGGTGTTTAAAGGTAGGTATTAATTGGCAGAGAAATATTTAAGGGAGATATTAGGAGGGCAAACATTTTTAAGGTAGATCTTAGTAGTGAAATGTTTAAGGCATAATCAAGAGAGGCATAGTTAAGGCAGGTATTAATTAATACAGAGATGTTTAAAGTTAGAATAAGTTAAGAGAGGGATGTTTAATGTAGGTATTAACCAACAGATAGAGGTTTAGGCAGATATTAATGAATAGAGAAACATTTAAAGTAGATGTTAAAGAGGTGTTTCAGGTGGATATTATTCACTGGGGGAAATGTCTGAGGGGGATATTAATCAATAGAGTGATGTTAAGATAGAATCAATAGAGGGAACGATTAAGGTAGATACTAGTTAATGGCAGATAGGGAATTAACAGAGAACTGGTTGAGGCAGATACTAACTAGCACATGAAGGGCAGCTTGGGAGGGAACCCCAATGGAGCAGCTGCCCCAAGCTGCCCAGGGTGCCAGCTGAGCTGGGCTGAGGTGGGCCAGCAGCAGCCTGCCCATCTGAGCCTTCCAGGAGGTCTCCTGAATTCCAGCTGGGAATTTCCGTGCAGATGAATGTGTAGACCTGAGAGCAAGTTTGGATCCTCCTTCGACTTCCCTCCTACCCTAAACTCCTGCTTTTCCAAGGGAAAATATTCCAGTTCAATCAGGATTTCTCCCACGCTGCTTCCTCCTCTCCTCTCCTCTCCCTCCTCTCCTCTCCTCTCCTCTCCTCTCCTGCCTTCTCCTCCTCCTCTCCTCTCCTCTCCTCTCCTCTCCCTCTCCTCTCCTCTCCTCTGCCTCTCCTCTTCCTCTCCTCTCCTCTCCTCTCCCTCCTCTCTCTCCTCTTCCTCTCCTCTCTGTCCTCCTCCTCTCCCTCCTCTCTCTCCTCTCCTCTCTCCTCCTCTCCTCTCCTCTCCTCTCCTCTCCTCTTCTCTCCTCTCCTCTCCTCTCCTCTCCACTTCCTCTCCTCTCCTCTCCTCTCCTCTCCTCTCCTCTCCTCTCCTCTCCTCGTCCTCTCCTCTCCTCTCCTCTCCTCTCCTCTCCCCTCCTCTCCTCTCCCTCCCTCTCCTCTCTCCTCTCCTCTCCTCTCCTCTCCTCTCCCTCTCCTCTCCTCCCTCTCCTTTCTTGGGGAAAGAAGAATCTTGGGAAGGAGAAGGAAATTTGAGGAAGGAGGAGAATTTGGTAAGGAGAAGGAAATTTTGGGAAAGAAATTCTGGTAAGAAGAAGGAACTCTTGGGAAGGTGAAGGAAACCTGAGGAAGGAGGAGGAGATCTTAGTAAAGAAAAGGAAATCTCGGTGAGGAGAAGGAACTCTTGGGAAGCAGCACTCCTCATTTAATGAAGTCTTGCATTTCTGTCTGGAATGTGCTCGAAGTAAAGCCCCAGCAAGAGCAAGGCCAAGGCAGGAGCTGCTGCTGCTGAGCTCCCACGCCAGGGCAGGGCCAGCAGAGGTGCAGAAACCTGCTGGGTCCCCGCGGCAGTGATGACCTCAGAAGCCTGCGTGGCTCTTATCTGCTCTGGCTCCTGGCCTGTGCTTCTTGGCCGGGGAGCAGCTCGTGGTGAGAACCAGCTGGAGGTGGCCAGGCCAAAGCAAACAGCCAGGCACACGGAGAGGTCATTTTTGGCCATTGAGATCATTCAACCCTTTCGGTGCTCGAGGAGCAGGAGGTTTGCCACCGTCATCAGCCTTTGATTTACTTTTGCCTCTCTTTGCAGCATGATTACTTTGGGTATTAAATCCAAGCAACAAGGAGCTAAAGGACAATTATGGCACACTGGCAGCATATGTTCACTGTCACACTTAGCAGGGCTTTAGACAAGGGGAAAAAGCCTCACACGCAGGCTGCAGAGACACAGCGCCGAGGGAGGCAGCAGGGCAGGGATGTGGCACCGGCAGTGGTGCTGCAGTGGTGCTGCAGTGGTGCTGCAGTGGTGCTGGCACTGGACCTCAGAGCTGCTGCCAGGGCCTGCAGGGCTCCTGCAGGAAGGCTGCAGAGGGACTGTGCCCAAAGGGCTGCAGGGACAGGCCCAGGGCAGTGGTTTGGGCCGAGAGCAGAGCAGGCTGAGAGTGGCTGTGAGGAAGAAGCTGTGCAGCAGGAGGCTGCTGGAACCCTGCAGCAGGTGGCCCAGGGAGGTGTTTGAGGCCCCATGGCTGGAGATGGTGAAGGTGAGGCTGTGGCAGGGCTGAGAGCAGCCTGCTCTAGGGGAGGATGTCCCTGCTGAGTGCAGGGGGGTTGGGCTGGGTGAGCTTTGGAGGTCGCTTGCAGGCACATCCCAGCCTGTGCCTCTCAGGCTCCAGCAGCAGAGGCCCTTGCTGGTCCTGCTGTTGGTGCTCTGTGCTCAGCTCTCCCCCGCTCTCAAAGCAGAGATTCTCCCCGCAGCAAGGCCCACAGCTCCCCCTTGGGTGTACTGCGGTTCTCAAGGCTCCAGAGTCGCTTCCATCCACCCTCCCCTTGCCAACCAAAACTCTGCCCCAGCAAAGAAAACAACCTCCTGCTTTTTCTGGGGCCCATATCCAACATCGGTGACTCCTCAGCCCTGGTGGTGATTCCCAGGATTAGCAGTGGGCTGAAGGTCCACTCTGATGGATTCCAGGGCAGCAGAGCAGGCTTTGGAAGGAGCAAGACTGGGGGAGAGGAGCCCTCAGGGCCTGTGACAGGCTTTGGAAGGAGCAAGGTTGAGGGAAAGGAACTTTCAGCCTGTGACAGGCTTTGGAAGGAGCAAGGTTGAGGGAGAGGAACTCTCAGCCTGTGACAGGCTTTGTGAGGAGCAAGGTTGAGGGAGAGGAACTCTCAGCCTGTGACAGGCTTTGGATGGAGCAAGGCTGGGGGAGAAAATGAGCCAGGGAGGAGGTTTGGGTTCAAAGTTCTGCAGCACTGTCTCAGGTCTCTGGACAATCTGCAGGTGGATGTGTTCTCAGGTGGCTGCAAGAGACCTCCCTGTGGTGTGGGAAGGCTGGGAAGTGACTTCTGACAAGTCCCTTCCCTACAGGGGAGCTGGGGAGGAGCTTTTGACCAGGACTTGGAGTGCCAGGATGAGAAACAATGGCTCTGAGCTGGGAGAGGGGAGACTGAGCATTGAGATGAGGAGAAGTTGTTGACAGGAAGGGTGAGGAGACACTGGCACAGGCTGCCCAGGGAGGCTGTGGGTACCCCTCCCTGGAGGTGTTCAAGGGCAGGTTGGACAAGGCCTGGGGCTGCTGGGAGGTGTCCCTGCCCACGGCAGGGGTTTTGGAGATGGATGCTCTTGAAGGTCCCTTCCAACCCCACCCATCCCATCCCATCCCATCCCATCCCATCCCATCCCATCCCATCCCATCCCATCCCATCCCCATCCCATCCCATCCCATCTCATCCTCTGGTTCTATGACTCTGTTAATGATTTCAGCTGTGGGTATCCCACAGCTTGCTGATGTGAGAAGCCCTCCAGAGGCACCCAGGCTGCTGAGGGAGTGGTGGTGGGGAGGAAAGCAGTGAAACAAGGACACCAGATTGTGTTTTGAGTTATAGTAGCAGCGAAGCCCTGCCTGAAGCCAGTTAACTTCCATGCCTCTTGCATCTTCCTTAAGGTTAAAAAGAGCCAGCTGCATTTCACAATGCTGCCATAAACCCCCTGCTGTCAGGCTGAGACCTTGGCTCCAGGCAGAGCCCTCCGGGAGGCTTCAGCCAGGTTATAAATCCCTAAATGCAATACCAAAAAATAAAGGAGAGAGCCCTGGAGCCTGGCAGGGAGGGCACGGAGAGAGCCTGACCCTGGCAGTGAGGGCATGGAGAGGCTCTCCGGAGGAGGCCTGGCGGGGGGCAGGGTGGGATGGACGTTGGCACCAGGAGGGGCTGCCAGCGAGCCCGTTGCAGCGGCAACGGAGCCACGGGTGCCGCAGGTCCTGCCTGCCCCTCACCGCCGGCGCTTGCGCATCCCCAACCCTTCCCTCCCTCTCCGAACAAAGCCTTGTGCCAGCTGTAAGCGCTTCTGGGCTGGCCTGCCTCTGGCTGCGGAGACACCTGAAGGCCATCAAGGCTGCTCCGGGGCCAGCAGGCAGTGCTCAAGGCAGTGCCACCCCCGGCCGCAGCCCGCGGCGCTTCCTGCCCTGCGGTGCCCTCGGAAGGGAGCGGAGCTTGGCCCGGGCTGTAACCCCTGACAGCCTTCACCCAGGCGTGCTCTGGCTGCTGGGGGCTCCTAGGACAAGAGCTGCGATGTGGTTTATCATTAGCTTCTGCTGAGCTGAGCTGCTGGTCAGTGGAGTTTCCTGTCGCTGCTCTGGCTGGGGTATGGCTTAAGAATCAGAGTGGCTCAGGTTGGGAGGGAGCTCAGAGCTCATCTGCTCTGCTCCCCACCATGCCCAGGGACACCTCTCAGTGCAATTTGGCTCCTCCAGGACCTGGCCTGCAACACCCCCAGGGCAGGAGGCAGCCACAGCCTCCCTGGGCAGCCTGTGCCAGGCTCTCAGCAGCCTCACCCTGCACAGCTTCTGCCTCAGCTCCACTCTCAGCCTGCTCTGCCTCAGCTCCTAACCATTGCCCTTGGCCTGGCTCAGAGCCCCTCAGCACAAGTCCCTCTGCAGCCTTCCTGCAGGAGCCCTTCAGGCCCTGGCAGCAGCTCTGAGTGCCCCTGGAGCCTTCTCCTCTGCAGGCTGCACCCCCCCAGCTCCCTCAGCCTGTGCCCAAAGCAGAGCTGCTCCAGCCCTGCCAGGCACCTTGGTGGCCTCCTCTGGCCTCTCCCCAGCAGCTCTGTGCCCTCCAACTGCTGGGCCTACAAAAAAGCTGGGGAGAACTTTTTAGGCTGTCAGGTAGTGATAGGACCGGGAGGGATGGAATAAAGCTGGAAATGAGTAGAGTCAGACTGGATGTTAGGAAGAAGTTGTTCAGCACAAGGGTGGTGAGAGTCTGCAAGGGGTTGCCCAAGGAGGTAGTGGAAGCCTCATCCCTGGAGGTGTTTAAGGCCAGGCTGGATGAGGCTCTGGACAGCCTGAGAGATGTTGAGGTGCTGGAAGGTGTGGAGAGAAGGGCAGCAAGGCTGGGGAGGGGCCTGGAGCAGAGCCCTGTGAGGAGAGGCTGAGGGAGCTGGGGGGGTGCAGCCTGCAGCAGAGGAGGCTCAGGGCAGAGCTGATTGCTGCCTGCAGCTGCCTGCAGGGAGGCTGTAGCCAGGTGGGGTTGGGCTCTGCTGCCAGGCAGGCAGGGCCAGAAGAAGGGGGACAGAGGCTGAAGCTGTGGCAGGGCAGGCTAGGCTGGATGTTGTTAGGAAGTTGTTGGCAGAGAGAGTGATTGGCAATGGAATGGGCTGCCAGGGAGGTGGTGGAGTGGCTGTGGCTGGAGGTGTTGCAGCCAAGCATGGCAGGGGCACTAGTGCCATGGTCTGGTTGGTTGGGCATAGGCTGGGTGCTGGTTGGGCTTGAGGAGCTTGGAGCTCTCTGCCAAACTGCTGATTCTGTGATTCAATGATTCTGTGATTCAGTGATTCAATGATTCAGTGACTCAATGATTCAGTGATATAGTGCAAGGTGTCCCTGCCCATGGCAGGGGGATTGGAACTGGCTCATCCTTGGTGGTCCCTTCCCAGCCCTGCCTGGTTCTCTGGGTCGCTGAGCAGTGAAGAGGCAGGCAGGCCGGTGTGAAGGGCAATCAGATGCAAGAGGTTTCCTTTCCCTTTTTGCCTTTATTTTGCTTTTTGACTCCATTAGTGCAGCTGTAATTGCAGCCATATTTCAATGCCAAGCAGAGCATTTTGCAGCTCGAGCGCAGCCCCTCTAGCTCTGCCTACGGCTCGGTGCTTTGGAATACCCCCCCCGGTATAAAAACCAGGGAGCATTTTGGTACTAGCACCAACCTCAACTCTCATCTCCCTGCAACTTCCCGGGAAATGGAAGCTAAATGGCCTGTGTGAACGTTTATAAAATTTTAGGAGTGATTCCTCCTCCCATAATTAGCGTTGAGCACTCTGCGTATCTGCCGATTAGAGACATTACTCAGAGCCTGCCCTGCAACAGCTGCATTCCTAGGCAGGGAAAAGAGGGGGGAGAGGGAAAAAAAAGAGAACAGCTCCTAATGTGGCCCTGGGGGAGAGCTCTCCATTCTGACAGGATAAAAGATGCTTGGGATGCAGTTATTGCAATTCATAATTGTTCACTTGAAGGAGAAAAAAAAAAGCGGGGGGGGAGGGGGGGAAGAAAAATCTGCTCACCAGAAACAGAGCGGAAAAAACGAGAGCCCAAAGTGTCTTGTTAATGAAAGAAAGGTTTTGGAGGCTCTTGGTTCAGAGCTCCAAACTCCCTCTGGCTGGGGGTGAGGGGAGATGGAAGGAGGTGTTTCATGGAAGTGTAGGATGGTTTGGGTTGGAAAAGAGCTCTAAGCTCAGCCAGTCCAACCACCAACTTAGCAAACCACTCCCCAAAGTGCTGTGTCCATGACCTCTAAGCTCATCCAATCCAGCCACCAACCCAACGCCACCGTGGCCATCAAACCACATCCACAAGTGCCACATCCATGACCTCTAAGCTCACCCAGTCCAACCACCAACCCAACACCACTGTGGCCATCAAACCACACACCAATGTGCCATGGCCACATCCACTTACAGGGATGGGGACTCCTGCAACTGCCTGGGCCACCACAGCCATTACACCCCATTGCTCACCACAACATCCATGCATCTTTTAAATACCCCCAGGCATGGGGGCTCCACCACCTCCCTGAGCAGCCTCTGCCAGTCCTTGACTACTCTTGCAGCAAAGAAATCTTTCCTCCTCCCCAGCCTAACCCTGCCCTGGCACAATTTCAGGCCAGTTCCTCTCCTTTCACTTGAGCTTAGGGAGCAGATCCCAACCCCACCTGACTGCAGCCTCCTGGCAGGGAGCAACAGAGAGCAATGAGCTCTGCCCTCAGCCTCCTCTTCTCCACACTGCACAGCCCCAGCTCCCTCAGCTGCTCCTCCCAGCCCTACTCTCCAGACCCTTCCCCATCTCTGTCGCCCTTCTCTGGACCTGCCCCAGTCCCTCAATGCCATTATCGGAGTGAGGGCCCCAAACTGAACCCAGCACTCCAGGTGTGGCCTCCGCAGTGTGCAGTACCAGGGCATGACCACAGAATGTTAGGGGTTGGAAGGGACCTCCAGGGATCATCAGGTGCATCCTCCCCTGCCAACTCACACTGAATGAAAAGGAATCTGAGACTTTCTTGCAGAGGATCCAATTTCTTTTATGTTCATTTGCTTCGAGTGTGCAAGTTCAGAGTGACTTGAGAAGAAGGAAGAGGATTGTAGCTCTCACTACACTCCAGCAGAGTTCTGAGTAGCTGTGTCCCACCTGGGCCACCTTTACCAAAGCAGTTATCACTTCTGCTTCCTGTCTGCGATTCAGCCTGTGGAGGCTGTGCAGAGAACTCCACAAATCTTCCTGCCTTGAAACTCCTTTTCCCAGTTAGATGTCAAAGACCCTTCCCAAGCCATCACATGCTGAAGCCAGTTCACTCCCACTGCTACGAGTTATCCAGACTCAATTAGCTGCTCAGAGAACAGTTTGGGTTGGGAAAGACCTCTAAGAGCATCCAGCCCAACCACCAGCCCCGCCCCACCATGGCCATCAAACCATATCCCAGAGTGTCATATCCATGATCTCTGAAGTCATACAGCCCAACCACCAACCCAACCCTGCCAAGGCCACCAAACCCTGTCCCTAGGTGCCATGGCCACAGGTTTCTTGAACACCTCCAGGTGCTGTGACTCCAGCACCTCCCTGGGCAGCCTGTGCCAGTTCCTGACCACTCTTGCAGCAAAGAAATTTCTCCTCCTCTCCAGCCCTCCAAGATCATTTTCATGTCCTCCCTGAGGGTGTATAAGGCCAGGTTGGATGAGGCCTTGAGCAGTTGAGCCTAGTGGAGAGATGTCCCTGCCTATGGTGGGGAGTTTGGGGGAGGTGATCTCTGAGGTCCCTTCCAACCTGAGCCATCCTAAGGTTCCAACCTTCCACCCAACACCTCCACGGCCACCGGACCATGTCCTGAAGAACTTGAACTTGCAGTAGTGTCCAGCCAGGGAAGCAAAGGCAAAGGAAGGAGGAAAAGGAGGCTGGAGGCAGCTGTAGCTCACTGCTTCCCCCATATCTTGCCTGGCCCAGCTGAGGGCTGGCTCTGGTGGGCAGAGTGTGCATTGCCCCCTCCAGGCTGTGCTCAGCAGGTGCTTTATGAGGCGTGTGTCCTAGCGCTTAGCTTCGTGGGGGTCTGCTGAGTCCTACTCCATCAGCCTGGCTTCAGAGGCCCTTCACTGAGCTCTCATTAGCTATGTGGGAGTCTGGGGGCTGTGTGTGCAGCTGCATATCTTTATCCCTGGCAGCACTCAGGGGTGGCATGCTCCTGGTTAAGGTCTTGTGCAGTGCCACCAGTTCTCATGGACTCCACTTGGCACAGAGCACGAATTCATCCCGTGGAACAGGAGCTTGCCTTGGCTCAGACAAAAGGCCTCTGCCATGTCCTTCATCTCTGCTGCTTCTTGTGGGGTTTGTAAAGCTCCAGCCCTGCTCTGCAGAGAGAGTCCTGGGAAAACCACCTCCAAGGGCTCAGACACTGAAATCATAGACTCAAGCAGGTTGGCAAAGAGCTCCAAGCTCAGCCAGCCCAACCTAGCACCCAGCCCTGGCCAATCAACCAGACCATGGCACTGAGTGCCTCATCCAGGCTATTTTTGAACACCTGGTTCAGAGAATTCTAGAAGGGACATTCAAGATCACAGAATGGCTTGAGTTGGAAGGGACCTTCAGGATCATACAGTTCCAACCCTCTGCCATGTGCAGGGCCACCTCCCACCAGACCAAGCTGCTCAAGGCTTCATCCACTCTGGCTCTGAGCACCTTCAGGGAGGGGACATCTTCCACCTTGTCCTCATGCCATGGCTTTGCATTCAGGGGGAGCTGTCAGGTAATCATGGTGACAAGCAGGACAAGGGAGGTGATTCTCCTCCTTCACTCTGCTCTGCTGAGACCTCACCTGCAGCTCTGTGGTCAGTTCTGGGGTCAACAACACAAGAAGGACATGGACTAATTGAAGAGGGTCCAGAGCAGACCACTGAGACTATCAGAGGGTAGAGGGGTGAAGTGCTTATGGGGACAGGCTGGGAGAGCTGGGAGAGCCTGGAGAAGAGAGAGAAGGCTCCAGGGACAATGTGAAGCAGCCTTCCAGTGCCTATGGAGCTGCATGGGAGCTGGGGAGGGGCTTTGGACAAGGGCTTGTGGGGATGGGACAAGAAGCAGTGGCTTTGAGACAGGAGAGGGGAGACTGAGATTGGAGATGAGGAAGAAACTCTTGACAGTGAGGATGAGGAGGCACTAGCACAGGCTGCCCAGGGAGCTTGTGGCTGTCCTCTCCCTGGAGGTGTTCAAGACCAGGTAGGATGAACCCTTGAGCAGCCTGTGCTGGTGGGAGGTGTCCCTGCCCATGGCAGGGGGTTGGCACTGGATGATCTTGGAGGTGCCTTCCAACCCAACCCAGCCTCTGATTCTCTGCCATGACAGCAAACCCACTCCAGCAGGCCAAGCAGACGATGAGCTCAGCCCCGATGCGATGGACATTGCCCTCCTGTTAGCTCTCATCCCACTCTACTTTTAGTCTCTTGTTTCCCTGTCCAGGAGAAGGGGACAAAAAACCCTTCTCCAACAAGTCTTCTGCCCTTCCATTCTTCAGCACCACTCCTAACCTTTAGTCCTTTCCCTCTTACTTTGGGCTACAAGGGCATAAAACCTGTAATTAACAACTTCTTTATTGCCTCTGCAATAGTAATTGCTGTGTATAGCCTTGAGGGACTGGGGAGAGAAAAAAACCTCATTTGCCTCCCCTTGCCCCTTTGCTGCTCAGCAGAGCTCCTCAGCTCTTAGCAGCACCTTGCCCAAAGCCTTCACCTCCCGCAAGAGCCTGGTGCCACAAGTGTGACTCCCCCTGGGCGGCCACCTCTGCCTGCAGCCGTCCCTACCTCTGCCACGACCCTTCCCCTGCTTGCTCCTTTCAGGGCAAACTAAATAGTGGGGAGGGGGGAACAAAAATAACAAAAGCAGGCTGGGAAGAGATTAGATTATCAATTATCATGGCACTGTCTGCGACTTCAAAGGGCTGCAGAGCAAGGGAAACCAGAGTTTATCTGGGCCTGTAAGCCTCCTGCAATTATCTCTCTTGTCACCCAGATGTAGAGCAGTGGCTGGGGGGGACGTGGGGGGAATAGCCCTGGGTCTGCGGTGAGAGAACTGAGCTGGCTGGAAAGAAAAGCAACCACCAAAAGGGAAAAATATCCTGGGAGCATGAATCATGGAGCTGGGGGCAGACATTGACAGCAAGGAGGGACCTGGGTGTGCAGGGGGGCGGCTCGGGGCGGTGTCGCTGCGCGGCTGCAGGACGGGAGCGGTTTAGCGGTCAGCAGGCACTGGGACACTTCTCCTTTGCCTTTTGTTTGTATCCCCTGAAACTCCAACTATAGATCCGTATCTTTTGCCTGGTTGTTAGTAGCCTGTCAAAGAAGGGGCAGGAAAACCGGGAGGTGGTTGTCCTCTGTCATTCCCCACGAGCAGGAAAACCTGGGGGGAGGGTTGGGGGGGAAGTTGCAGAGGAAAAGAGAAGGTCTGGAGGGAAAGCTCCAGCTGCTGACATCACTTCCTCACCCAAGGGGGGCGTTTTGGTTTGGGTTTTGTTTTCCAGTGGGATCCATAAGGCTCTGGCCTGACCTGTGATATCTTAAGGCCAGGAAGGATGGAAAATCAAAGTAATGTTTATTAATCCATAGAAAAAGCCCCACGGCTATGCCCAGCGCCAAACCACAGCGGCACTGGGCGCAGGGAAGTCACAAGCCTGGTTAATGTGCAACTGCCTGTGTCAGGATATGATACACTGACTGAAAATCACTTCATACAGGAGCTTTACCTGCTTATGTTCCACCTCACCACCCCCTGGCTCCACCCAGTGCAGGAAGCCAAACCTTTGCCCTTCACCATGAGCACACAAGGGCAGGAGAAAGAGGATCGGCAGAGCTGGAGGAGTTTGTTCGGCCTTGAGAGGAGGTGCAGCAGAGCTCGGACAGGGTGGAACTCACACACAGAATCCCAGGCTGGAAGGGACCTCTGGAGATCACACAGTCATACAATCATAGAATCAACCAGGTTGGAAGAGACCTCCAAGATCATCCAGTCCAACCTATCCAACCTATCCATCCAGTCCAATCTGCTCAACCAAGAACATCCAGTCCAACCTATCCAACCTATCCATCCACTCCAACCTATCCAACCAAGATCATCCAGTCCAACCCTAGCCTATCAAACAGACCATGGCACTAAGTTCCTCATCCAGTCATTTCCTGAACACCTCCAGGGATGGTGACTTCACCACCTCCCTATGGTCACCTAGAGCAGGCTGCCCAGGAACACATCCAGGTTGGGTTTGGAAGTCACCATGCAAGGCTCTCATTACACTCCTCAGCCAAGGAGATTGATTCATAGACTCACAGACAGGGTTGGGTTGGAAGGGACCTTCAAGATCATCCAGCGCCCATGCCCTGCCATGGGCCGGGACACCTCCCACCTGCACAGGTTGCTCCAGGGCTCATCCAGCCTGGCCTTGGACACCTCCAGGGAGGGGACAGCCACAGCCTCCCTGGGAAATCTGTGCCAGTGTCTCCTCACCCTCACCGTCAAGAATTTAAAGATCTCCAGGAGCTGTGACTAGATGATCTCCAGGGCCTGTAACCAAATGATCTCCAGGGCCTGTAACTAGATGATCTCCAGGGCCTGTAACTAGATGATCTCCAGGAGCTGTAACTAGGAGACCTCCAGGTGCTGTAAGTAGATGACCTCCAGAGCTACAAGTAGATGATCTCCAAGCGTTGGAACTGGATGCACTTCAAGGTCCCTTCCCACCCAACCATTCCATGAACCTATGGACAGCAGAGGTCACTCTCTCTCGGGTGAGGCTGCAGCAGAAGCTGCAGCTGCAGAGCTGGGGCACATCAGATCTGTTCTAACCCTCTGCCAAAGGCACATGGCACAGATGCCAGGTCCTCAGCACCAACTGCACTGTCCCCTCCTCAGTGCTGCACCACGCAGCTGCTGTCAGGCTCCTTCCCCTAGCTTCCTGACAAGCTCAGGCTGGGAGCAGGGGGCACTAAGTGGGATCAGGCTGGTCCCTGCTGCACAGCTTGCCCTGCACGTGCTCCTCTGGGCATGGGGACAATTAAAGGCTCACCTGACATAAACAACAGCCCCGTGGAACAAGGACACCTTGCTAGCCAGGCTGTTACTGATGCAACTGCAGGCTTACATAAATCAGCAGCCTTTGGGGGCAAAAACTGTTTGTCAAGCTTCTGTCTGCTGTCTGGTGGGCCCTGATCCATGACCTAGCTTCTAGGCACAACCAGACTACAGTAGGCAAGATCTGCCTGGTCACTGGGCAAGGAGAAGAGAGAGAGAAGGCTCCTGCTCTGCAGAGCTTGCCAGGCTGGATGGTCTTGGGCAGCCCAGAATAGGTGGAGGTGTCCTGGCCCCAAGGCAGGGGAGTTAGAACTAGAGGATCTTGAAGGTCTCTTCCAGCCCAAACCATCTGATGATTCTGTGCTCTTCAAACAGGCAGCTCAGAGGTCATCAGAGAGCAGGAAACAAATGGGGCACTGAAGTCCACACGTCAGTCCTTGGTCAGGGGCTGCATGGCCTGGGGGCTTGCAATGAGATGATTCATAGAATCATGGAAAGGGCTGGGTTGGAAGAGACCCTCGAGACCACCCAGCTCCAAGCCCCTGCCATGGGCAGGGACACCTCCCACCAGCACAGCTTGCTCAAGGCCTCATCCAACCTGGCCCTCCAGGGAGGGCACATCCACAGCATCCCTGAGCAGCCTGTGCCAGTGTGTCCCCACCCTCACCAGCAAGACTTTCCTCCTCACCTGCAGCCTCAATCCCTCCTCTTCCAGCCAGAAGGTGACTGAAGCCAAAAAAACCAAAGGAGAGCCAAGCTCCTGGCTTCAGTGCCCTCAGCAAACTCTGCAGCAGGAGATTTAAAACCTAACTGTAGGGGGCAGCTTCAGTATCTTGAGGACACCTCAGCCCTGGGAGCAAACACAGAGCAGGCTGGAGGAGGCTTTGAGCAAGCTGGGCTAGTGGAGGGTGTCCTCCCATAGCAGGGGGCTTGGAATCAGCTGATCTTGAAGCTGCCTTCCAACCCAACCCCTCCTAGGATTCCAGGCACCTTATGGCTTTATGACTGCATTCAGTGAGTCTTTGACTCCATGGCTCCAGGATTCCATGATTCTATGGCTTTTGGATTCCATGATTCTATGATCCTGTGGTTTTATGACTCCATGAGGCCATGTTTCTGTGGTTTTATGGTTCTGCATTTCTATGGGTTTATGATTCCATGGCTCCATGATTCCATGTTTCTATGGTTTTATGGCTCTATGATTCCATGTTTCTATGACTTTATAGTTCCATGGCTCCATGATTCCATGTTTCCATGGTTGTATAGCTCTGTGATTCCATGTTTCTATGGTTTTATGGCTCCATGATTCCATGTTTCCATGGTTTTATAGCTCTGTGATTCCGTGTTTCTATGATTTACTGTTCCATGGCTCCATGAGTCCATGTTTCTATGGTTGTATAGCTCTGTGATTCCATGTTTCCATGGTTTTACAGTTCCATGGCTCCACCATTCCATGTTTCTATGATGTTATGATCCCATGGCTCTATGATTCTATGGTTTTATGGCTCTATGATTCCATGTTCCTATGATTTTATCATTCCCTGGCTCTGTGACTCCACATTTCTATGTTTTGATGACTCTGAGCCTCCCATTCTATGCTTTTCTGGTTCTACCATTCCACGATGAGAAGCCAGGAGCCACCTGAACCTCTTCCCCAGACAGCTCCCCTGGGCGCAGCTGCTTCAGGAGCAGCCAGGACACCTCAGTGCCAGGCCATGGGTTGTAGCCAGCACTGTAAGAAGCAGAGGAGCAACCTTAATTTCCATCCCCCTCCTTCCTTTAAAACCTCTGCTTGCAAAACTTTCCTTCCACCAATAATGGCCCCCATGCATCTTGAAGAGTTGGAGCCCAACTCATTAGCTTGGAAGGAAATACTGGAGCGGCTGGGAGGGTTGATTTTCATTCTGCCCCACGTTGGTGTGAACATTATCAATTGATCTAGGATTTAAGTGACCTGTCTGGAATGCTTGACAAACAAATTTTTCTCATGAATTATACATCTTGGTGCAAAGCAGAGCTAATGGGGGGGGGGGGGGGGGGGAGGGGAGGAGTGGGGAGAGGGCAGGTATTTCCATCACCTAGGGGCTGAGAGCCCTGCACATTAACAACACGCCGCTTCATTGAAGCAGGTAATGGATTGGGCTGTGCAAACGAGGGATCCGGGTGGGAATGGCTGCCATTAGTCATATAGGGCTGCTTGCTAATTATTGCTGCTATGAACATTGCTTCAGCTGCCTCCTAGAGCCCTGGAAAATGATGGGGCTTGGCAGGGCTGGTGTGGAAATGCTTGGGTGGAAGCAGGAGAACGGAGCGGTGCCTGCGCCTTTGGGCTTGGGTGGAGAATCATGGAGTGGGTTAGGTTGGAAGGGACCTCAAAGCTCAGCCAGTTCCAGTCCCTCTGACATAGGCAGGGACATCTCCCTCTAGAACAGCTCAGAAGTCTCATCCAGCCTGGTCCTGAACACCTTCAGGGAGGTTGTGGAGCACAGAATCACCCAATGTGATCAGAGATCACATTGGGTGATTCTGTGCTCCACAACCTCCCTGGGCAACCTGTGGCAGTGTCTCACCACCCTCAACCTGTGCCAGTGTCTCACCACCTTCACTGCTTCCTAACATCCAGTTTCAATCTCCCCTCTGCCACTTCGAACCCATTCCTCCTCCTCCTGTCATTACCAGACCTTGTCAATAGTCCCTCCCCAGCCCTCCTATAGCCCCCTACAGATCCTGGAAGGCCACTTCGAGGTTTCCTGGGAGCCTTCTCTTCTGCAGACTGCAGAGCTCCAAGTCTCTCAGCCTGTCCGCATAGGCAGGACACTCCTTGCCCTGAGCATCCATCTTCTGGTCTGTAAGAAATGGCTGAGATGTCAACAAAGGTTGTGAGATGTGAGATGTGGATCTGCTGCCTCCAGGGCTACCTCCATACAGCAGAGTAAGCAGCAAATGCCCTGCAGGGAGTAAACCCAGTCTGAGTGTCCTAAACTAGTCCAACCTCCTGACAATGGGCAGGGACCCCTCAGCTGCACTCAGCTGCCCAAGGCCTCATCCAGCCTGGCCTGCAACACCCCCAGGCAGGAGGCAGCCACAGCCTCCCTGGGCAGCCTGTGCCAGGCTCTCAGCAGCCTCACCCTGCACAGCTTCTGCCTCAGCTCCACTCTCAGCCTGCTCTGCCTCAGCTCCAAACCATTGCCCTTGGCCTGGCTCAGAGCCCCTCAGCACAAGTCCCTCTGCAGCCTTCCTGCAGGAGCCCTTCAGGCCCTGGCAGCAGCTCTGAGGTGCCCCTGGAGCCTTCTCCTCTGCAGCCTGCAATCCCCCCAGCTCCCTCAGCCTGTGCTCACAGCAGAGCTGCTCCAGCCCTGCCAACACCTTTGTGGCCATCACCTGAAAGCAGCAGACAGAGCTGATGTCACTTAATAGCCAGGCCCAGAGTGACCTAGATCCAGAGGACACAGCCTGTGAGAAAAATTGCCTCTTCTTCATTAGCTCCAGGACAAATCAATTCTGGGTAACAGAGACAGCTGCACAAGACCTTTTCCCCCCTCCCTACCTCTGTCCCCAAGGTGAGCTTAAAATAGTCCCTACAATATGCACAAAGAAGAATGAATTATTAACCCTGCTGGGATGCACTGGATCCAGCCAGGAGCTTCCAGCTGCCCCTTGGATAAAGGATGTGCTGAGCATTGCTCAGCGCTCACATAGCTGAGAGGCTGCTGCTGTAGCTCTGGGTAGAGGAAATAGATCATGGAGTCGTGGAGTCATGGAGTCAAAGAGTCATGGGATCATGAAGTCATAGAGTCATGGAGTCAAAGGGTCATGGAAACATGGAGTTCTAGAGTCATGGAATCATGGAGTCCTAGAGTCATGGAGTCATGGAGTCATAGAGTCATGGGATCATGGAGTCACAGAGTCACGGAGTCATAGTATCATAGAGCCATGGAGTTATAGAATCAAAGATCCATGGAATCGTGGAGTCATGGAATCATGAGTCATGCAGTCATAAAGTCATAGAGTCTTAGAGTCATGGAATTATTTGAGTCATGGAATCATAAATCATGGAGTCATGGAGTCAAAGAGTCAAAGAGTCATGGAGTAATGAAGTCGTAGAGTCACAGAGTCATGGAGCTGTTGGGTTGGGTTGGCAAAGCCCTGCAAGCTGATCCAGTCCAACCACCCACCCCCCACCACCACAGCCACCAAACCATGTCCCCAGCTGCCATGCCCAAGTGCTTGCTGAGCACCCCCAGCGACGCTGCACTCCACCACCTCCCTGGCTGGTGCCCTCCAATGCCACACAGATTTTAGCTCTCTCACGTGAGTCCAAGCTCCCAGCAGAAGGCTGTGGCTGGCAACTCAGATTGCAGCCCAGAAGCTCTCTTTGTTGCAGGTGAAGGCTGCCTTGTGCAGTCCAGAGCCAGCTGCAGGTGGAACGCTGAACCTGCCTGCATCACTTAATGAAGCTCAGGGAAGGACACTTTTGTCTCTGCAGAGGAGGGGGTGCAAGACTTAGCCACAGAATCACAGGGGTTGGAAGGGACCTCTGGAGATCATCAACTCCAGTCCCTCTGCCAGAGCAACATCACCCAGGGCAGGGCACACAGAACACATCCAGGTGGGGATGGAGAGTCTCCAGAGAAGGAGACTCCACAGCCTCTGCTCAGCCTGCTCCAGGCCTCCAGCACCCTCACAGCTAAAATGTTTTTCCTCATGTTGAGGTGGAACTTTCTGGCTTCCAGTTTGTGTTCCCTGCCCCTCATCCTATTGCTGGGCAACATGGAAAAGAGATGTGTGTCAGAGGAGGCAGCCTAGAAGGGAGGACTGGAAGAGCTCTGGAAAGTGGCAGCATGAAACCACTGTGCAAGGGAGGCAGGATCTCATGGCTCCGTGTGTGAGCTGCGAAGGGAGGAGAGCACAAGGGAGTGGTCCCTGTGGTAGAAGTCAAACTGTGGGTATTGAAGGCTGAGGGAGTTGGAGCTGCTCAGCTTGGAGAAGAGAAAGTGCCAGGGAGACCTCAGAGCAGCCTGCCAGGGCCTGGAGGGGCTTCAGGAGAGCTGGGGAGGGACTTTGGCCAAGGACTGGGAGTGCCAGGATGAGGGACAATGGCCTTGAGCTGGGAGAGGGGAGATAGAGACTGGAGAGGAGGGAGAAGTTCTTGCCAGTGAGGGTGGGGAGACACTGGCACAGGTTGCCCAGGGAGGCTGTGGCTGCTCACTCCCTGGAGGTGTTCAAGGCCAGGTTGGATGAGATCTTGAGCAGCCTGTGATAGTTGGAGGTGTCATAGAATCATGGAATCATGGAATGATAGAAGCATAGAATCACAGAATTATGGAATCATAGAAGCAGAATCATAGAATCAGGGAATCATGAAATAATGGAATCATAGACTCATGGAATCATGGAATCATGGAATAATAGAATAATGGAATCATAGACTCATGGAATCATGGAATCAGAACCATAGACTCATGGAATCATGGAATAATAGAATAATGGAATCATAGAATCATGGAATCATAGAATCAAAATAATGGAATCATTGAACCATAGAATCATAGAAGCACAGAACCAGTCAGGGTTGGAAGGGACCTACAGCATCATCCATCTCCAGCCCCCCTTTCACGGGCAGGGACACCCTACCCTAGATCAGATCCAGGCTGGATGAGTTCTGGAGCGTCCTGGGCTGCCAGGAGGTGTCTCTGCCCATGGCAGGTCAGCTGGAGCTGGCTGATGCTGTAGGTCCCTTCCAACCCACTCTAGGAATCTCTGCCATGAAGTCATCTTTCTCCCTCTGCCACTAGCTCATCGCTCCGTGTCAGCAGCGCCAACAGCAGCAGCCTTGCCCCTTGGCAGTGTAAACAGCAGCGCTGCCTGCAGCACAAAGCCAGGCCCCTTACAAGGCAGCTTTTGATTCCTGCTCTCGACGCGCAGGGGAACAGAAGGCAGGAGGAGCCCTGATGTGGCTCCACAGCTGTTGCCAGGGGAAGGGAGGAATGTAGGCTGCCACATCTGGGGTGACATCTTTGAAGAGGCACTTAATCTGCAGTGCCGAGGTATGCTAAGCCTCTTTGCCTTTTCCTTTAACCACCTCTCCAGCCCCGGCTGCTCCGGGCGAGCGGTGCTGGTTTCCAGTCAATGGGCGAGATGAAAGCACAATTAAGGACAGCGCTGCCCTGCGCATTGTGCCGGGCACAAAGCCGCGACAATGGCACCGCTCCTTGATCGCTCCAGCAGAAGATTTACTTTGCCACACTTGAAAGTTGCAGGCTCGCAGCTTCTCCCACCCCCCCTAAAAAAATGACAGGAATTTTTAATCAGCGAGGGGCAGGCGTGGGGAGGGGGAGCGGCGAAAGGCTGGGGAGGAAAAGCGCTCTGCTGCTCTTGCCCCGGTGGGGCTGCAGCCCAGCCAAGCCTTTTCCTCCCCGGGGCTCTCCAGCAACCGTTCGCCAGCGCTGCTAAGGCACTAAGAGAGAGAGCAGGTAAAGGGGCGCAGGAGAGGCTGCCGCCAGGGACCCGCTCCCCTGCGCCGGGAGCTGCGGAAAACGCTCAGGAGTCAGCCGCTTCGGGCGGCTGAGTGAGAAAGAAATGATTAAAGGGGGAGGGGGGGGGGGAAGGAAAGAGAGGGTCAGGAAGGGAAAAAGGCAAAAAAAAAGAAGGAAGGGGGAAAGAAGGAGAAAGAAGAAGGAAAAAGGGAAAGGGAAAAGGAAAAAAGGAAAAAGGAAGGAGGAAAAGAGGAAGAGGAAGAGGAAAAGGAAAAGGAAAAGAGAAAAGGGAAAAGGAAAATAAAAGGGGGAGGAGGATGGAAAAAAGGGGGAAAACTGGGAGAAAAAGGAAAAAAGTTAATGAAAAAGAATGGAGAAGAGGAGAAAAAAGAGGGAAAAGAGGGGATAAAAGAGGGAAAAGAAGAGGGAAAGGAGGAGAAAAAGAAGTGAAAGAAAGAAAAAAGAGGAGAAAAAAGAGGGAAAAGAGGAGATAAAAAAGGAAAAAGAAGAGGAAAAAAGGGAAAAGAGTAGAAGAAAGGGAAAAGAGTAGAAAAAATGGAAAAGAGGAGAAAAAAGAGGGAAAAGGGGAGAAAAAAGAGGGAAAAGGGGAGAAGAAGGAAGGAAAAGAGCATGAAAAAGGGAAAAGAGAAAAAAAAGAGGGAAAAGAGGTGATAAAAGAGGGGAAAGAGAAGGAAAAAGAGGGAAAAGATAAGGAAAAAGGGAAAAGAGCAGAAAAAATGAAAAGATGTGAAGAAAGAAGGAAAAGAGGGATAAAAGGAAAAAACAAAATAGAGAAAAAGGTGGGGAAAGGAAAAATAGAGGAGAACAAATGGGAAAAGAGGGGGGAAATAAGAAAAAGGGAAACAGAAAGAAGGAAAAGGGGGGAAAAGGGAAAAGGGGGGAATGAGGGAAAGGGGAAAGTAGGGGAAAAAAAGAGGGAAAGAAAAGGAAAAGAGAGGGGGAAAAAAGGAAGAGAGAGAGTGACAGAGGAGGAAAAGTTCTGCTCTGCTATGTTCAGCCCAGTCTGAACTCCAGCACCCTCACAGCAAGGAAGTTTTTCCTCACACTGAGGTGGAATTCCTGACTTCCAGTTTGTGCCCAGCCAGCAGGACAAGGGAGGTTCTTGTGCCCCTGTGCTCAGCACTGCTCAGGCCACCCCTGGAGTGCTGTGTCAAGTTCTGGGCTCCTGAATTGCAGAGAGATGTTGAGGTGCTGGAAGGTGTTTGGAGAAGGGCAGCAAGGCTGGGGAGGGGCCTGGAGCAGAGCCCTGTGAGGAGAGGCTGAGGGAGCTGGGGGGGTGCAGCCTGCAGCAGAGGAGGCTGAGGGCAGAGCTGATTGCTGCCTGCAGCTGCCTGCAGGGAGGCTGTAGCCAGGTGGGGTTGGGCTCTGCTGCCAGGCAGGCAGGGCCAGAAGAAGGGGACAGAGGCTGAAGCTGTGGCAGGGCAGGTCTAGGCTGGATGTTGTTAGGAAGTTGCTGTCAGAGAGAGTGATTGGCATTGGAATGGGCTGCCCAGGGAGGTGGTGGAGTGGCTGTGTCTGGAGGTATTGCAGCCAAGCCTGGCTGGGGCACTTAGTGCTATGATCTGGTTGGTTGGGCAGGGCTGGGTGCTAGACTGGGCTGGATGAGCTGGGATCTCTCTGTCAGCCTGCCTGATTCTCTGATTCTATGGTTCCAGGACCCCTGCTCCTAACTTGCTGTCCCAAGTTGAAGGTCCCTTCCCACTACGAACCTCCGAATCATCAAGTCCAACTGTCCAACTTCAAGGTGTTACAGATGAGGGATGGAAAATGAGGTGGTGGCTGGGGGAAGGAAGCAGAGCAGAGCTAGAGAGGGGCAGGGAAGGCTGCTCCAGCAGGCGAAATGGCTTCTGGCGCCGGAGGAGTCACCTCTGAGTGCTGGTCCCGGGGTGCCTGCGGGCAGCTGCCTGCGGAACGCTGCCGCTTTAAAACCGTTTCCCCGGGCGCTGTCCTGCGTGGACAAACCAAATGTCTCTAATTACCTCTATTCTTCGGCAGAAAAGAGCCCCAGGAGTCCCCTCAGCTGCTGAGGCAGCAGAGTGCCCGAGCCCCACCAGGCAGCAGCTCCCTGCGCAGCAGCAGCCGCTGGGCTGGGTTGAGCTGAAGCTCTGCAGGCAGCTCCGCAGGTGGCTTTGCCTCCGGTGGAGGTGGCTGAATGGGGATCATTCCCTCTCCTCCATCCCCACTGTGTCCAGCTGTAGCCTTTAGTGCCTCTGAGCAGACAAGGGAGGTCAAAAAGCTTCGGGCATGCTCATCCTGCTCCCCAGAGAGGCACACTCCTGAGAACACAGCCCCATCCCTGGGTGGATTTGGAAGCCACCTGCATAGGGTCCTCGAGGATGTGGAGCCGTGATGGCCCTGGTGGAGCTAGGATGGTTGGGCTTGATCTTGAGTGTCTTTCCCAATGGATTTTAAAGCCATCTGGATAGGGTCCTCTAGGATATAGTGCAGTGGTGGCCCTGGTAGAGTTACAGAATGATTGGAGTTGACTTTAAAGGTCTTTTCCAAGCATGGTGATCCTGGGAATCCTCTCACCTGCCTTTGCATCCTCATCAGAGGCAATCAGGAGCACTTAGCAGCACGGCTGAAGCCTGTGGGAACAGAGCTCTTGTTTGGCTTACCTGGGTGTAAATCAGGCCCAAGCTGGCCGACTGTGACAGATTTATACTGATGCAAAACTGAGGTAAGATCAGAATCAGACTTGAAGTATGTTCTCCTGTCTTGAGGGCTATCACTGGCGGGGCTCAGGTTCCATCTGAATTAATCTTTAACCGCTTGCTGGCTTGAGAAGCGGAACGAACTGCCGGCAGCCTCCTCGGCTCAGCAAAACATGACACTGGCTGCAAGTGGAAAGGTGCTGCTGGGGCTTTCTTATGCATGCAAAACCCCCTGAGCGTCCCACCCGGCGCTGGAGCCGCCGAAACAATTGCTCCTCTGTGCTCCTCTGTGCTCCGAGGGGGACAAGGGTGGCGGAGAGAGGACTTTGTCACTGAGTGTTTGTGCTCTGTGAAAGAGGGGAAGCTCTTAAAGGGCCTCCAGTTTGGAATCAGGAGGAAAATACAGCTTGGAAAAGGATGGGAAGTGTGTCACTGGCATGCTTTCCTGCTTCGTTGTCGTCTGCACACACACACACACATGCACAAACACACACACAAAGACACACAGACATGCACAGAGTTTGGCCTGGTGTGGAGTACGAGGTGTGGAAAAATAAAAGGAAAAAAGAAGAAGAAGAAGGAAAAAGAGAAAGAAGAGAAAGAGGAAAATAAAAAAGGAGGAAAAAGAAAAGGGAAAGCAAAAAGGAAAAAGAAAGGAAACAAAATGAAAAGAAGAAAAATAGAAAAAGAAAGAGAAAAAGGGAGAAAGAAAAAGATAAAGGAAAAGAAAGAGGAAAAAGGAAAAGAAAGAGAAAAGAGAAAAGAGAAAGAAAAAAGGAAAAGGAAAAGAAAAAAGGAATAGGAAAATGAAAAGGAAAAGAAAAAAGACAAAAAAGAGACAGAAAAAGAAAGAAAAAGAGGAAAAAAATTAAAAGTGAAAGTAAAAGGGAAAGGGAAAGGAAGAGAAAAAGGAAAATAAAAGTAAAAAGAAAAGGAAAGAGAAAGAAAGAGAAAGAGGAGAAGGAAAAGAAAAAGGAAAAAGAAAAGGAAAATGGACAATAAAAAAGAAAAAGCAAAAAGGAAAAATTAAAAAAGAAAGAAGGAAGAAAGAAGGAAAATAAAAGGAAAAAAGGAAAAGTGGAAAGAAAGAAAAGAAATGAAAAAAAGAAAAAGTAGGAAAAGAAAGAGAAAAATAGGAAAGGACAAAAGGAAAAGAAAGACAAGAAAAAGGAAAAATGAAATAAAAGGAAAATGAAAAAAAAAGGAAACATGAAAAAGGTAAATAACCCAGAAAAGAAACACAAAGATAAAAGTTAAAAGAAAAATAAACAATTTCAAATAAAAAAAAAAGTAAAAGAAACCTAAAAATAAAAGTTAAATAAAGAGAAAAATAAAAAAGGGAAAGGGAAAGCAAAAAGGGAAAGGGGAAAACCGAAAGGGAAAACGGAAAATCAAAAGGAAAAAGGGAAAGCAGCAAGGAAACTGAAATCCAGAAAAGGAAAAAGGAAACCAGAGGCAAAAGCCGAGGAGAAGGCACAGCAGAGGCTGTGCGGTGCCGGAGCGCAGGCGGGCGCGGAGCGGGGGGGCAGAGCCGCAGTAATGCGGCGTCTAGACAGCAATTAGCAGCCCCCCCGAGCGCCTCGCTGCCACCAGCAGCGCTCCGCTCCCGGCACCGAGCTGGGCAGCTCCAACCACCGCCCAGCGCCGCAGCCCGAGCAGGCTTCCTCCGCCTGGCCTCTGCCTTCCCAACCGCAGCCGCTTCACCAGAGCGGAAAGAAAGCGACCCCAGTTAGGCGGGAGGGGGGTGGGGGGGCATCGTTTCAGCCAGGGTCCGGTGGGTTGAGGCTGCTGAGGAGATGCCCGCGGCTGGGTCTGGGCTGGGAACGCCGCAGCCTGAACGTGCAAGCATCTCCAGCTCCTTCTCTGCTCCCTCTTTGTCCAGCTGCGAGCACAGGCCTGGGCTCTGCCAGCCCTTGGAGAAGAAATTCCTCTCCCTTTTCAGCAGCATTTTCTTCTCTTCCTCCTCTGCCCCCCAGTTATTGTCCCCAGCCTGTGGCCAAGTCCCTGGTGGGTCAGCCTGATGCGATCACACCAAACTTCCTCTGGAGTGCTGGCAGCAGGGAATTGCTCTTTAGCTTCCTAGAATTAGCCAGAAATAAACCAAATCAGCCTGCTCCCACCACACACAGGCAGCAGAAGGGTGTGAAGCCCTTGGGCTGTTTGGCTGCACTCCGAGAGTGGGGGTCAAGGGCTCTGTGTCCAACTAGGGGCCTCCAGGAAAGCTGGGGAGGGACTTCCCAAGAGGGCTTGTTGTGATAAAAGGAAAGGCAGGGGATGGAAATTGGGAGAGGGTAGACTGAGACTGGAGATGAGGAAGAAGTTCTTGGCAGTGAGGGTGGGGAGAGACAGGCACAGGTTGCCAAAGGAGGCTGTGGCTGCTCCCTCCCTGGAGGTGTTCCAGATCAGGCTGGATGAGTCCTGGAGCTCCATGTTGGAGCACAACTGTGCAGCAAAGGATGCTTGGGCTTGGTCTGTCTACAGCCTTTGGGGAACTCAAAGGAAGCTGGGAAGGGAATCACAGAATCAGAATCAACCAGGTTGGAAGAGACCTCCAAGACTATCCAGTCCACCTGCAAGGTCACCCAGCCCCAGAGGGATGTCAGCCCTTGGGCTGAGCAGTGTTTGAGCTTGATTTCAGTGGAGCAGTAGACACTGCACCCTCCTAGCTAACCTGAGCAGGTATGGTCTGGGTGATAGAGGAGTGAGGTGGTTGGGAAATGGTTAAAGGAAAGAAGCCAAAGACTCGTGGTCAATGGGACAGAGTCTAGCTGGAGGCCTGTGTCAGGCTGTGCCAGGGCAGGTCTAGGCTGGATGTTGTTAGGAAGTTGTTGTCAGAGAGAGTGATTGGCATTGGAATGGGCTGCCCAGGGAGGTGGTGGAGTGGCTGTGCCTGGAGGTGTTGAAGCCAAGCCTGACTGGGGCACTTAGTGCCATGGTCTGGTTGGTTGGGCAGGGCTGGGTGCTAGGTTGGGCTGGCTGAGCTTGGAGTTCTCTGCCAACCTGCTTGAATCTATGATTCTAAGTGTAGAGACTGGCACCTGGGAAAGCACAGCCCCTGGCAGCAGGAGAGCTTGGGGACTGAGCTGCTGGAGAGCAGTGAAGGGGAGAGGGACTTGAGAGTCCTGGTGGATGGCCATGAGCGAGCAATGTGCTCTGGTGGCCAGGAGGGCCAATGCCAGTCTGGGGGGGATTAGAAGGGCTGTGGTTTGTAGGTCGAGAGAGGTTCTCCTGCCCCTCTGCTCTGCCCTGGTGAGGCCTCATCTGGAGTTCTGTGTCCAGGTCTGGGCCCCCGAGCTCAAGAAGCACAGGGAGCTGCTGGAGAGAGTCCAGCACAGAGCCACAAAGGTGATTAAGGGAGTTGAACATCTTCCTCAGGAGGAGAGCCTGAGGGAGCTGGGGCTGGGAGCTTGGAGAGGAGGAGACTGAGAGGTGACCTCAGCAGTGGTGATGAAGATGTGCAGGTGAGTGGCAGGAGGCTGGAGCCAGCTCTGCTGGGTGATGCCCAATGCCAGCACAAGGGGCAATGGTGGAAGCTGAGGCAGAGGAGGTTCCATGTGAACCCGAGGAGCAATTTTCCCCTGTGAGGCTGACAGCCCTGGCACAGGCTGCCCAGGGGGGCTGTGGAGTCTCCCTCTCTGGAGATATTCCTAACCCACCTGGATGTGTTCCTGTGTGCTCTGCTCTGGGTGCTCCTGCTCTGGCAGGGGGGACTGGACCAGATGAGCTTTGGAGGTGCCTTCCAGCCGTTGACATTCTGTGATTCTATGATGCTATGATTATCCACCAGGACAGCTTTCCAAGGAGGAATTCAAGCAGGTTTTGTTGGATGCTTCCCCAGCCAAGCATGCTCATTCCCATGGATACATCACAGGATGCTGGTCCCAAGTGGAGGAACAGAGCAGGTCATGGCCCTAGGCACCTTCTGCAGCAGCAGAAGGAAGGGACAGCAGAAGATTTGGAAGCCAGACTGTCACTAACAGCTGTGTGCCCCAGCTGCTGTGCCCTCTCTGCAGGGCTGCTTCTCCTTGCAGCAGCCAGGGCACTCCATATCAGTAGGAGAGTCCTGTGAGGGCCCAGGGATGTCTGTGGTGCCTGCTGGGGCTTGCCTTGCCTTGGGATTGGGATGCAGTGAGGCTGTACACGTGGAGCTGAGAGTTTGCCTTGCCTTGGGATTGGGGTGGAGCAAAGTTGTGCAGATGGGGCTGAAGAGTTTGCCTTGATTTGGGATTGGGGTGGAGCAAAGTTGTGCAGATGGGGCTGAGAGTTTGCCTTGATTTGGGACTGGGAAGGAGCAAAGTTGTGCAGATGGGGCTGAGAGTCTGCCTTGATTTGGGATTGGGAAGGAGCAAAGTTGTGCAGATGGGGCTGAGAGTTTGCCTTGCCTTGGGATTGGGATTTAGGGCGAATGCACACATGGAGTCGAGACGTTGAAAGCCTGCTCAAGCCCTGCAGAGCAGCAAACGCAGCTCTTGGCGCACGGCTGAGGGCTGGGAGCCCTCCCACCTCCAACTGGCCTGCATCTTGCCTTCGGAAGGCAGAGTGCAGTGGTGCTGCTCCCTCTTCTCCCGGGGCTGCAAGAGTTTAGTTATCAACTCCTCACAAGTAGGTCTTTCTGATCAAACCAAACCAACCTCACAACCCGCCCCAGACAAATCCCAAACAGTTTTGCTCAGGAAGTGCCTTTGAGGTCTCAGGTCAATGATTCGCTGAGCAAAGGACAAAGCCACTCCCCTGGCAGAGGGACGAAGCCCATCAGTCCTCCCCAGTGTCGATTTCCTCTCTGCATCTCATGCTGGAGAGTTAAATTGATCATTTCCTCCCACCCCCAACGTACACCTCCTGAAAGACCTTCCCGACGTGACCATGACTGTCCATTACCTTAGCCCCTTCTTCTCTTGCCTGCCCCTCCGAACACCTCCCCACCCGTCCAGCCCTGCTGCCTGGCGGCAGGACAGTTCCTGTTACTGAGATTGTAAATAAAGGCCACTGCGTCCAGGGGCAGACAAGCCGGAGCCTGGCGGAGCTGGGAGTCAGCACTGCAGTTATAATTACAGCAGAGTGGGCTGAGGTGACTCCTTTGCATCCATACATTTCATTGTCACCAGCTGCTGGAGGACTAAAACCTGGCAGAGGAGAGAAAAAAACCGACAAAGCACTGCTGAGCCTAACCTGATGTGCTCCTCCTCCTCCTCCTCCTCTTCCTCCTCCTCCTCCTCTTCCTCCTCAAGTGCTGCACCTGCACCTGCCACCATTTCCAAAGCACTTTTGGTTTTCACAGAATCACAGAATCAGTCAGGGCTGGAAGGGAGCACAAGGAGCAGCCAGTCCCAACCCCCTGCCATGCCCAGGGACACCCTACCCTAGAGCAGGCTGAACACAGCCTCAGCCAGCCTGGCCTCAAACACCTCCAGCCATGGGGCCTCAACCACCTCCCTGGGCAACCCCTGCCAGCCTCTCACCACTCTCCTGCTCAACAACTTCCTCCTCACCTCCACTCTCACTCTCCCCACCTCCAGCTGTGCTCCATTCTCCTCACTCCTGCCACTCCCTCACAGCCTCCACAGGCCCTCCCCAGCTCTCTTGGAGCCCCCTGCAGACCCTGCAAGGCCACCAGAAGGTGCCCTGGGAGCCTCCTCTGCTGCAGCCTGCACAGCCCCAACTCTTTCAGGCTGTGCTCACAGCAGAGCTGCTGCAGCCTCTCAGCATCCTTCTGGCCCTGCTCTGGGCACTCTCCAGCATCTCCACAGCCCTCTTGTCCCAGGGGCTCCAGAGCTGGATGCAGCACTCCAGGTTGGCTCTCAGCAGAGCACAGCAGAGGGGCAGGATCAGCTCCCTGGCCCTGCTGGCCACACTGCTGCTGCTGCAGCCCAGCCTCTGCTTGGCTTTCTGGGCTGCAGGTGCACACTGCTGGCTGCTGTGCAGCTTCTCCTCCAGCAGCAGCACCCCCAAGTGCCTCTCCTCAGGGCTCCTGCCCAGCCTGCATTCGTGCTTGGCATTGCCCCGACCCAGTGCAGGACCTTGCACTCTGCCTTATTATTGAACCTCCTGAGGCTCTCCTCAGTCACTTCTGCAGCCTCTTTGGGAGCTCTCCCAGCTCAGTCTGCCTCTAACTCTGAGTGAGCATGAGGTGGTCTTGCCTCCCACCCAAGTCTCATCTCCAAATCAGCCTGCAGGAGCTACTTAAGCAACACTCTAGACCCAAACCTGAGTAGGCAAGAGGCTGTCTTGTCTCCTACCTGACTCTTACCCCCAGAACACCCAACAACAGCCTGCAGGTTCTATTTAACCCACACTCTGGACCCAAAGCTGGGTGAGCAAGAGGCTGTCCTGCCTCCTACCCAGGTCTCACCCCCAGAACACCCAACAACAGCCTGCAGGATGTCTTTAACCCACACTCAGATCCAAACCTGAATCAAGATGAAGCTGCCCAGCTCTCAGCCCTGGAATTCCCCACGAGGTCCTGCTGGGGTCTCTTCAGGAGCTGCCATGCACTGCAGCAGGAAACACAGCCAAGTGTTGAGGAAACCCAAACAGCTCCAAGCTCAGTGCTGCTATAACCAGATGCACACCGGAGGCTGTGGAGCAGTCATTAGGCACTTCCTGAGTGGTCCTGTCCGCCTTGGCCACCCAGGAGCCCTCTGCCTGTTAGTGAGGGCAGCTGGCCTGAGGGCTCTGGCTTCTGCCCATCGTTATTAGAGGTGCAGGAGGAACTCATCAATCACAAGAGTGGGGCTGAAGGCTTGGCTGGGTGAGAGGAGACTCCCAGCAGCAGGCTTTGAAGTGTCTCTGGCTGAAGGCAAACATAAAGAGCTGCTCTCTCCTCTTGCCCACGAGTGACCCTGTCCAAGTGGGCAGAGTGGAGAGGCAGGGGTGGAGGGGAGAGGGAGGCCGGCGGTGGAAAGGGAAAGCAGGAAAAGGTTCCTTGTGAGGGCAGTTTGCACCTTCCCTGCTCTTTGACATGCTAAAGCAGAGCTGGCAACGCGGAGTTCTTTGTCATTAGGGGGCCCTGGGGCTGGTGGTGAGCTAAGAGGGCAGCAGCCAACAAGAAAACCACAACAGAGACCTGACCTCACCTCGGCGCTGAAGGTCCTTTCAGTTCAGGAGTGGGATGGACACTTCCCAGTCCCTCCCCACCCTTCAGCGTCTGGAGTCTGTATTTTGTGTGCCAGAGCTCAATGGGCATGGATCTGACACTGACCTCAACCACAGAGCCACAGAGCTGGAAGGGGCCTCAGGGAGCATCCAGCTCCAACCCCCCTGCCATGCCCAGGGACACCTCACACCAGAGCAGGTTGCCCACAGCCACATCCAGCCTGGCCTTAAACACCTCCAGGGCTGAGGCTCCCAGCACCTCCCTGGGCAGCCTGTGCCAGGCTCTCACCACCCTCATGCTCAACAACTTCTCCCTCATGTCTCACCTCAATCTCTCCTCCTCCAGCTTGGATCCATTCCCCCTGCTCCTATCCCTCCCCAGCACCCTCCAAAGTCCCTCCCCAGCTCTCCTGCAGCCCCCTTCAGACACTGCAAGGCCACAAGAAGCTCTCCTGGGAGCCTTCTCCTCTCCAGGCTCAGCCCCCCCAACTCTCAGCCTGTGCTCACAGCAGAGCAGCTCCAGCCCTCTGCTCACCCTCGGGGCCCTTCTCTGGCACCTTCCAGCCCCTCCAGCCCTTTCCTGTGCCAGGGGCTCCAGCAGTGGGCACAGAGCTCCAGGTGGGGTCTCAGCAGAGCACTGCAGAGGGGCAGAATCCCCTCCCTGGCCCTGCTGCTGCCCACACTGCTCTGGCTGCAGCCCAGGGCACAGTTGGGGCTCTCTGGGCTGCCAGTGCCCACTGCTGCCTCATGCTGAGCTTCTCCTCCACCAGCACTCCCAAGACCTCTCTTTTTGGAGCTCCTCTCTTTTTTTGGAGGTGAGTTTGGATAAACTCTGCAAGATTTGAGCCTTTCCTGATGCTTTTCTATGATTTTTAGGTTAAGGTTGGCTAAAATCTGCAAGATTGGAGTAATTTCTGCTCCTTCTCTGTGGTTCTTTGAGGTGAGATTGGATAAACTGGGCAATATTTGAGCCTTTTCTGCTCCTTCTCTGTCTTTTTTTTGGGGTGAGAGTGACTAAAACCTGCCAGGTTTGAGCCTTTCTTGCCTTTTCCTCTGTATTTGAGGGTTGAGACTGGAGAATCTCTGCGAGCCTGAAGCATTTAATTGGATAAACCACACAAGATTTGAGCATTTTATGCTCTCTGATGTTAATTTTTTTTTTGTGAGATTGGATAAACTCTGCAAGATTTGAGCATTTAATTGGATGAACTCTGCAAGATTTGAGCACTTAATTGGATGAACTCTGCAAGATTTGAGCATTTTATTGCTTAACTATACAAGATTTGAGCATTTTATGCTCTGCCTCTGTGTAATTTGTGGTGAGATTGAGTAACCCACACAAGATTTGAGCATTTCACACTCTATGTTTTGGGTATTTTTAAATGAGATTGGATAAATCATGCAAGATTTGAACCTTCTGTGCTCTGCCTGTGCATTTTTTGGGGGTGAAACTGGCTAAGCCAGGCAGGATTTGAAGGTGCAAGTGACAACATTTCCCTGCCTGCTCATCCTTTTGGTGCATTCCATCACCGGTGGCTGCTTCCAGCCAGCACAGAGCACTGCCCTGGCTCTTCAAACACAGGCTCCTTCCTTCAGGCTTCGGCGCTGAAGTCCCATTTGCTGAAACCGGAGCCCCTCAGGAGGAGGCTACATTGATTTCCACGGCTGCATCCACATGCTTCAGCCACACGGACCAGCCCCAGGCAGGGCTACCTCCCTCCCGTCCTCACCGGCAAGGACTTCCAGGGGCACGGGGGAAGGATGCAGCCTGTCACATTGCAACCCGATCCATGGCTCCTCTCGCCAGCGGGCAGAGGGTGATTGGATGCTGGGCTTCCCCAACGCCCTTGGGAAGGGGAGAGCCGCTTGGAACGCGTTCAGCTGCCTCAGCAGCACAGCTCGGAGCCTTCTAGTGGGTGGCACAGAGTCAGCTCTCACCATCACAGAGTTAATCAGCTTGGAAAAGACCCTTCAAGATCATTGAGACCAACCTAGCACCCAGCACCTTCTAATTAACTAAACCCTGGCACTAAGTGCCTCATGCAGCTTCCTTTTAAACCCCTCCAGGGGTTTAAATCCCTTCAGGGATGGGGACTCCACCACCTCCCTGGGCAGCCCATTCCAGTGCCAATCACTCTCTCTGACAACAACTTCCTAACAACATCCAGCCTAGACCTGCCCTGCCACAGCTTCAGCCTCTGTCCCCTTCTTCTGTTGCTGGCTGCCTGGCAGCAGAGCCCAACCTCACCTGGCTACAGCCTCCCTGCAGGCAGCTGCAGGCAGCAATCAGCTCTGCCCTGAGCCTCCTCTGCTGCAGGCTGCACACCCCCAGCTCCCTCAGCCTCTCCTCACAGGGCTCTGCTCCAGGCCCCTCCCCAGCCTTGCTGCCCTTCTCCAAACACCTTCCAGCACCTCAACATCTCTCTGCAATTCAGGAGCCCAGAACTTGACACAGCACTCCAGGGGTGGCCTGAGCAGTGCTGAGCACAGGGGCAGAAGCAGCTCCCTTGTCCTGCTGCCCACACTGCTCCTGAGCCAGCCCAGGATGCCACTGGCTCTGCTGCCCACCTGGGCACACTGCTAGGTTGGTTTTGGTGGGTTTTTTCCATGCTCACTTTGGCACCTCTGAAAAGGAAGGGATATTAAATTCTGAGGAACTTCATTCTCATGGAATTTCAAGCCACAGTATAGAATCAGAATCACAGAACCATAGAATCATGGAACAGGAGAATCATGAAACCATAGAATCACAAAGCCATAGAATCATGGAATCACAAAATCATGGAACCATAGAATCAGGGAATCAGAATCTGGAGCATCTCCAGGCATGGGGACTCCACCACCTCCTTGGGCAGCCTGGTCCAATTCTTCACCACCCTTGCAGCAAGACACTTTTCCTCTTCTCCAACCTATCTCCCCCCTGGCACAAGTTCAGGCCATTGTCTTTCCTTCCCCCACCTGAGCCTAGGGAGCAGAGCCCAACCCCTACCCCACTGTGGCCTCTTCTCAGGGAGCTGCAGAGAGCAATGAGCTCTGCCCTCAGCCTCCTCTTCTCCACGGTAACTCCCCCCCTCCCAGCTCCCTCAGCTGCTCCTCCCCAGCCCTGCTCTGCAGACCCTTCCCAGCTCTGTTGTCCTTCTCTGAACCTGATCCAGCTCTTCAGTGTCCTTCTTGGAGTGAGTAGCCCAAAACTGCCCCCAGGATTTGAGCTGTTGGAAAGCTGCTCTGAGAACAGCACTCCAGAGTTCACTGGAAGACTGAAGAGCTCCTAGAACATCTAAAGGGAGAAAGCTTGGCAGAGTCCTTGACACTGTGCCTTGGCTGGATTGGCCTTTGAGGAGCTCTTCTCTGGGCTAGGATCATATTTAGAGGCATTTTCTGTGCAGAGGGTTAAAACCCAAGTAATTATTTTCTGTTCTTGATCAATGCAAGGGTGAGCACAGCAGAGCAGGAGCTGTGGCTGGGGCAGAAGAGATGAAATGAAAGAAGTAATATCAAATGTAACTGGGTAAGAAGAACACAAACTGCATCCTGTGGCTGTAAAGGGAGCTGCTGGATCAATCGGCCGTGGTGCCGCTGGGTCTTCCTCGGGCTGTGGTTCTAAGCAAGGTCAAGGCAGCCAGATCCAAGGGCCCTGCCTGTGAACCCCAGCTGGCCTTGCTCTTGGCAGCACAGCCAGCCTGCAGCTGGGAAGCATCTCCTTCTAAGCCACCTCTTTGCTTTAGGAAGGGGCAGGGTCTCTGCTGCAGGTGGTCTCCATCACTCGGGTCACAGGCTCACAGGGTGTCAGGGGTTGGAAGAGACCCAAAGAGCTCACTGAGTCCAACACCTCCCTGCCAGAGCAGGACCATCCAATCTAGCTCAGGGCACACAGGAACACATCCAGACAGGCCTTGAAAGGCTGCAGAGAAGGAGACTCCACAACCTCTCTGGGCAGCCTGTGCCAGGCTCTGGGACCACTGTCATGGGATGCTGCAGTAAAACATGCCCAGGGTTTGTTCAGCCAACACCTCCCTGCTGGGAAGCCTGCTCACTGTGCTGCACTTCCCAACCCTAATGTCTGTATCCCCTGCACACCTCAGAGCTTCTGCTTTGGGCATAAACACTTCCTTAGTCCAGCAAAATTCCCACAGATCATTTCCAGCTGGAGTTTTACTGAGAGAAGATGGATGGGAACTGCCTCTGCCCATGGCAGGGGGCTGCAACCAAGGCATTTTTGAGGTCTCTTCCTCCTCAAACCAGCCTAGGATTGTATGATTCCATGATTCTATGCTTCTATGATTCTATGACTCTGTGGTTTTATGATTCCCTGATTCCATGATTCCATGGTTCAACAATTCCTTTATTTCCTGATTCTGTGAATCTAGGATTCAATGATTCTGTGAGTCTGATTCCCTGATTCCATGTTTCCATGGTTCCATGCTTCCATGACTCTCTGGCTCCACGCTGCCATGACTCTCTGGCTCCAAGCTGCCATGACTCTCTGGCTCCATGCTGCCATGACTCTCTGGCTCCATGCTGCCATGACTCTCTGGCTCCATGCTTCCATGACTCTCTGGTTCCAAGCTGCCATGACTCTCTCACTCCATGCTGCCATGACTCTCTGGTTCCAAGCTGCCATGACTCTCTCACTCCATGCTGCCATGACTCTCTGGTTCCAAGCTGCCATGACTCTCTGGTTCCAAGCTGCCATGACTCTCTGGCTCCACACTGCCATGACTCTCTGGCTCCATGCTGCCATGACTCTCTGACTCCATGCTGCCATGACTCTCTGGCTCCATGCTGCCATGACTCTCTGGCTCCATGCTGCCATGACTCTCTGGCTCCATGCTGCCATGACTCTCTGGCTCCACGCTGCCATGACTCTCTGGCTCCATGCTGCCATGACTCTCTGACTCCATGCTGCCATGACTCTCTGGCTCCACGCTGCCATGACTCTCTGGTTCCAAGCTGCCATGACTCTCTGGCTCCATGCTGCCATGACTCTCTGGCTCCATGCTGCCATGACTCTCTGGCTCCACACTGCCATGACTCTCTGGCTCCACACTGCCATGACTCTCTGGCTCCATGCTGCCATGACTCTCTGGCTCCACGCTGCCATGACTCTCTGGCTCCATGCTGCCATGACTCTCTGACTCCATGCTGCCATGACTCTCTGGCTCCATGCTGCCATGACTCTCTGACTCCATGCTGCCATGACTCTCTGGCTCCATGCTGCCATGACTCTCTGGCTCCACGCTGCCATGACTCTCTGGTTCCAAGCTGCCATGACTCTCTGGCTCCATGCTGCCATGACTCTCTGGCTCCATGCTGCCATGACTCTCTGGCTCCACGCTGCCATGACTCTCTGGTTCCAAGCTGCCATGACTCTCTGGCTCCATGCTGCCATGACTCTCTGGCTCCACGCTGCCATGACTCTCTGGCTCCACGCTGCCATGACTCTCTGGTTCCAAGCTGCCATGACTCTCTGGTTCCACGACTCTCTGGCTCCACGATTCTGTGGCTGTGGTTAGAGGAACCCAAAGTTGAGCACTGACTTTGCTGTCTGCCGCTTGGCTACCCACAGATCATGGCCATTCCCTGTGCTACCAGAGGCTGCAGGCAGCGCAGCTGAGCAGTTCACCACCTCCTGCTGGGTGTCCGCAGCCAATCAGGGGCACTCTGCAGGTGTTGTCCCCAGCACCGCGGACAGCTCCACGGCTGCCCAGCACCACGGACAGCACCGCACAGGCCCTTAGAGCCCATCCCAGAGTCCCAGAGTGGCTGGAAGGGACCTCTGGAGGTCATCCAGCCCAATCCCCTTTGCCAAAGCAGGGTTACCTACAGCAGGCTGCCCAGGGTCAGGATGTCCAGGTGAGGCCGGAAAGTCTCCAGAAGAGGAGACTCCACAGCCTCTGGGCAGCCTGCTCCAGGCTCCAGCACCCTCACACCACAGAAGTTTCTCCTCATATTGGAGTGGAACCTCCTGGGCTCCAGTTTGTGTCCATTGCTCTTTGTCTTGTCACTGAGCACCACTGAGCAGAGCCTGGAACCTGCTTCTTGTCCCCCACCCCTCAGCTACCTGTACCATTGCTCAGATCCCCTCTCAGCCTTCTCCTCCCCAGGTTCCAGTCTGTGCCCAGTGCCCCTTGCCTTGTCCCTGGGCACCAGTAAAAAGAAACTGTCCTCATCTCCTTGATCTCCTCCTTGTAGATATTTACATGACTGCTCAGGTCCCCTCTCAGCCTTCTCCTCCCCAGGCTGCCCAGCCCCAGGGCTCTCAGCCTCTCCTCCCCACACAGATGTTCCAGGCCCTTCAGCATCCTCACAGCCTCCCCTGGGCTCTCTCTAGTCTCCCCCTGTCCCTCTCAAACTGGGGAGCTCAGCAGTGGGCACGATCCTCTAGATGTGGCTTGGACTGGCTGATCTTGGCACAGTCCTGTGCAATGTCTTTATTGATGATCTGGAGCAGGGCATTGAGTGCAGCAGCAGTGAGTTTGCAGCTGGCACCAAGCTAGGAGCAGCTGTGGAGCTGGTGGAGGGTAGCAGAGCCCTGCAGAGGGACCTAGCCAGGCTGCATGGGTGGGCAGAGGCCAAGAGGATGAGACTGAACAAGGCCAAGGGCAGGTTCTGCACTTTGGCCACAACAACCCCAAGCAGCACTGCAGGCTGGGGCCAGAGTGGCTGAGAGCAGCCAGGCAGAGAGGGCCCTGGGGGTGCTGGCAGAGAGCAGCTGCAGAGGAGGCAGCAGTGCCCAGGTGGGCAGCAGAGCCAATGGCATCCTGGGCTGGCTCAGGAGCAGTGTGGGCAGCAGGACAAGGGAGCTGCTTCTGCCCCTGTGCTCAGCACTGCTCAGGCCACCCCTGGAGTGCTGTGTCCAGCTCTGGGCTCCTCCATTGCAGAGAGATGTTGAGGTGCTGGAAGGTGTTGAGAGAAGGGCAGCAAGGCTGGGGAGGGGCCTGGAGCAGAGCCCTGTGAGGAGAGGCTGAGGGAGCTGGGGGTGTGCAGCCTGCAGCAGAGGAGGCTCAGGGCAGAGCTCATTGCTGCCTGCAGCTCCCTGGAGGTGCTCACCAGGCTGGGTGAGGCTTTGAGCAAGCTCTGCGGGTAGGAGCTGTCCAGGGGCTCCAAACTGGCTGACCCTTGAGGTTCCCTTCCAGCCCTGACAATCCTGTGGAACGGTTCCTTTGTGTGCTAGACGGAGGAGTTTCTAAGCAGGTCTTGCAGGGCACACACAATAAGGCTGCTCCTAACCCAGAATCACTCTGCTCTGTTCAATGCCCTGCCCTTGCCAAGGCATGCCAGGGGTTGGTGCATGGTGCAGCCTTAATTGCCTACATTATTTCATTTTATGAAACAAAACTGCTTGGGAAAGACAAAAAAGCAAAAGCAAATAAAAATTACAGCCTTCTGGAAAGCCTCTGAGGCAGCCTGGGCTTGGGCTTGCTGTTGGGTTTTATTTGCTTCAGGCCTCGCTCAGCAGTGCCTTCGATGTGGTGTGAGCTGGAAACCTTTTCTTAAGGGGGAGGAGAGAAATGGGGGCAGAACCTTCTGCTGGGGCCCTGCCTGCATGGGCCTGACATGTTCCCCTCTCCACCTTTTAGCTAGCTATCTATCTATCTATCTATCTATCTATCTATCTATCTATCTATCTATCTATCTATCTATCTATTCCTCTATCTATCTATCTATCTATTCCTCTATCTATCCATCCATCCATCCATCTATCTCTCTGTATCTCTCTGTCTCTCCTCCTCTATCTCTCTATCTGTCTATCTCTCTCTGTCTCTCTCTCTGTGTCTGTCTCTCTCTCATCTCTCTGTCTGTATGTCTCTCTCTATTTATCATTTATCTCATTGTCTCTGTCTCTCTCTCCCTATCTTTGTCTCATCTGTCTGTCTCTCATCTCTGTCTCTCCCTATCTATCTACCTATCTCTTTCATCTCTTTCTCTCTCTCTCTCTCTGTCTTTCTCTCCCTATCTATCTACCTACTTATCTTTCTCTTCTCTCTCATCTCTCTGTCTCTCTCTGTCTATGTCTCTCCCTATCTACCTCTCTCTCATCTGTCTCTCTCTCTACCTCTCTCTCTCTATCATCTCTCTCTGTCTCTCTGTCTCACTCACCCTATCTATCTATCTATCTATCTATCTATCTATCTATCTATCTATCCATCCCTCTCTCTCTCATCTGTCTGTCTCTCTATCATCTCTCTATCTCTCTGTCTCTCTCAATCTATCTACCTATCTCTCTTTCTCTCATCTCTCTCTCTCTCTCTACCTACCTTTCTCTCTCATCTCTCTATCTCTCTGTTTCTGCCTCTATCTCTTTCTCTATCTCTGTCTCTCTCTCATCTCTGTCTCTCTCTTTCTCTCTCTCTATCATCTCTGCCTGTCTCTCTCTCCCTGTCTCACACTACCTACCTACTTACCTACCTATCCCTCTTTATCTATCTCTCCATCTCTCTCTCTACCTACCCACCCTTCTATTTCTCTTGCTCTCCCCACCCACCTACCTACCTACCCCCCTCTATCTATCTATCTATCTATCTATCTATCTATCTATCTATCTATCTATCTATCTATCTATCTAACTACCTCTCTCTTACCTCTCTCTCTCTTTATTTCCACCCTCTCCTTCCCTGGCAAGAAAAATTGGTTTGTCCTCCTCGCCCCTACTCAGTAAGCAAAGTCCCTCACTTTCCCTGCCTTGGTGTCTCTCATCCTTGAACCTGTATTGAGCCAATCATTTTTCTGGCAGCCAGGAGATGAAGAGAGCTCCTCCAGGGCTTGTCTCAGGTCAGGAGGAGTCGAGGCAGGGCTGTGCCTATTGCTTCCCCAGGCTCCCTCCTCAAATCCTCGGTGTCAGTAGCGCAGGGCTACAAGGCCAGCCCATAAAAGAAGTTTTACTGCTGCCTGAGCAGCGATGGCTGCTATGGCTGCTGCTTGGGGCTTCTTCTCCTGTTTCGTGTCCCTCAAAATAAACAGCAGGAAGGGGAAAGTAGACAGGAGGAGGGGAGGAAAAAAACACCTCCAATGAGAGCTGCTGTTGCTGGGTTGTAACCCTACTCTGCAGCAAAGGCACTCAGCAGCCACCAAGGCTGAGCGGTGGTGGCAGGTGTAGGGAGACTGATGCCTGCCTGCCTTCTTCCCTCCCTCTCTCCCTCCCTTTCTTAAGTTTCTTTACTTCCTTTTGCTTCTTCTCTTTTCCTCATTGTCTTCATTTTCTTTCTTTTCCTTCTTTTATCCCTTTCCCTTCTTTATTTCCTTTTTTTGTCATCCTTTTTCTTCTTCTCCTCCCCCTCTTCCTTTTCTTTCTTTTCCTTCTTTTCTTTCTTTCTTTCCTTCCTTTTCCTTCTTTTCTTCCTTTTCTTTCTACTCCTCTCTCTCTCCCTTTCCTTCCTTTTCTTCTTTTTTATTCTTCTCCTCCCTCTCTTCCCTTCCTTTCTTGTCTTCCTTTTCTCTCTTCTCCTCCCTTTCTTCCTTTCATTTCTTTTTCTTCTTTTCTTCCTTTCTTTCTACTCCTTTCTCTCTCCCTTTCCTTACTTTTCTTCTTTTTATTTCTTCTCCTCCCTCTCTTCCTTTTATTCCTCTTCTTCCTTCTCCTCCCTCTGTTCCTTTCCTTTCTTTTATTTCCTTTCCTTCTTTCCCTCTTTTTCTTCTTTTGTCTTTCCTTTCCTTTCCTTTCCTTTCCTTTCCTTTCCTTTCCTTTCCTTTCCTTTCCTTTCCTTTCCTTTCCTTTCCTTTCCTTTCCTTTCCTTTCCTTTCCTTTCCTTTCCTTTCCTTTCCTTTCCTTTCCTCCCTTCCCTCCCCTCCCCTCCCTCCTCTTCCTTCCTTCCTTCCTTCCTTCCTTCCTTCCTTCCTTCCTTCCTTCCTTCCTTCCTTCCTTCCTTCCTTCCTTCCTTCCTTCCTTCCTTCCTTCCTTCCTTCCTTCCTTCCTTCCTTCCTTCCTTCCTTCCTTCCTTCCTTCCTTCCTTCCTTCCTTCCTTCCTTCCTTCCTTCCTTCCTTCCTTCCTTCCTTCCTTCCTTCCTTCCTTCCTTCCTTCCTTCCTTCCTTCCTTCCTTCCTTCCTTCCTTCCTTCCTTCCTTCCTTCTCCCCGCAGCCGCCCCGGAGCCGCTGTTCTCCTCCCGCCGGCGCGGCCGCAGCTCTGCCGCGCTGCAAACCTGCCCAGCCGGAGCCGTTTGTTGGGCCCGCGCCGCGCCGCCGCTTAATCTGTTTGCTTATGCGGCGGTGGAAATGTGACCTGGCTATTGTGGTGATTAACAGAGTCAAATATCCTCACATTAAGTAGTGAGCTGGGCAATCAGGCTGGATTATTGTTACATTCAATTTAAATTACAGTGCCACGACAGCTCCTGAGGTATTTAGTGACGGATTTCGCGGCACAGATCTGCTCCGCCTGTAATGAATCAACTCCGCAGAGCAGCGAAGGGAAAAACAAAAAGCAGGAGGAGGGAGAGGGATTAATAAATAAATAAATAATCAAACAATTAAATAAATAAACAGGGGAAGAAAGAAAGAAAGAAAGGAAAAAAAGGTATTTTATGATGGTTGTGAAAAATTGATGGCAGCGGAGCTGGCATGAAATTCTATCGAACGCAGCAGCTCCGAGCAGCGGCGACCAGGACAAAGCCTGCACTTCTCTGCCTGCTGCTTATCAATTCTCCTTCTCAGAGTCCTCCCATTTAGCGCTGAACCCCCCCAAAAAGCCACCCCACCCCCCCGCTCCCCGGGATTCCAGATCGAATCCTTTCTTAATTGAAAACTCTTCCCCCCCCCCCCCCTCCTTCCCCCCTCCCCCCAAATAAAAATAAAACCAGGCTGGGGAGAAGGTGAAAATGAAAGAAGTGAAAAATTCAACCCAAGCAGAAAACGAAGGAGGAAAAATGGCAGCAGGCAGCGCAGGCTCCGCAGCAGCCGCGGCCAGCGCCTGCCAAGGCAGGGAATTTGGCTGCTCTCCGCTTGACTTTATTCACAATTCACAGCCTGGCGATGGGGAAGGATAAAGAGAGGGGAAAAAAAAGAAAGGAAAGAGATTTCTGTCAAGTTGCTGCGCGGAGTGACCTGCGGAGAAGGGAAGGGCTGAGCTGCTTGCGCTGCCTGCAGCCCACCGGCACCAGAGTGCCTCCAGTCCTCTCCTCTCCGCTCCCTGCCACTTGCTGCCTTGGTCCTGTCTGATGCTCTGGGGCTGAAGGATGCTTGAGGGAAAGGAAGGCAAAAAAACCCCAACAACCCCCCCCAGACCAGCCGAAAACAACTCAAAAGCCCCAAGCCTCAGCTTAGAGACTCCCTGGGAGCTCAACAGGCATTGAGCGCTGCTGCCAAGGCGCCTGGGACCAGCTCGGGGCAGGCTGCCGGGGCGGGGTGGGGGGGGGGGGGAGGAGGAACTCTGCAGGGACTCTGAGCAGGAGAAGCTGAAGCACAAAGCAGGAGCTTGGGGGGGCTGAAATTGGGCACAAAACCCACTTCACTGCTTGCCACTTCCTCCCTGCTTTCACTTTCAGATTTGAGCAGGAGTTAAAAGGAGTCACTTAATTTTCTTTCCTTTTCTTTAGTACTTTCGCTTCTTTCCCATTTTCTTTCTAAACTTCATTTATTTGTCAATTTTTATTTGTTGCTGATTCGATTTGTGACTTGTTTCAGTTGTTGCTTTTTATTTTGCTCGCTACTTATTTTAGTCATTTTTGATTTTTATTTTGTGATTTTTGCTTATTTAAAATTTTATTATAAAACTTTATTTGTTAATTTTATTTATTGCTGAATTTCTTTTATTTGTGACTTATTTCATTTCTTGCTTTTTATTTTGTTTATTCCTTGATTCAGTCATTTTTGTTGTATTTATTTTATGACTTTTGCTTCTTTTAGATTTTATTTCAGAACTTTCTTTATTAATTTTTATTTATTGCTGAATTTATTTTATTTGTGATTGACTTCACCTGTTCCTTTTTATGTTGCTTATTACTAATTTTAATTATGATTTATTAAATTTTAATCAATTTATGAGTTTTGCTTATTTTTAATTAAAATTTTTAATTAAAATTATTAATTAATTAATTTTTTACTTGTTGCCAATTTTATTTTAGTTGTGACTCCAGTTGTTGCTTTTCATTTTGCTTATCACTCATTTTAGATACTCCTCATTTTATTGTATTTATTTTACGACTTTTGCTTATTTTTTAATTTTATTCTTAAAATAATTAATTATTTTTTTATTTATTGCCAATTTTATTTTATTTGCGACTCACTTCATCTGTTGCTTTTTATTTTACTTATTACTCATTTTAGTTATTCTTTATTTAATTTTATTTATTTTATGATTTTTGCTTCTTTTTCCTTTGATTTTTAAAAAAAAATTAATTATTTTTTGTTATTGCCAATTTTATTTTATTTGTGATTTACTTAATCTCTTCCTTCTTATTTAACTAATTACTTATTTTAGTTATAATTTAATTTATTTTATTTATTTTATGATTTTTGCTTCTTTATACTTTAATTTAAAAAAAGATTAATTAATTAATTAATTAAATTTTTAGTTATTGCCACTTTTATTTTGGTTGTGACTTACTTCAGTTGTTGCTTTTCACTTTGCTTACTGCTCATTTTAGGTACTCTTCATTTTGTTTTATTTATTTTATGATTTTTCCTTCTTTTCAGTTTTTTTCTTTCATTTAATTATTCATTTTGATTTGTTGCCAGCTTTATTTTGATTGTGACTTCCTTCATTTGTAGCTTTTCATTTTTCTTCTTATTTATTTTAGTCATTCTTTTATTTAATTTACTTATTTAATGAATTTTGCTTCTTTTTAGTTTTGTTTTTTTTTAGTTTTATTTATTTGTTATTTTAAAATTTGGTGCCAAATTTAACTTATTTGCAGCTTATTTCATTTGTTGCTTTTCATTTTACTTCTTGCTCATTTTAGTCATTCTTTAATTTAATTTAATTTAATTTTTAAATGATTTTGGCCTCTTTTTAATTTCACTTTCAAACTTTATTTATTTATTCATTTTTATTTGCTGCCACCTTTGAGTTGTGGCTTTTCTTTTGTTGCTTTTTTCCCTTGCTTATTACTTATTTTAGTTATTCTTTATTTTATGGTCATAGAATCATGAATCATTTGATTTTATTTTTGCTTCTCTATACTTTTTAACCTACCTTTATCCATTAATTTTTATTTAGTGCTGATTTTATTTCATTTCTGACTCGTTTCTTTGGCTGTTTCTTCATTTTGCTTCTGATCTATTTCAGTTATTATTTTATTTAATTTCATTTTTGTTTCTTTCACCATTTTAAAACTTCACTTCTTTGTTCCTCTTTGTTGCCACTTTGATTTCAGTTGTGGCTTGTTTCATTTGCTGCTTTTCATTTCACTCATTACTCATTTTAGTCATTCTCTTTCTTTTGTTTTTCCTTCTTTCAAAATGTTTTACTTTATTCACTTTTATTCATTGCCAATTTTATGACTGATTTCATTTCTTGCCTTTTATTTTACTTATTTTGTGACTTACTTCATTTGTTGCCTTTTGTTTTGCTCACTTTTAACAAGCAATAAGGAATATTTGATACATTCTTTAATTAAGACTATTTGACACATTCTCTGTTGTATTTGATTTGATTTTTGCTTATTTTAGCTTTTACAAACTTTATTTCTTTATTAACTCTTTTTATTGCCAATTCTATTTGTGGCTTCATTTGTTGCCTTTTGCTTTGCTACTTTTTAACAAGCAACAAAGAATATTGGATATGTTCTTTAATAAAGAATGTTTGATGCATTCTTTGTTGTGTTTGATTTGATTTTTGCTTATTTTAACTTTTAAAAACTCTATTTATTTATTTATTTAACTGCCAATTTTATTTTATTTGTGACTATTTTGTTGCCTTTTATTTTACTTATTTGTGACTTATTTAATTTGTTGCCTTTTATTTTACTTATTACCTCTTTTCTATATTAATTTAATTTACTTTTGTTTTATTTTCCTTTATTTTTGCTTCTTCCACATTTTGTTTTTCACTTTATTTGCTTATTACTTGTTATTTATTGCCAACTTTATTTTACTTATGGCTCCTTCCCTTGCTTTTCTCTTTGACTTATTGCTTCTTTTCTATGCTCTTTATTTTACCTCATTGATTCCTCATTTTCATCGAATCATATTTCACTTTATTGATCCTTCATTCTGCTCCATTCCTCTTAACTCCACTTCTTATTTTATTCATTGCTAATTCGACTTTGTTCACTGCTTCCTATTTGAGTTATTCCTGATTTCACTTTATTCCTTTCTATTTCTTGTTTCACTCATTGCTTACTCATTCTGCTTCACTCCCTGCTTCTCATTTAAGTTATTCTTTATTTCATTTTATCACATTTAATTGCATTTATTAATTGTTTGAGATATTCCTTATCTCCTTTTCTCTAGAATTGTTTATTTTCTGCACCTTTCTTTCTTTCTCATTCTTATTTTCTTCCTCAATTTTATTTTCTTTATAGTTTTTTAATTTTCTTCTTCATTTTAATTTTCTTCATCATTTTTACTCTCTTTATAGTTTTTAAATTTTCTTCATAATTTGTATTTTCTTTATCAGATTTTATTTTCTTTATAATTTAATTTTATTTGTATGTTTAATGTTGTTTATAGTTTTTATTTTCTTTGAAACTTTTATTCCTTTCAATTTAAAAATTTTCCTTATATTTTAAAATTTTCTTTACATTAAAAAAAAATTCTTTATAATTTGGCAAATTTTCTTGATAATTTTAACATTATAATGAAAAAAACCTTAAAAAATTAAAAACAATTAAAAAAATTTCTTTATAATGAAAAAAATATTAAAAATCTTTACAATTTAAACTTTTCTTTAAAATTTGACAAATTTTCTTGGTAATTTTAACATTTTCTTTAGAGTGAAAAAACCTTTATATTAAAAAAAAACTCTTTATAATTTAATATTTTCTTTATATTTAAAAAATCTTCATATTTAAAAAAAATCTTCATTTAAAAAAAAAAATCTTTATAATTCAAACTTTTTCTTTATGATTTAAAAAAAATCTTTAAATTTTATTTTTTCTTTTTAATTTTAACATTTTCTTCACCACGTTAAAAAATTCTTTATAATGAAAAAAAAGTCTTAAAACTTTTCTTTATAATTTCTTTATTTTCTTTATAATTTATTTTTTTCTTTATAAATCAAATTGGTTTCTTTATGATCTAAAATTTTCCTTTGTAATTTCAAAATTTCCTTTATAATTTAAAAAAATTCTTTTTAATTTTTAGAATTTTCTTTTTAATTTTCAAATTTCTTTATAATTTTTCTTTAATTCATTTACTGCCTTTAAATTTCATTTCATTTATTACTCTCCCCCTGTTGCTTCTTTCTTCTAATTTCGTTTATCCCTTCCTTTAGTTATTCCTTGCTTGAGCTCATTTATCACTTCCTTTATTTGTGAAGAGATCTCTTTTTTAAAGCCCAAATCAGCTTCCAAGTTCCCTCTTTGGGAGAGAAAATTTGGTGATTCTGATGAGTGAATTCTGTGACACAGCCACAGAATCACTGAGGTTGGGACATACCTCTCAGACAGCTGAGTCCAACCTTCTGCTCAGCACCTCCATGGTGCTGGACCATGGGATCACAGAGTCATGGAGTCACTGTGGCTGGAGGCAGACCAGGCCAAGATCACCCAGGCCAACCATCAACCCAACACCACTACCATGGCCACCAAATCATGTCCCAGGTCACAGAATCACAGAACTGTCTGGGCTGGAAAAGCCCTCTGAGACCATCCAGGCCAACTATCAACCCAACACCACCACCATGGCCACCAAACCTCTCCTGAATCACAGAGTCATAGCATATTTTGTGTGAGAGAAGCCCTTTGAGACCATCCAGGCCAACCATCAACCCAACCCCACCATGGCCATCAAACCAGGGCCCCAGGTGCCATGGCCAGAGGTTCCTGGAACACCTCCAGGCATGGGGACTCCACCACCTCTCTGGGCAGCCTGTGCCAACCTCTGACCATTCTTGCACTGAAGAAACCCTCCCTAAGCTGAGAAGACTCTGACAGGAGGTGTCCCTGAGGTGCTTGGTGAACCCCACTAGGGAAGAACTAATGGGAGGCTTCCTGGGGTTGAAAAGGACCTGGAGGAGAGCTGAGAGTACAATGAGGCTTTGTTTAACTGCACTCTAATGGAATGGACCTTCAAGATCATAGAAACATGGAATGGTTTGGGTTGGAAGGGACCTTCAAGATCATAAGAACATGGAATGGTTTGGGTTGGAAGGGACCTTCAAGATCATAAGAACATGGAATGGTTTGGGTTGGAAGGGACCTTCAAGATCATAGGAACATGGAATGGTTTGGGTTGGAAGGGACCTTCATGATCAGAGAATGGGTTGGTGAGGACCTTAAAGACAATCCAATCATAGAATGGATTTGGTTGGGAGGGAATTTAAGGCCATAGGTTCACAGAATGGGTTGTCTTGGAAGCATCTTGAAGCTCATCCAGTGCCAAGCCCCTGCCACTTCCCAGCAGCACAGGATGCCCTAGGGCTGGGAGAGGGCAGCCGCAGCCTCCCTGGGCAGCCTGTGCCAGTGTCTCCCCACCCTCACTGCCAAGAATTTCTTCCTCCTCTCCAGCCTCAACCTCCCCTCTCCCAGCTCAAAGCCATTGCCTCTCCTCCTGGCAGTCCAAGATGCTCACCTGCTGCCCGCTCCTCTCCAACCAGTTTGTCCCAGCACAGTCTGAGGAGGAGGAGGCAGAGCAGCTCCACTCTAAGCCCAGGGCTCAGCCCAGCTTGTCTCTAGAGCTGCTGATCAGAAAGGGTCCTTTTGCTCTCTTCACCCTTAGGCAGTCGCCCTGCTGGAGGCTTTTGCCAGGTGAGGTCAGTGGGAGGCTGCAGGGTGCTGTGAGTCTTCTGCCAACCAACAGCCTCAAGACTGTGTGCAAGAAGTCATCTGAGCAGAGAGCCACTCTGCCTGGGTGGCACAGGCAGTGCCAACGAGCAGATGCTTGCTGAAGAGCTGAATGCTTTGAGCTGCAGAGTGGATCCCCAGGACCCTTCCTTCTGCAGCCTGTTCCTTTAGGAAGCAGCAAAAGGGAGGTGGTTGAGGCCCCATGGCTGGAGGTGTTTGAGGCCAGGCTGGCTGAGGCTGTGTGCAGCCTGCTCTAGGGTAGGGTGTCCCTGGGCATGGCAGGGGGTTGGCACTGCCTGATCCTTGTGGTCCCTTGCACCCTGACTGATTCTCTGCTTCTGTGACCAAGGTGTGAGTCCTTGGCCTGTCTGAGCTGTCTCTACACCATGTCTGCTGCCCAGAGAGGACAACAGAGAGGTGGTGGTGAGAGAGGCAGGAAACCTGAAGCCAGTGCTCAGCCTCAGCAGGTTTGTGGGTGGCACCAAGCTGCATGGCCTTGCTGAAGGGTTGGCACCCAGAGGCACTGAGAATGCCTGGAGAGCTGGGCTCAAGCCAGCCTCATGAAGTACCACAGGGGCCAAGTGCTGCTGGGTCAGGGCAACCCTAAGTTCAAACCCAGTTGGTGCCAAAGTGCCCAGAAGCCAGCACTGGTTGCTGGCTGCAGGCAGAGCAGGGCGGGAGCAGCACAGGGAGGGGATTCTGCTCTGCTCTGCTCAGAGCTCTCCTGCAGCACTGCCTCCAGCGCTGGGGGACCCAGCACGAGGACCTGGAGCTGCTGGAGGGGGGTTAGGGGAGGCCACAAGGATGATCTGGAGGCTGGAGAAGCTCCCCTTGGGGACAGGCTGAGGGAGCTGGGGGTGTTCAGCCTGGAGAAGGTTCCAGGCAGACCTTAGAGCTGCCTGCCAGCGTCTGAAGGGGCTGCAGGAGAGCTGGGGAGAAGCTTTGGGCAAGGGCTGGGAGTGCCAGGATGAGGGACAATGGCTTTGAGCTGGGAGAGGGGAGAGTGAAAGTGGAGAGGAGGAAGACATTGCTGAGAGGGAGGGTGAGGAGAGACTGGCACAGGCTGCCCTGGAGGTGAGCCTACAGCAGCCCCCTCATGGGGAGCCCAAGGCCTCGCTGGGCTGCTGGGGCTGCACGGAGCTGGGCTGGGGAAGCAGATGATGGAAGTGGATGGTTCAGTTATTCATTTAGTTACTTCTTTACTTCCTCCCACCGAAAGCCTCTCCTCTCCCCGCGGCTGCAAATCCTTGCTCAGGGCATCACTGTGGATGCCCGACGGGGGACGAATGCCCTCCTCCTGCCCACCCCCACCTCGGGCACTCGAGAGGCCGGAGAGCAGCAATGCCAGGCAGCCGGGCAGCCCCGGGCCTTCCCGAGTCGGAGCCGCCGCAAAGCAGGCGAGGGAAAGAGTTTGGCTGAGCCGCTCCGGGAGGCTGCGGAGGAGCCCTGCGCAGAGCAGCGCTGCCGGCGGAGCGCAGCCGCCCCGCTGCTGGCAGCATCACCTTGCGCCGGGCTGCTTGGCAACGGCAGGACCTCCCTGTGCAGCATCTGGAAACAGCCTGGAGCCACTGCGAACATTTGAGAAGGTGACAGGAATGTCTTTGGAGGGCTCCTTGCCTTATCACTTCCAGAGCAGAGCCCGTTCTGGGGCTGTCAGCAGAAGGGGCAGCGGCTGCCGGCTGCAGGCTGACTTTGAGGGCTGCTTTGGCTTGGATTGGATCCAACCCAGTCCACAGAGGAGGAGGAGTTGGGGTGGGGGGGGAGGCGAGGGGGGGAACTGCACCAGGTTCCTTAATTAATCCGGATGCGCTGCTCGTTATACCTTGAACTTCCTCAGAGGACAGGGACAAAGTAGCTTGCTCAGAGTAAAATGAGCACAACCCCAAGGAGAAGCCCAGGGGAGGGGGTGTGAGGGACTGCTCAGAGCTGCGAGCCTGCATCTGAGCAGGCAGAGGGGGAAGCTGAGAGCTCGGGAGTGTGGTCGCTGGGAAAAAGAGGCACCACAGGATCAGAGAGCTGAGCTAGAAAAGACCTGCGTGGCCCCGGAGCTTGGTGGGAATGCTGGAGGAGGCTTTGCTGGGTCAGCAGTGAGGTGCCCAGCCGTGGGCCTAGCACTAGTTAAAGATGTTGGATGAAAGCAGCTTCATAGGATCGCAGGATGGGTTGGGTTGGAAGGGACCTTCAAGCTCATCCAGCTCCAACCCCATGCCATGGGCAGGGACATCTCCCACCAGCCCAGGTTGCTCAAGGTCTCATCCAGCCTGACCTCCTCCAGGGAGGAGGCATTCACAGCCTCCCTGGGCAGCCAGTGCCAGCCTCTCCCCACTCTCACTACCAACAATCTCTTCCTCCTCTCCAACCTCAATTTCCCCTCTTCCACCTTCAATCCATTGCCTTCCACCTTCAATCCATTGCCTCTCATCCTAACAAACAAACTCTTGTCAAAAGTCCATCCTCAGCTTTCTCCCCTCGCGTAACTTGAGGCTGTGTCCCCTTCTTCTGGCCCTGCCTGCCTGGCAGCAGAGCCCAACTCCACCTGGCTACAGCCTCCCTGCAGGCAGCTGCAGGCAGCAATCAGCTCTGCCCTGAGCCTCCTCTGCTGCAGGCTGCACCCCCCCAGCTCCCTCAGCCTCTCCTCACAGGGCTGTGCTCCAGGCCCCTCCCCAGCCTTGCTGCCCTGCTCTCAACACCTTCCAGAACCTCAACATCTCTCTGCAATGGAGGAGCCCAGAGCTGGACACAGCACTGCAGGGGTGGCCTGAGCAGTGCTGAGCACAGGGGCAGAAGCAGCTCCCTTGTCCTGCTGCCCACACTGCTCCTGAGCCAGCCCAGGATGCCATTGGCTCTGCTGCCCACCTGGGCACTGCTGCCTCCTCTGCAGCTGCTCTCTGCCAGCACCCCCAGGGCCCTCTCTGCCTGGCTGCTGTTGATTGGACAGGGCTGGGTGCTAGGTTGGGCTGGATGAGCTCGGAGGTATTTTCCAACCTGCTTGATTCTGTGATTCTGTAATCCTATACTCAGGCTTGCTGTGGCCCTGGGCAGCCTGCTGTGGTTGTAGGTGTCCCTGCTGAATGCAGGGAGGTTGGACAAGGTCTGTTTTGCTGGATGGAAGCTACAGAAGAGAAGAGCTTTGAGAATCACCAACATGGCTCAGAGTACTGCAGACATCATAAATGATTAGCAGTGATATTAATGGTGGGAAATATTAGGAGGTAGAAGAAATGTTAACTGCTATTTAAAGACATCATTAATCTCTGTGGGTAATTGCTGGGGGCCTTTGCTGGAGGGAAAAGCTGCTGCTGGAGGGAGCTGAAGCTGCAAGGGAAAAAAACAAACCCAACAAACCCAACAGGTGAAAAAAAAACTCAATACAACTGAAAAAGGGAAGAAAAAAAGTCTCATCCCTACGACTCAGAGCAACCTGAGGCTGCTTTTTTCCTGCTGGGGATCTCTTCCTCATGTCAGGTGCAGATGAAGCCTTCCTCTGCTTTGCTCAGAGGTGGTTTGTGTGTGTAACGGTGAAGGGAGGAGGGCAAGGGGGAATGGGGGAGGGCAAGAAGGAAAGAGGGCAAAGGGGAAAAGAAGAGGGCAAGGAGGAAGGAAGGTGGAAAGAAGGAGGGCAAGGGGGAAAGAAAGAGCAAGGGGGAAGGAAGGAGGGCAAGGGGGAAGGAAAGTGAGCAAGAGGAAGGAAGGAAGGAGGGCAAGGGGGAAAGAAGGAGGGCAAGGGGGAAAGAAGGAGGGCAAGGGGGAAGGGGGAGGGCAAGGGGGAAAGAAAGTGAGCAAGGGGAAGGAAGGAGGGCAAGGGGGAAGGGGGAGGGCAAGGGGAGCAACCTAAGGCTGCTTTTTGCTGCTGGAGGTCTTTTGCTCATGCTAGGTGCAGGATGAGTCCTTGCTCCATGGTGGTTTGTGTGCATGGTGGAGGGAAGGAGGAGGACAAGGGGGAAGGAAAAATGGAGAGAGAGGGAATAAAAGCAAGAGAGAGGAGATCCTCTCTGTCCTGCGAAGTGCATCACGCAGGGCCCCTGTGCCGCAGCGTAAGCCCCGTGGGGGGGGCTGGGGGTGACCATATGCTGGGGCCGGGAGTGCTGTGCCTGGCCCCAGGGCAAGTCCTGCCCCGGCAGAAGCAAAGGAGCTGCGTTGGCCGGGGAGGAAGGCACTTGGCCGGGGGCTGCCCCGCTGCAGGTGAGCCAGGAGGAACAGGGACAGTGATGAGAGAGGAGCCCCTCCCTGCCCCTGCCCCTGCTCTGCACCTCCTCACCACACAGCTCAGCCCTGCTTAAGTCATCTGCAGAGCTGGCAGGAGGCTTCTGCTGCCTGCACTTGGAAGAGTTTGCTTTGGATCTGCAAGGCTTGGCTTGGGAGAATTCCCTTTGCATTTGGGAGAGTTCTCATCGGGCTGAGAAGAATTTCCTTTGGATTTGGAAGAGTTTTCATTGGACTGAGAAGCATTTCCTTTGGATTTGGAAGCATTCCCTATGCATTTGGGAGAGGTTTCACTGGATGGAGAATTTCCTTTGGATTTGGAAGCATTTCTGTTGGATTTGGAAGAGTTTTCTTTGGATTTGGAAGAATTTCTCTTGTACTTGGAAACTTTTCTTTGGATCTGGCAGAATTTCCTTTGGATTTAGGAACCTTTTCTTCAGATTTGGAAGAACTCCCTCTGGATTTGGAAGCCTTCATTTGGAGCCCTTCTTTTGGATTTGGAAGTCTTTTCTTTAGATTTGGAAGCCTTTCCTTTGGATTTGGAGCCCTTCTTTTGGATTTGGAACCCTTTGCTTGGATTTAGAAGCCTTTCCTTTGGATTTGGAAGCCTTTTGTTTGAGTTTGGAACCCCTGGTTTGGATTGGGAAGCCTTGGTTTGGATTTGGAGGCCTTGGTTTGGATTTGGAGGCCTTTCCTTTGGATTGGGAAGCCTTTGTTTGGATTTGGAACCCCTGGTTTGGATTGGGAAGCCTTGGTTTGGATTTGGAACCCCTGGTTTGGATTGGGAAGCCTTGATTTGGATTTGGAGGCCTTTCCTTTGGATTGGGAAGCCTTTGTTTGGATTTGGAAGCCTTTCCCTTGGATTTGGAAGCTTTTTCCCCCCGAATGTGGCAGCCTTTCTCCTGGATTTGGGAGCCTCTCTGCCATGCCTTGGCAGCCCTCTCCCCGCAGGGCAGCTGGGGCCGGAGCGCGGCGGCTGCCGTTGTGCCGCTCCGCGGTGCGGCGCGGGGAAGATGACTGCAGCGAGCGCAGGGGCTGAGCAGAAATGATTATTGATTTCATCACATAATCAGCAGCAAACACTTCAGGCTAAGATAGCAAATCCATAGCAGCCTGCCCACGTAGCCACCCGCACACATTTACCAGCAGAGCCCCGCGCACACTTAGCAAACAAGAGGAGCAAGGGTCACCTTCACTTGGCGGCACAATATTGACGTTCCTAAAGCTTAAATATGTTTTGAGTTAAGTGTTATCAATCAGTGATAAGAGTTGAACGTCTGTTAAACATAACTGCATTGGCAGAAGGATTATAGAATGCTTTCTTGCCATAATCTAGAAGCATCTTGCAGACAAAACTCTGCTGGAAATCAATTGTGCGCCAGGAGCTGCCTGCTGAGCCCCATTCAGCGTCGTACAAAAGGAGAGAGAGTCTCCCTCTGATCTTTAACCAGGACTGGTTATCTAATGAGACCAGGGCTTTCATTTCTTCTCACATCAAGCACAGAATCGATGCTCTGGATTCAGCAGTGTGTGTAAACAGGCCGGGAAGCACAGCTCTTCAGAGGGCAGCAGAGCCAACCTGCCTGGCCCACTCCCCACCGGACTGGCTTCCAGGTAGCTGCTCCCATGGTGGCACTGCTGCTGTCCCCTTGGGCATCTCATCTCATGTGTCCTACCCTCTTCTGATAGTAACTGTGTGATATCTGCCATGTCACACATCATATCCTACCCTATCCCAGCCTAATCTTATCCCAGTCTTATATCTACCGTATCACAGATCCTATCCCAATGCACATCCTATCCCAGCACCTATCCTATCCCATCACATATCCTACCCTATCCCATCACATATCCTATCCAATCACATATCCTATCCCATCACGTATCCTACCCTATCCCAACACATATCCTGTCCCAACACATATCCTATCCCATCACGTATCCTACCCTATCCCAACACATATCATATCCCATCACATATCCTATCCCATCACGTATCCTATCCTATCCCAACACATACCCTATCCTATCTCATCACATATCATATTCTATCCAATCACATATCCTATCCCACCATGTATCCGATCCTATCCCATTACATATCATATCCCATCACATATCCTATCCCATCACGTATCCTATCCTGTCTTATCCTATCCTGATCTTATCATATCTATCATATCACATATCCTTTTCTATCCTACCCTATCCTATCCTATCTCATCCCATCTTGATGTTATAATATCTATCATATCACATACCCTTTTCTATCCTATGCTATCCTGTCCCATCCTGATCTTATCATATCTATCTTATCACATATCCTTTTCTATCCTACCTTATCTCATCACATATCCTATCCCATCACCTATTCTATCCTATCCTATTGTGATCTTATGTTATCTATCATATCACATATGCCCTAGCCTGATCTAGGGTAGGGTCTCCCTGGGCATAGCAGGAGGGATTGGAACTGGATGATCCTTGTGGTCCCTTCCAACCCTGTCTGATGCTATGATTCCATGACTCTATGCTTCCATGCTTCCATGCTTCTATGATTCAATGATTCTATGATTCCATGACTCTATGCTTTCATGATTCCATGATTCAATGATTCTATGATTCCCTGATTCTATGCTTCCATGGTTCTGTGATCTCCCACTGGCAGCATAAAGACTGGGCTCCTGGTTTTTTTGCAGGATCACTGGAAAAAAAGCATTTCTAGACTTCTTTTCTAACCAATTCAGGATTCCTGCCTGGACCCAAACAGTTCCTGCAGGCAGTGGTGCCAGAGCCTGTGCCCCCTTCATCCCAGGCCATCAAGCAACATTACCCTGGTTTGCTTCAGCATTGCCCTGGCATAACAGGTGCCAATCTGGTGCAGAGAGCCTAGAGCAAAAGCCATCTGGGAGAGCCTGGAGTGACATTCCAGACTGGATTAAAAAGAGGCTCAGCAAATGGAGCCCTTTGGCTCTTGGTCTGCTCTGGGATACTTACCAAGTGATTGGGATGAGGATATTGTGCAGCAGCAGGGCACAGCCTTCAGGGTGGGGACAATTTGTTCTGCACCTAGCAGGGGCAAATGGTACAAAGAGAGTTTCTCTGGCAGCCTCTTTGGAATAAAGAGGAGGACATTCCCCACGTTTTGATCTTCTGGTACCCTCTGTCATAGAATCATTGAATCAGGATGATCCAGCTCCAACCTCCCCTGCCATGCCCAGGGATGCCTCCCACTAGCCCAGGTTGCTCAAGGTCTCATCCAAACCAGGGAAGAAGCGAAGAAGCATCCACAACCTCCCTGGGCAGCCTGCTCCAGTGTCTCCCCACCCTCACAGTAAAGCAATTCCTAATGTTTCATCTAAATCTATGCCCTTCAGGTGGGTCTGGAAAGTCCCCAGAGCAGGAGACTCCACAGCCCCTCTGGGCAGCCTGCTCCAGGTTCCAGCACCCTCACACCAGAGAAGATTCTCCTCACAATGAGGTGGCAGCTCCTGGGCTCCAGTTTGTGTCCCTTGCTCCTTGTCCTGTCACTGGGCACCACTGACCAGAGCCTGGAACCTGCTTCTTGCCCCCTACCCCCCCTTCAGATCTCTGTAACCATTACCCCTTGTTTTGGCAGGGGGGTTGGAGTTGATGGTCTCTGGATATCCCTTCCAACTCCTGCCCATGGTGGGGGGGTTGGAACTGGATGGTTTTTAAGGCCTCTTCTGACCCAACTCATTCTATAAGTCTATGATCTCTAAGGTCTCTTCCAACCTAACCCATTCCATGCATTTATGACCTCTAAAGTCTCTCCCAAACTCATTCTCTGTTTCTCTGATCTCTAAGATCACTTCCAACCCAAACCATTCTCTGATCTCTAAGATCCCTTCCAACCCAAACCATTCTCTGATCTTTAAGGTCACTTCCAACCCAAACCATTCAATGAATCTATGAACTCTGGAGTAGAAAGAGTCCTGTAAAGATGAGAGTCCATCTGAAACCCCTCCCTAGGCAAGGCAGGAGGCTGAATTAATCAGCCTATTAATCTGACTCCTTCCCCTCCCTTGGCAAGCCCGGAGCAGGGATAATTGTCTTCATTCCTCTTTATTTATGCCCTGTCAAAGGTTGTTGTACGAAGCCTGTTGGACCATTACTGCTCCAATTGATAATGATGGCACTGGTGGGTCCCAGAGGTGCCATCAGGCTTGGAGCAGGCAACGCAGCAGATCCCTTGCCATAAATTTTAATACACCTGGCTGCAGTCTGTGCCGACAGATACAGAGCTGGAGGCAGATTCTGACCCTCCCCTGCTGACCTGCAGGAGATTCTCATGTCCCTGCTCCTGTGGTACCTCTGCTTGGCACCCTGGAGGTTCTTCCTCCGCTGGGGGTCAGGTTTCTGGGTGCCCCTGCTATAAAAACATTGGGATGATGTCACCAATGGGAAGCAGCAGCAGAGGCCAAGGAGGGAATTTGCCACCTGTGGCTTTGGTTTTATTCACCTGGAAGCATGGAAATCCAAATTCCTCCCCCGAAAGCCAGACATGAGCCAGCAGAAAATGGCTAAGGCCAACTGGAGGATTGCCTGTAGGAGAGAGCCTCACTGTTCCCCTTCCCAGAGGAGCTTCAGAGAGCAGAGGGGTAATAGGAAGGAATTAAACGCTGAGACCAAGCGGTCTGCTGGGTGGTGCCTCCAGCAGAGCCCTGCTGGGACCTGGACTTGTCCTGATTCCTGTTGGCCCTTTCCATTTGTTCAATTTTACTGTTCAACCTTACTGAATTCTTTTATTTTATCTCCTCTCATTTCATTTTATCTTCTTAGTGATTTTATTTACTCTTCTTTTGCTTTAGTTTTTGATCTCAATTTAGTATTTAATTTTATCCTATTTCATTTCACTTTATTTTATTATTTTATTTTATTATTTTATTTAATCTGATTTTATTTTTTAATCTTATTTTATTATTTTCTTCTATCTTATTTCATTTCATTTTATTATTTTAACTTATTTTATTATTTTATTTTGTCTAATCTCACTTCACTTTATTATTTTATTGAATTATTTAAGTTTATCTAATTTTATATTATTTTTTAATCACATTTTAAAATTTTATTTTATTATTTTACCTTATTTTAGTTTATCTAATTTCATTTTACTATTTTATCTTATCTTATTTTGTTGTTTTACTTCATCTTATTTTATTTTATTTTATTTTTTAGTCTAATTTTATTTTATTTTTATATATCTATTTTATCTATTGTCATTTAATTTTATTTTATGTTGTAATTTTCTATTATCTTCATTATTTTATTTAATCTTATTTTATTATTTTATCTTACCTTATATAATTATTTTATTTTATTTTTATCTTATTCTTTTATTTAATCTTATGTATTTTATTTTTTATTCTAGTATTTTATTGTATTATTTTATCTTATTTAATTATTTTATATTATTTAATTTAATTTTTAATCTTTATTATTTTATTTTATCTTATTTAATTTAATTTTCTTCTATTATTTTATCTTATTTTATCTAATTCAATTTTATTTAATTATTTTATTTATCTAATTGAATTATTTTATTTAATTTTTTTTTCAACCTTGTTCAATTATTTGATTTTATCTTATTTAATTTCATGTTACTTTCTTTTATTATTTATTCTTATTTTATTTTATTTTGATTTTTAAATCTTATTTTATTATTTTATTTTATCTAATGTAATGTTATTATTTTATCTTATCTTATTTAATTATTTTATTATTTAATATTTTTATTATTTTATTTTATTATTTTATTTTATCTAATTTGATGTTATTATTTTATCTTATTTAATTCTTTTATCTTTTAATATTTTTTATTATTTTATTTTATTTTGTTATTTTTTAATTTTATTTTATTCTATTTTATCTTGTTTCATTTTATTTAATTTTATTATTTTCTCTTATCTCATTTAATTCTTTCATTTTTTCTTGTTTTAATTTAATTCTACCAAACAAAATGTCAATAAAATGAAATATTACATAAAATGGTTTTCCATTTGGTCTTCTTTTATTTATGTATCTCATTTTCCTTTGTTAGATCTTATTGTTCTATGATTTTAGAACCCCAAAATTCTATGATTCCAGGACTTTAGGGTTCCATGATTCTAGGATTCTATGAGTCTAGCATTTTAGGACTTAAAGATTCTATGATCTTATGATTTTAGGCTTGTAGAAGTCCAAGATTCTATGATTCTAGGATCATAAAATCATAGAATCAGCAGGTTGGCAGAGAGCTCCCAGCTCCTCCAGCCCAACCTAGCTCCCAGCCCTGCCCAACCAACCAGACCATGGCACTAAGTGCCTCAGCCAGGCTTGGCTTCAACACTTCCAGACACAGCCACTCCACCACCTCCCTGGGCAGCCCATTCCAGTGCCAATCACTCTCTCTGACAACAACTTCCTCCTAACATCCAGCCTAGACCTGCCCTGCCACAGCTTCAGCCTCTGGCCCCTTCTTCTGGCCCTGGCTGCCTGGCAGCAGAGCCCAACCCCACCTGGCTACAGCCTCCCTGCAGGCAGCTGCAGGCAGCAATCAGCTCTGCCCTGAGCCTCCTCTGCTGCAGGCTGCACCCCCCCAGCTCCCTCAGCCTCTCCTCACAGGGCTCTGCTCCAGGCCCCTCCCCAGCCTTGCTGCCCTTCTCTCAACACCTTCCAGCACCTCAACATCTCTCTGCAGTGCAGGATTTTAGAACCCCAAGATTCTGTGTTTCTAAGATTGTAGGATTCCAGGATTTTACATCCTAGGATTCTTATTATCAGCATTTCTGTGGCTGACCTCTGCCAGGTGCCCAGGAGTGAGGCTTGGTTAGGATCTTCTTCCCCACCTACACGGCCTTGGTTGAGTCCCCAGCCCTGGATGTGTTTCAGAGTGGTTTAGATGTGGTGCTTAGGGCTGTGGTTTGAGGTCAATCTTGTAGAGCAGGGTTCTAGGTTGGACTTGGTGATCCTGAGGGGCTTTGCCAGCCTGGGGTTTTGTGTGAGTCTGTGAGTCTGTGACCCACAAGCTGTCATTTTTCTTTCTCTTACCTTAGATCACTGCAGAGCCCAAAGAAAAGGAATTATATCCAACCCCCCCTAACCTCCCCACCAAAAAACCCAACCACTCAAACACCCCCACCAAAAAACCCAACCACCCAAAACTCCCCACCAAAAAAAAACCAGCAACCCAAACCTCCCCAACAAAAAACCCACTCCCCCCAAACCACCTCACCAAAAAACCCAACCAGCCAAAATTCCCCACCAAAAAACCCAACCACCCAAACAAGCCAACCACCCAAACACCCTCACCAAAAAACCCAACCACCCAAACACCCCCACCAAAAAACCCAACCACCCAAACACCCCCAACAAAAACCCAACCAGCCAAACACCCCCACCAAAAAACCCAACCAGCCAAAATTCCCCATCAAAAGACCCATCCACCCAAACCTCCCCACCAAAAAACCCAACCACCCAAACACCCCCAACAAAAACCCATCCACCCAAACCTCCCCACCAAAAAACCCATCCACCCAAACCTCCCCACCAAAAAACCCAACCACCCAAACACCCCCAACAAAAACCCATCCACCCAAACCTCCCCACCAAAAAACCCAACCACGCAAAATTCCCCATCAAAAGACCCAACCACCCAAATCTCCCCACCAAAAAACCCAATACCCCAAACCTCTCCACCAAAAGCCTAACCAACCCATCCAAATCTCCTCATCAAAGAACCCAACACCCCCAAACCACCACCGCCCCCCCCGCAGCCCCGAGAGGCTGCTGAGCAGAACCGGCGTTTCCGAGGGCAGCGCTGGAGCAGCAGCGGCGCCGCGGCCGCATCCCGACCGCTCCGAACCGCAGCGCTGGAGGAGGTGGGAGGAAAGGCAGGGGGGATGGGGGGGTGGGGGCGAGGTTTCCCCTGCTCGTTCTCCCTCCCACTGCTCAAAGCACTGTATTTAATTGACTTACAATTTTTCCCCTAATATATTTCTTTATGAAACCTGCCTTGAGCAACGGCTCCGTGATTGTTCACCGAGGGTTGTGGCTCATTTGTTCCTGTAGATTGTGCCTAATTAACGCTAACTTGTCTGTACATAAAAAGTACAATAGGCTTGTCCTTTCCAATTTAATTCCGACAGTTTAATCGAATCTGGATTCTTTCAAAAATAATTAGATCATTTACACTTCATTAACATGTAATGTAATGTTGAGGCATTCATCATAATGATTTCTTATTTTTCTTCTGCAATATTATCTCCTCTAATGAAACCGTTACAGCCGCGCCTGCCTTAATTAGCTGCGGCGCAGCCCCGCCGGCTGCGGGGCGAGCCGCGCCTGGGCTCCGCCGGGATGGGGCTTGGGCTTGGGGTCGGTTTCTGGCCTTCAGATGAAATTAAATCAGCTCGAGAGGTAAACGCGCGGAGGAGGAGGAGGAGGAAGGAGGAGGAGGCTCTGTTAGCGCACGAACGTGGCGAACAGGTTCACCTTGCCGCGCCAGGCAGCGCCGGCTCCAGCCACGGCTGGTCGCTTCTGCCTCCTGAGCTGTCTGGTGCCTGCAGAGCCTTCCCGGCCCCGACCACCCTCTGCCTTGAACTGTCAGATGCCTGCAGACCCCTTCCAGCCCAAATCATCCTCTGCCTTGAACTGTCAGATGCCTACAGACCCCCTCCAGCCCAAATTATCCTGTGTCCTGAGCTGTCAGATGCCTACAGACCCCCTCCAGCCCAAATCATCCTGTGTCCTGAGCTGTCTGATGCCTACAGACCCCCTCCAGCCCAAATTATCCTGTGTCCTGAGCTGTCAGATGCCTACAGACCCCTTCCAGCCCAAATCATCCTGTGCCTTGAACTGTCAGATGCCTACAGATCCCTCCCAGCCCCAACCATCTCTGTCTCCTGAGCTGTCTGATGCTTACAGATCCCTTCCAACCCAAATCATCCTGTTCCTTGAGATGCCTGATGCTTACAGATCTCTCCCAGCCCCAACCATCATTTTGCTTTCCTCACACTAAACAGAGTGGTGATGCCTTCTCTTGAGCATTTTATGCACTACTCAGAGGAGTCAGTTGGACACCAGAGGCCAGAGGCCAGCCACAGCCTCCTTGAGCAGCCTGTGCCAGCCTCTCACCACCCTCACACTGCAGAACAACTTCCTCAGCTCCAGTCTCAGCCTGCTACGCCTCAGCTCCAAACCATTCCCTCTTGACCTCTCTCAAGACACCCTCAGGTGATGCAGAACCATCAGCACCACTGCATGTGTACTGTGTCCAGTAAGATCATGGAGCAGATCCTCCTGGAGGCACTGCTGAGACAGGAGAGCAGTGCAGAGGTGGTTGGGTGCAGTCAGCATGGCTGAGCCAAGGGCAAACCCTGCCTGGCTAACCTGGAGGCCTTCTATGAGCAGCTCACACCATGAACAGATGAGGGGAGAGCAACTGATGGCATTGAGCTGGCCCTGAGCAGGGCCTCTGGCACTGCCCACACCACAGCCTGGGCTCCAGGCTGGTGCCACATGGGATGGATGGGTGGGGAGCACTGGATGGATCCAGCAGTGGCTTGGTGGCTGCAGCCAAAGAGTGGCTGTCAATGGCTGCATGGCCAAGTGCAGGCAGTGCCAAGCAGAGTCCCCCAGGGCTCAGCCCTGGCACCAGGCTTGTTCAGCATCTCTGTGGGTGCCACGGGCAGAGGCACTGAGTGCAGCCTCAGCAGGTTTGCTGCCCACACCAAGCTGTGTGGTGCTCAGCCAGGCTGGAGGGCAGGATCCATCCAGAGGCACCTGGGCAGGCTGCAGAGGTGGGCACAAGCCAAGCTCAGGAGGGTCACAAGAGCAAGGGCAAGGTCCTGCAGCTGGCTGGAGGCAATGCCAAGCAGCAATGCAGGCTGGGCAGTGCCAGGCTGGAGAGCAGCCCTGAGAACCACAAACCCCTCTGCATGAGATGCAGACCCACAAACCCCACTGCATGTGATGCAGAACCACTAACTGCACTGTATGAGATGCAGACCTTGAGCACCACTGCATGTGATGCAGACCCATCAGGCACCTAAGCAATTCCAGGGCGGCTGAGGACCCCCTCGGAGCAGCTCGCAGGGGGGGAGGCAGTGCCCAGCCCAGCCGCGTCCCAGTTTCTCCTCACCGCCTCTCCTGGCGCTGCGCTATCAGCACAGCCACACTTTGCGGCCGACCCAGCCTGCTTCCCTCCCGCATCTGTCAGACAAGCCCCAAGCTCCTGCAGGCCCTTAGCTGGAATGGAGCATTTGGGGAGCTGCGGCGAGGAGGAGAAAAGAGGTCAGAGCACTTGGCTGGATTGATGGCTCGGGAGGAGCCTGCCGCGGCCAGGCTGGCGCAATGAGGGCGCTCGTTTGAGCTCAGCCGCAGGGACCCACACCCCCGGGCGAAGGCTTCCTGACGAGCTGCAAAGTGCCTGCAAGAGCATCTCTTACATCTCTCACCGTCTCCCTGCTGCGATCTCTCGCAGCTTGCAGGCTTCTTAATAGGGTTAAGCAGTAAAACTCTTGCTAAGAGGCTGGCCCTGCATGGGCTGGACCTCGGATCCCTTGGGAGCCCTTGGCTTAGCCTGCGAGTTCCATTTGGAGAAGATCTCTGCCCTGCTAACGCAGCTATGGTGCTATCAAGAGAGGCTCTGCAAGCTTTTAATGCCTAAAAAGAGGTCTGGGTTGGGCTGGTTTGGGGTTTTGATCCCCATGGAGAGGTAAAAAGAAAAGTTCAAGGAGAAACCAACCAAAGCCCAAGTCAAAGGCAGATTTCTTTTTAACTTTGTGACTCTCCTCCCCTGATTTGATAACTCCGATGCCGATAGGTTAATCAGGTTGATGAAGTACCCACAGAGCCTGTGTTTAACACTGCTTACCCCCCAGAAGGGGCTAAACCTGATTTACTGGGAACCTTTTCACCTCTGGTGGCAGGGGAATTGCTGCTGGTTTGGCCCCGTGTTCCAGCAGATCATTCCAGAGGGCTGGAATGAAAGCCAAAGGCAATACTCCCACTGCAGGATTGATCTGAAGGAGCAGGGCTTCAAAGCAGGGGGGAAGGGAACAGAGAAGAACGAGGAAGGAAGAGGAAGGAGCTGTCACAGGCTTCCATCTGGCATTGTCCCTACCTTAAAGTTCACTTTTGGGTTGTTTAGTGACTTCTTGTGCTGCTGTGAGACAATCACCTCTGAGTCCTGCTCTGGTCCTCTGAGGAGAGGCTGAGGCAGTTGGGGATGTTCAGTCTGGAGAGGAGAAGGCTCCCAGGTGACATTCTTGTGGCCTTTCAGGACCTTAAGAGGGCTACAAGAAAGCTGGGGAAGGACTTTTTAGGCTGTCAGACAGGGATAGGACTGGGGCGGGGAGGGGGTGGGGGAAGTGGAACAGAGCTGGAAATGGAGAGATCCAGCCTGGGTGTTAGGAAGAAGTTGTTGAGCATGAGGGTGGTGGGAGGCTGGCAGGGGTTGCCCAGGGAGGTGGTGTCAGCCTCATCCCTGGAGGTGTTTGAGGCCAGGCTGGCTGAGGCTGTGTGCAGCCTGCTCTAGGGCAGGGTGTCCCTGGGCATGGCAGGGGGGCTGGAACTGGCTGCTGCTTGTGCTCCCTTCCAACCCTAACTGATTCTGTGATTCTGAAGGACACAGAGCTGCTGGACTGAGTCCAGAGGAAGCCACAGAGATGATCCCAGAGCTGGAGGGAATGATGGAATCATAAAGTGTTGGGGGTTCAAAAGGACCTCTGTAGATCATTCAGTCCAATCTCCACTGCCAGAGCAGCATCACCCAGGGCAGAGCACAGAGGAACACATCCAAAGAGGTCTTGAAAGTCTCCAGAGGAGACTCCACAGCCTCTCTGGGCAGCCTGCTCCAGGTTCCAGCACTCTCACACCACAGGAATTTCTCCTCATGCTGAGGTGGCAGCTCCTGGGCTCCAGTTTGTGTCCATTGCTCCTTGTGCTGTCTCTGGTCACCATCAAAAAGACCCTGACAGCTTCATCTTGCCTCACCCCTCAGCTCTCTGCCACCACTGCTCAGGTCCCCTCTCAGCCTTCTCCTCCCCAGGCTGCCCAGCCCCAGGGCTCTCAGCCTCTCCTCCTCACACAGCTGTCCCAGGCCCTTCAGCATCCTCATAGTCTCTTCTGGACTCTCTCCAGCAGTTCCCTGCCCCTCTTGAACTGGGCAGCCCAGCACTGGGCACAATCCTCCTGCTGTAGCCTCAGCAGGGCAGAGCAGAGGGGTGACAGAATCACAGACATGCTCCACAGCCTCCCTGGGCAACCTGTGCCAGTCTCTCACCACCCTTACTGCAAACTACTTCTTCCTCACATCAATCTCCCCTCTGCCACTTCAAACCCACTCCTCCTCCTCCTCCTATCATCACCAGATCTTGTCAAAAGTCCCTCCCCAGCCCTCCTGGAGCCCCTTTCAGATCCTGCAAGGCCACTCCAAGCTCTCCTGGAAGCCTTCTCCCCTCCAGGCTGCACAGCCCCAACTCTCTCAGCCTGGCCTCAGAGCAGAGCTGCTGCAGCCCTCTCAGCATCTTGGTGGCCTCCTCTGGACTGGCTCCAACACTTCCATGTCCTGCTTGTGCTGGGGGCTCCAGAACTGCCCCCAGGACTGCAGGTGGGGTGTGAGGAGAGCAGAGCCAAGGGGCAGAGTCCCCTCCCTTGCTCTGCTGCCCACACTGCTCTTGCAGTTAGCATTTCAAAGCAGGTAGAGAAGCTCCAGCTTCTGGAGCCCTGGCACTGCTTGAGATCTGCTTGCTGCTCCTCTGCTGCAGCCTGGGAGTTCAGAGGGAGACAGGAGGCTTCATTTGGCTGGAGGAAGAGCACGTTTGGGGCTTCAGCAGCTTGCTTGTTCCCTCAGCCTGCAGAGAGAGAGGCAGAGGAGCTGTTGGGGGGTGGGCAGCCTTGCCAAAGTGCACCCCCCAGTGCCATCAGTGCGGTTTGGATGGCAGCATAATTGAAAGCAGCCAATTATGACTCAGTTCAATACAAGCTCCAGTATGGAAATAATAACAGTGGAGTTTTGAGCCCCTGAGGAAAGGAGGGAATGGAATCCATTGCCAGCCCTTGTGCTGGGAATGCCAAAGCCTGCAATTCCTGACCTTCTTCTAGCAGGGTTCTCCTCGGCCATGGAGGTGATGCAGAGCCACAGGAGGAGCTCTCCTTGGGTTCAGCTCTCTCCCAGATGTCTATCTGGGGAATGCACTTGGAAAAGGTGAGCCCTGCAGGAGGTGGATAAGGAAAGGAGCAAGGGAATGGGGTCTTGCCTGAGCTTTGTTACTTCTACTTCAACCTCAGAAGCTGAAGAGTGTTTGGGTTGTGGGCAGACGTTCTACAGATGAAGCAAACGAGACCCAGGGAGGTATAAGAGCACTCAAAAAGGGTTCCTGCCTGCAGCATCACAGACTGGGCTGGGTTGGAAAGGAGCTGCAAGGTCATCCAGTTGCAACCCCTCTGCCATGGGCAGGGGCACCTCCCACTAGATCAGGGTGCTCAAGGTCCCACCCAACCTGGACACCTCCCACTAGATCAGGGTGCTCAAGGTCCCACCCGACCTGGACACCTCCCACTAGATCAGGGTGCTCAAGGTCCCACCCGACCTGGACACCTCCCACTAGATCAGGGTGCTCAAGGTCCCACCCAACCTGTTCAGGAGCAGGTTGGATGAGACCTTTGGGTGACCTGTTCTAGCAGGAGGTGTCCCTGCCTATGGCAGGGGGTTGCAACTGGTGGAGCTTTGAGATCTCTTCCAACCTAATCCGTTCTACGACTGATTCTATGATGTTTATGCTTCTATAATAGCATGATCCTGTGATGTTGTGATTCTATCATTTCATGATTCTGTGCTTCTGTGATTCCATGGTTCTATGCCTCTGTGATTCCATGATTACACGATTCTATGCTTCCATGTTTCCATGCTTCCATGAGTCCATGCTTCCATGATTCTGCGCTTCCATGATTCCATGATTCTGTGCTTCTATCATTCTATGATGCTGTGCCTTTATGATTCCACTCCTCTCTGATTCTCTGGCTCTATTATGTTATGGTTCTATGCTGTCATGGTCCCAGGCTGCCAGGCTTCCATCCTCTTCTGACTCCATCCTTTCATGATTCCACGACTCCAAGCTCTCCTTTTCCTTGAGCCACAGACGACTCTTCGAAGGGCGGCTGCTATTACCTGCAAAGCTTCAGGGCCTCTTTTCAGAGGGAGAAGGCCTGCTGCTGATGGCTCTTTCCTCAGAAATGTCACCAGCACAACAGCATTTTCCACCCTAGGAGTTGGCCTGGGCACAGGCACGGTGGCAGCAGCCAAGAGCTCAGCGGCAGGACCTTGATGGCAGCCGCCGCCGCTTTGCCCGTCCTGAGGAGCGGCCTCGCTGTGCGAGGGGTGTGGGCAGCCCATCCATCATGCCCTGCACATTAGAGATCCCTGCTATGGCACAGAATCTCTTTTTGATGTGCTGGCTCCGTGGCAGATGACTATATTTAGTCCTCTGCCCGTCCAAAGCAGCTGTTGCTAGGCTGTAGGCTGGGGGAGGTTATTTCGCTCCTCAGCCCCGCACTAGGTTATAGCTCCGATGCTTGGAGAGCACCAAGGACAGAAGCAAGCAACTGCCCAGCGCAACAGCACAGCCATAGAAGTCTCCACAGGACATGGTCCAGCACTTAACTCACACTTAATTGCCTTTTAATTTCCTACTGAGCTTTCAGGTGTATCCTGCAGTGTCACTTGCAGCATCTTCTGAAGGCTTCTGGAGCAGGCAGCTCTGCTTTCCCAGCACACTGCTCGCGTCCTGCTGCTGCCTTTACTCCTCTCTTTCTTTCTCTGCTTAACCATGGCTCCAGCTGCCTGCTGCTGGCTTTGATTGGTGCTCTGGCAGCCCCTGGCTGAAGCACAAGGAGCAGTGTTTCTCCCTTGAAAGAAGTGGCTACTTCCTTAACGTCCTTAAAGGTGCTGCTACCCAAGGGGAGCTTCTGTCCCGCCTCGGGCAGCAGGCTCTGGATCCGCCAAGAGCTGCTCAGCTCTCCTCAGCTCTCCTCAGCTCTCCTCAGCTCTCCTCCTCCTTTTCACCAGCTCATGCAGCAGTTTTCTTCTTGTCCTCTCTGCTCATGTCATGCTTTGCCCAGCTGCCCAGCAGCTACCAGCCCAGCTTCTGCCACCCTTCTTCTGAGGCGCAGCCCAGGGAGCTGGGGCTGGCCAGCCGGGAGGAGACCTCATTGCTCTCTGCAGCACCCTGAGAGGAGGCTACAGTGAGGCAGGGGTTGGGCTCTGCTCCCTAGGAACAAGTGACAGGACAAGAAGAACTGGCCTGGAGTTGCACCAGGGGAGGGTGAGTTTGGAGAGGAGGAAACATTTCCTTGATGCAAGAGTGCTCAGGGACTGGCACAGACTGCCCAGGGAGGTGGTGGAGTGCCCATGCCTGGACGTGCTCAGGAACTGTGTGGCTGTGGCACTTGGGGACAGGGTTTGGTGGCCACGGTGGTGCTGGGATGAGAGTTGGCCTGAATGGTCTCAGAGGGCTTTTCCCACCCAAGCAGCTCTCTGTCTCTCTGCTGCTGTGGTTGAGTGGCAGTGGCTTGTCAGTAGTGGTGGGACTGTGAGCTCCAGATCAGCTGCTGGCCTCAGTGACCCCAAAGGCCTCTTCCAACCTCAACACTTCTCTGGTGCTGCTGTGAGTCTCTGACAGTAGCTCAGCAGTAGTGCTGAGGCTGCTCTTGGACTTGATGATCTCAAAGGTCTCTTCCAAGTGGCTTCCAAGCCTCAGCCCAATTTAAGCAGCTGAGTGGCCAACGCTTCTAAGGGGCTTGCCCACAAAACCCTCCCAGCTGCCCTGTGAGGCAGGGTTGAGATGGCCACGAAGTGACAGCTCAGGGGGAAATGATGCATTGGCTGGAGTCATAGAATCACAGAATGGCTGGGAGGGACCTCCAAGGCTCATCTGCTCCAGCCTCCCCCTGCCAGAGCAGAGCACACAGGAACACATCCAGGTGGGTTAGGAATATCTCCAGAGAGGGAGACTCCACAGCCCTCCTGGGCAGCCTGTGCCAGGGCTGTCAGCCTCACAGGGGAAAATTGCTCCTTGAGTTCACATGGAACCTCCTCTGCCTCTGCTTCCACCATTGCCCCTTGTGCTGGCATTGGGCATCACCCAGCAGAGCTGGCTCCAGCCTCCTGCCACTCACCTGCACATCTTCATCACCACTGCTGAGGTCACCTCTCAGTCTCCTCCTCTCCAAGCTCCCAGCCCCAGCTCCCTCAGGCTCTCCTCCTGAGGAAGATGTTCAACTCCCTTAATCACCTTTGTGGCTCTGTGCTGAACTCTCTCCAGCAGCTCCCTGTGCTTCTTGAGCTGGGGGGCCCAGACCTGGACACAGAACTCCAGATGAGGCCTCACCAGGGCAGAGCAGAGGGGCAGGAGAACCTCTCTCGACCTACAAACCACAGCCCTTCTAATCCCCCCCAGACTGGCATTGGCCCTCCTGGCCACCAGAGCACATTGCTGGCTCATGCTCACCCTCCCACCCACCAGGACCCCCCCAGATCCTTTTCTCCATTGATGCCTTCCAACAGCTCAGCCCCCAGCCCATCCTGCTGCCAGGGGCTGTTCTTGCCCAGGTGCCAGGCTCTGCCCTTGCCCTGGTTGAATTCCATTCCACCTCTCCCTGCCCACCTCTCCAGCCTGCCCAAGCCTCACTGAATGCCAGCACAGCCTCCTGCTGTGGCAGCCACTCCACCCAGTTTGGTGGCATCAGCAAGCTTGCTGGCAGTGCCCTCTGTGCCCTCAGCCAGGTTGTGGCTGAACATATGGAATAGAACTGGTCCCAGCACTGACCCCTGTGGGGACCCCACAGGCCTCCAGCTGGACTCCATCCCACTGACCACAACACTCTGGCTGCTTCCTTCTGGGAGTGGGAGGCTGCAACCACCTCCTCTGCACTTTGTGACCTACTTCTCAGTGATCCTCCTCTGGCAGGGGGGGTTGGAGTAGATCTTTTTGAGGCCTCAGTCTGTGGTTTTTAGCTGATTTTGGAGGCCATCCCATGTTGGGCTCATGTAGCTCCTCTGTGCTTTCCTCCCTACTGCTGAAGGGTTGTCATGGAGCAGCTCTGGCAAGGACCAGGAGATATCAGAGGCTGATATTCTAGGGGGGTTCAGCTCTCATGTGGTGCCATGCTCATGCCAATCCTGGAACAGGAGTTGCAGGTTGGTACAAAAGCTGGTGGGAGAGAGAATTTCCTGGCTAAGGCAGGCTCAGGTTCACATTTTCCCTCCCCATCTCTTTGCATCTGGGTATTGGAATAGTGGAACCACAAAATGGGTTGAGTTGGAAGGGATCTCAAAGCTCAGCCAGCTCCAACCACCCTGCCCGGGGCAGGGACACCTCCCAACAGCACAGGCTGCTCAAGGTCTCACCCAGTCTGGCCTTGAACACCTCCAGGGAGAGAGCAGCCACAGCCTCCCTGGGCAACCTGTGCCAGTGTCTCCCCACCCTCACTGGCAAGAACTTCCTCCTCTCCAGTCCCAATCTCCCCTCTCCCAGCTCAAAGCAATTGTGCCTCACCCTGTCACTCCCAGCCCTTGGCCAAAGTCCCTCCCCATCTCTCCTGCAGACCCTTCAGGCACTGGCAGGCTGCTCTGAGGTCTCCCTGCAGCCTTCTCTTCTCCAAACTGAACAACCCCAACTCTCCACCAGCTTAGGCTGCTCAAGATCTTATCCAGCCTGGCCTTGAACACCTCCAGGGACTGGCAAACTGTGCCAGTCTCTCCCTACCCTCACTGCCAAGGATTTCTTCCTCTTATCTTTCTAAGAGTCAGCAAAATCCTCCAGGATTGATCAGGTAACATCCAAGAAACAGAAGCTCCACCTCAGCTGCAGGATTGATTGGCAGCATCCTGTCAATGGGATGGATGTGATAAGAGGAGTGAGATGAGGACACCCAAAGAGAAAGGCACCACCACAGCTGCCAGCTGCTGGAGCCTTCTTTGAGTGCTTTGAAGCAGCCTTTTGCCAGGGCAGGTTGGGGACGCAGTTGCCAAGGATGTTTTGTGCAAGGACGAGCAAGAGGCTGCACTGCTGAGACCCCACCTGGAGCACTGCATCCAGTTCTGGAGCCTCTGGGACAGGAGGGATGTGGAGGGGCTGGAAGGGGTCCAGAGCAGGGCCAGGAGGATGAGCAGAGGGCTGGAGCTGCTCTGCTGTGAGCACAGACTGAGGGAGTAGGGGCTGTGCAGGCTGCAGAAGAGGAGGCTCCCAGGGCACCTTCTGGTGGCCTTGCAGGACCTTAAGAGGGCTACAGGAAAGCTGGGGAGGGACTTTCGAGGCTGTCAGGCAGGGATAGCACTGGGGGGGATGGAACAAAGCTGGAAATGGAGAGATCCAGCCTGGGTGTTAGGAAGAAGTTGTTGAGCATGAGGGTGGTGAGAGGCTGGCAGGGGTTGCCCAGGGAGGTGGTGGCAGCCTCATCCCTGGAGGTGTTTAAGGCCAGGCTGGCTGAGGCTGTGTGCAGCCTGCTCTAGGGCAAGGTGTCCCTGGGCATGGCAGGGGGGTTGGAAATGGATGATCCTTGTGGTCCTTTCCAATCCTCCCTAGCCCTGCAGCATTCCCATTGCTGGTGGAGCTCAGGGAGCTCCCATGCATGGCTTAGGCTTTAGGGGGGTCTAAATGAGGATGATCCCAGTGCAGATATCTCCCTAGCCCTGCAGCATTCCCATTGCTGGTGGAGCACAGCAAGCTCCTATGCATGACTTAGGGTTTAGAGGGGAACTCCTGTACATGACTTAGGGCTTAGGGGGGTACTGATGAGGATCCCAGAGCAGATACCTCCCTAGCCCTGCAGCATTCCCATTGCTGGTGGAGCACACGGAGCTCCTACACCCCAGGTCCCATCTGTGCAAGGGAAATGACCTATTTAATTTTTTTTTTAACCCAGAGAGGAAAAGAGAAGTCAGAAAAAAAAGGAGTGGGGGTGGAGTGGGGGAAGGGAATAACAAGAAAAAGAAGCCCCAAGCGCTGCTGTGGGAGCAGCCTGTGCAGGACGCAGCCGGTGACAGCTCCGCAGCCTGCCCTGCCCTGCCCGGGTCTGCAGCCGGCTCCGCGCTAGCGGCAGAGCCTGCGCTCCGCAGGCCGCGTCTGGAAGCCTGCTCAAGCTCCAGCAGCAGGACAGCAGGGCGGATGCTCCGCGGCCCTGCGCTGCTCCCTCCCAGGCTTTGGGGGCCGGAAAAGTTTTTCTCTTAACATGGAAGCAGTAAAAAAAGTTTTTTAGTTGGTTCCCCCCGCCCTTTTTCCCCCTGCTTTTTTCCCTCCTTTCTCCCCACTTTTTCCCCCTCTTTTTTTCCTCCTCCTTTTTCCCCACCTTTCTCCCCCTCTTTTCCCCCCCTTCCCCCCCCTTTCCCCCCTTTTTCCTCTCCTTTCCCCCCTTCCCTCTCCTTTCCCCCCTTTTTCTCTCCCTCTCCTGCCCTTTCCCCCTCTTTTCCCCCCACCTTTCCCCTCTTTCTATTTTTCCCTTTCCCCCCTACTTCCCCCCCTTTCCCCCTCCCTTCCCTGCTCTATTTCCCCCTCTTCTTTTTCTTCCCCTTTTCCCCCCCACCGTTTCCTCCCTCTTTTTTCTCCTTTCTCCCTCCTTTCCCTCCCCTTTTTTGCCTTTTTCCCCCTTTTCTTCCCCCTTTTCCGCCCCCTTTCACCCCTTTCCCTCCCCTTTTCCCTCCCTTACCCCCCCTTTTCCCCTCCCTTTCCTCCCCTTTCCCCCCCTCCCTTCCCCCCCCCTTTCCCCCCCCTTCCCCCCCTCTCCCCCTTTTTTTTGGGTTGTGTTTTCGGTGTTGCTGTCGGTGCATGGTGGTGGTGTTGTTCCAGCCCCCCCCCCTCCTCCTTAACTTGATAAATATACATAACTCCTCTACAATGAGGCTCTTGTGTTGCTAATGGGGGACCCTTAATGCAGAGTTATATTTCCAGGATTATATCTTTATTCAGTTGCAAATTTTTTTCCCTCTCTCTCTCTCTCTCTCTCTCTCTCTCTCTCTTTTAGGAGGGGGTGGGGTGTGGGTGTGTGAAGGAGGTGGTGGTTGGGGGGGTTAGTTTCTAATACTCTGCTTCAGTCTATGAATAATAGTATCGTTTGAATGCAGGGACACCTGGCGCAGGGGAAGGACAGTGGGAGCTCTGGGCTGACCTGGCATGACTGCCAACTTTGCATTTTCCCAGCCTTGCCTATCCGGCTCCATTCAGCATCTGATTTCATTCCCCCTCAGCGAAACGCCAGACACTTGGTAACTTTATTCTCCCCTCGGCACACACAGCGCACACACAGCGCGCACACAGCGCGCACACACCGCGCACACAGCGCGCACACACAGCCCAGCGCGAACCCAACCCAGAGCTTGCTCTCCTGTGAGCAGGAGGGAGGGGAGGGGAAGGAAAAGAGAAGGGAAATGGGGGAAAAAAGAAGGGAGGGAAAGAAAGAGAGAAGGGAGGAAAAGAAAGAGAAGGAAGAGAGAAGAGAGAGAAAGAAAGAGAGAAGGGAGGGAAAAAAAGAGAAGAAAGAGAGAAGGGAGGGAAAAAAGAAGGGAGGGATAGAAAGAATGCAGGGAGGGAAAGGAAGAGGGGAGGGAAAGGAAGAAGGGAGGGAGGGAAAGGAAGAAAGGAAGGAGGGAAAGAAAAGAGGGAGGGAAATAAAGGTGGGAGGGTAAAAGGAGAGAGGGAAGGAAAGGAGGGAAAGAAAGAAAGAAAGGAGAGAGGAATAGAAAGGAGAGAGAGAAAGGAAAGATGGAAAGAAAGAAGGGAGGGAGAGAAAGGAGGGAGAGAAAGAATGGAGGGAGAGAAAGGAGAGGGAAAGAAAGGAAGGAGGAATAGAAAGAAAGGAGAGAGGAAAAGAAAGGAATGGAAAAACAAGGAAAGATGACAAATAAAATGAGAAAGAAAAAATGAGAAAAAGAAAGATAAGAAAAGGAAGAAAAATGAGAAAAGAAAAAGAAGGGAAGACGAAGAAAAAAGGAGAAAAAAGTAAAATGGAAAAAAGAGATAAAAGAATTAAAAAAATGAAAAAGAAAAAAGGAAAATAAAAAGAAGAAAAAAAGAGAATAAAAAGGAGGAAAGAAGAAAAACAGAAATAAAGAAGAAAAAAAGAGGAAGAACAGAAAAAAAGGAAGAGGAAGAAAAGAAGAAGAAAAGAAGAAAAAGAAGAAGAAAAGAAAGATGAGGAAGAAAAGGAAGAAAAATAAAAGAAAAAGAAGAGGAGGAAGAGAAGAAAAAGAAGAAAAAGAAGAGGAAGAAATGAAGAAAAAGATGAGGAAGAAAAGTAGAAGAAAAGAAGAAGAAAAGAGAAAAAGAAGGAAAATAAGAGGAAGAAAAGAAGAAGAGAAGGAAGAAGAAGAAAAAGAAGAGAAAGAAGAAGGAGGAGAAGAGGAAGAAGAAAAAGGAGAAGAGGAAGAGAAAGAAAGGGAAGAAGAGGAGGGAGAAGAGGAAGGAGAGGAAGGAGAAGAGAGAGAAGGAAAAAGAGGAAGAGGAAAGAAAAGGAGAAGAAATAAAGGGGAAGAAACCCAAAGGAGTGCGTGGGAAAACCCCCACGGGCCAGGGGCGGCTGCAGTCCACCTGCGCTCAGGCCGCGCTGCAGCTCCCCCGGTGCAGCTCTGAGCCTTCCCCAGTTAACTACAGGGGAGAAAAACCACCTCCCCCCCAAAAAAAACCCAAACCGCAGCTCCTGGGAGAGCTGCGCTGGGCACGGCGCGGAACTTCCGCGCTCCAACCTCCCCGGGCTGATTTATTGTCCGGAGGAGGAGAGGGAGAGAGGAGAGCGCAGCAGCGGGGCGGGGGGAGGAAGGTGGAGGCTGCGGCGGGGGCCATTCGTATGCGCCCCGCATCCTGCGCAGGACAATCGCGGCTGTATTCCGTCGCCTCGCACAGTTTCTCCCAGGATGCTGGGGGCTTCGGGGACTTGTTCCCCCACCCCCGCCACCCCCAGCCCCCTCCAGCCCCTTCCCTCTCTCCCCCTCCCCTTGCAAAAGTTTCTCAAGTGAGTGTCTGCTTTCATGGCCGGAGCGGGGCCGCCGCACAAACAAACCTTTGTTTGCACAACTCACAGATGTATGGCCGGGGCCGAGCTTTGTTTTTCCTGCTTTCAGGAGTATTCGCCGGGATTTTTTTGTTTGCAGCACAACACAGGATTGTAAACCCCAGCCCATCCCCGCGCCCCCTCCCCTCCGTACACCACCACCCCCCCAAAAAGGAAAACGAAAACCTGGGCTCGGGGGGTGAATGTCTGCCGTAATCTGAGGCTCCCAGCATTTTCCCAGGGTTAATTTCTCCTCCGCTCTGAACTTCGGTGGTGGTTGGGGGGGGTAGGGAGATGAGGAGGGAGTTGTTGTTGTTGTTGGGCTTTTACTTTTCTTTGGTGGGTGTCTTTTTGTTTTTTTTTTTTTTTTCCCCTTTTTTTGCCCTCCCCCCCCCCTCCCCTCCCTTTTCTGTTTCATTCAGGAGCGCAACAAAAGCAGCTTTGGGTACTTGAGTCTTTAATGACTTTAGGAAACTTCATTTCAAAGCTGTTTGGGAGTTTGTGGCCTTGATAACAGACTTCTGGGGCTCAGCTCTCAGCTGCTGCTTGGGCTCTTGGCTTGTTCCTTTCACCTTTGCGTGGTCCTTTTGGAGCATCCCTGTGCGGTGGTGCTGGGCGTTCAGGAGCATCCCTGTGCACTGGTGCTGGGCGTTCAGGAGCATCTCTGTGCTGTGGTGCTGGCCCTTTTTGACCATCTCTGTGCAATGGTGCTGAGCATTTTTGAGCATTCTTGTGCAATGGTGCTGAGCATTTTTGAGCATTCCTGTGCTGTGGTGCTGAGCATTTTTGAGCATCCCTGTGCAATGGTGCTGAGCATTCAGGGGCATCCCTGTGCAGTGATGCTGGTCATTTTGGAGCATTCCTGTGCAGTGGTGCTGGGCATCTTGGAGGATCCCTGTGTTCACAGGATCCCAGGATGTCAGGCCTTGGAAGGGATCTCCATCGATCATGGAGTCCAAGCCCCCTGCCAGAGCAGGAGCAGAGAATCCCTTCCCCTCCTCGGCAGGTCTGCTTTGGTCTCCTGCTGCCAGCACAGGGAGCGGCTGAAGCTCTCTGCTCGCTGCTCCGAGCAGGAATGACAGAGGCTTGGCCACGGGAGGGCTAGTTCAGTGCAAACACCACAGCACAGCTTTCTCTCCTGTTTTTATCTCCCTCCTTTCCTCTCCATCTCCTTCCTCTTCTCCCATCTCGCTCCTTTCCTCTCCACCTCCCTCCTTTTCTCTCCACCTCCTATTTCCCTACACCTTCCTCCTTTTCTTCACATCTCCTTCCTTCCCTCTACTTCTTTCTCTTTCCCCCACCTTCCTCCTTTCCTCTCCACCTCCTGTTTCCCTGCCTCTTCCTCCTTTTCTTCTCCTTCCTTCCCTGTAGATCTTCCTCTTTCTCCCCTCTCCCTCCTTTCCTCTCTGTCTCTCTCTTTTGCTCCCATCTCCCTCCTTTCCTTTCCATCTCCCTCCTCTCAACACCAGCTCCCCAGCCTGTCCAGGTCTCCCTGCACACCAGCAGAGCCTCCTGCAGTGGCAGCCACTCCACACATCTTGTGTTGTACTTTTGAGCATAGAATCACAGAATGGGTTGGGTTGGAAGGGACCTTCAACACTGTCCAGTTCCATTCTCTCCATTCTCTCTCCTCCCTGGAGGTGTTCAGGACCAGGCTGGATGAGACCTTTGAGGGACCTGTTCTAGTGGGAGGTGTCCCTGCTCTATGGCAGGGGAGGGAGGTTGGAGCTGGCTGAGCTTCGAGCTCCTTTCCAACCTCAACCATTCTCTGGTGACTGCAAATAGCTGCAGGTAAATGTGCACACAGGCTGGTGAGTGTGTGCTGTGCTGTGAACACAGCCTCATCTGCCTGCCAAACCCTCTGAGTTCGCCTGCTAAGCCCGGGTGGGGGGAGGGGGCACTCTCTAGAGACAGGATAAGAGGAGATAGCTCTGAGCTGGGAGAGGGGAGACAGAAACTGGAGAGGAGGAAGCAATTCTTGGCAGTGAGGGTGCAGAGGCACTGGCACAGGCTGCCCAGGGAGGCTGTGGCTGCCCCTCCCTGGGGGTCATGCTGGATGAGTCCTTAGGAAACCTGAGCTGGTGGGAGGTGTCCCTGCCCGTGGCAGGGGGCTGGAACTGAAAGATCATTGAGGTTCCTTCCAACCCAACCCATTCTCTGGCCTTTGAGCTCCCTTCCAACCCAACCCATTCTCTGATCTTTGAGCTGCCTTCCAACCCAACCCATTCTCTAGTCTTTGAGGTCCCTTCCACCCCAACCCATTCTCTGATTCTCTGACCTTTCATGTCCCCCTTTCCACCCCAACCCATCCTCTGGTTCACTGCACAGGGATGCTCCTGAACTCTGTCCCCATCTCTTTAAGCTGCCTTCCAACCCAACCCATCCTCTGTCTGTACGGCTGAATCTCTGTCAAGGTTGGACATGTGGATGTTGTGAGGGGGGAGGGGTAGTGAGGAAGAAAAGGAGGAAGGAGTGGGGGGAGGCCCAGGCCATCAGGGCTTTGCAGCCCACTTCTATTTTCGATGCCATTTAATTGCAATTAAGAGAGAAAGAAGTTGCTGCGAGGCTGAGCTGGCAGAGCTGCTCCTTAATTCCAGCCAGCGCATTTGTACGTGTGAAACACATTACCCAGCAGGGGCTATCATTTCGCAGGCTGCCATCTCTGGGCCACTGCAGCCAGAGACACAAAAGAGGCAGGGAGGTGTGCTGTGTGCCCCTGCCTCTGCTGTCAAAGGCAGGGGCTGGCCTGCGGGCTCCCTGCCTGTGTGCCCGCGGCCAGGGGCAGCTCCCGGGCGCTGCACTGCTCTGCCAGCTGAAACGCTCGCAGCACAACAAACAAACTTCAGCCACCTGAGTGCACTGAGAAGGTTCCAAGCCCGGGCACTTGGCATTGCCTCTTGGCTGGGGACCAGGCAGGCAGCAAGGTGGCAGAGGGAGGAGCCCATTCCCCGCTCCGTGCGGGAGCTGCTCCCATTAGTGGTAATGGAAGCCACATTCACATCAGGGAATAATAGAACCCCCCTCAGGGGGGCCCAATGCTCTCCTTGGAGCCTTGGGGGGGTGGGTAGTGGTGGGGGGTGGGCTTGCAGGCCCTGGCTCTACTGTGTGTTTCTCCTCAGCCTATTGGAATGGTATCGTGGGGACAAGCAGGAGCCAGGGCTTGGGCCTGTTTTCAGGACACCAACAGCAGAATTCCCCTTCCTGCCAGAGCTGGGTGTTGCAGTGTGGAGCAGAGGAGGCTGAGGGCAGAGCTCATTGCTGTCTGCAGCTCCCTGAAAGGAGGCTGTGGGGAGGTTGGTGCTGGTCTCTGCTCCCTGTTCATTATAGAATCGTACTGGAAGGGTCTTCAAAGCTCATCCAGTTCCAACCCCCTGCCATAGGCAGGGACACCTCCCACTAGAACAGGTCACTCAAGGCCTTAGTGACAGAACAAGAGGGGATGGCCTCAAAGCTGCCACTGGGTAGGTTCAGACTGGAGTGGCTGAGAGCAGGCAGGCAGAGAGGGCCCTGGGGGTGCTGGCAGAGAGCAGCTGCAGAGGAGGCAGCAGTGCCCAGGTGGGCAGCAGAGCCAATGGCATCCTGGGCTGGCTCAGGAGCAGTGTGGGCAGCAGGACAAGGGAGGTTCTTGTGCCCCTGTGCTCAGCACTGCTCAGGCCACCCCTGGAGTGCTGTGCCCAGCTCTGGGCTCCTCCATTGCAGAGAGATGCTGAGGTGCTGGAAGGTGTTGAGAGCAGGGCAGCAAGGCTGGGGAGGGGCCTGGAGCAGAGCCCTGTGAGGAGAGGCTGAGGGAGCTGGGGGTGTGCAGCCTGCAGCAGAGGAGGCTGAGGGCAGAGCTGATTGCTGCCTGCAGCTGCCTGCAGGGAGGCTGTAGCCAGGTGGGGTTGGGCTCTGCTGCCAGGCAAGCAGCAACAGAAGAAGGGGACAGAGGCTGAAGCTGTGCCAGGGCAGATCTAGGCTGGATGTTGTTAGGAAGTTGTTGTCAGAGAGAGTGATTGGCACTGGAATGGGCTGCCCAGGGAGGTGGTGGAGTGGCTGTGGCTGGAGGTGTTGCAGCCAAGCCTGGCTGGGGCACTTAGTGCCATGGTCTGGGTGATTGGCCAGGGCTGGGTGCTAGGTTGGGCTGGAGGAGCTTGGAGCTCTCTTCCAACCTGGCTGATTCTGTGCTTCTGTGATTCTATGATTCTATTCCATGATTAGAAAACATTTTCCATGGCCAGAGTGGTCAGGCACTGGAATGTGCTGGGCAGGCAGGAGATGGAGTCCCCAGTCCTGGAGAGGTTTAAAGGTCATTTGGATGTGGTGCTTGGGGCTGAACCTTGCAGGGTAGGGCCATAGAATCCTAGAATCCTAGAATCAGGCAGGGCTGGAAGGGAGCACAAGGAGCAGCCAGTGCCAACCCCCTGCCATGCCCAGGGACACCCTACCCTAGAGCAGGCTGCACACAGCCTCAGCCAGCCTGGCCTCAAACACCTCCAGGTGGTTAAACACCTCCGGGTCCTAGGCTGGTGCTGGTGCCCTCAAGTGTCTCTTCCAGCCTCCACACTCCCCTCACTCTTATGACCTTTAGGGGCTCCCAAACCACCTCTTGCCATCAGCAAACCACCTCTTGCCAAGGATGAGCCCGAGCGGGGGCGCGGCGCAGTGGCTCCTCCGAGCGCTTCTTTCTTTGCTCACCGGACGTCAGGGCAGATGTGAGGATAAAACTGTCAAGGGGGGTGGGGGAGAGAGCAGCCAGAGAAATATTGCCAGCCTCTCTGGGCCACATTCTTCCCAGGAGCTGTTTGCTCAGTTGCCATGGTATAGGCGCTGAGATCTTATAATGTTTTTCCCCTGCCTGCCATGTGCTGGTCCAACAATGTGAGTTTAATCAGGCCAGACAGTTGGTTGTGTTTTGTCCATGTGAGTGGAATAAAACTTTTCTCACCAGCTAAACCCACAAAGTAGCTAAAAAGCCATAAATAATCACTAACTCCTAGGACTTGCACCTGCTTTGGCTTTATTTGAGCAAGGAAAGCGAGAAGGGAGGAGGAGGAGGAGGAGGAAGAGGAGGAGGAGGAGGAGGGGGGAGGCAAAAAAAGCTCTGAGGACGAAAAACTGTTCCCAAGCATTAATCACCTCTTGATTGCTCAGGGAAAGAAAATAAAACAAATCAAAGGGAGGTGCCTGGCTGGAAATAGCCAAAATGGTTTGAAATAGACAAATCCTCATCCCAACATCCCCCCCCCCAAAAAAAAAAAACAACTCCCAAACCCAAATCAAAGTGGAGTTTAAGGTTCCAAATGTCAAAAGTGTTGTAAAAATAACCAAAGGAGACTTTTGGGGTTGAAAGAGCAAAATGGTCAATAGATAATCAAAGTGGGGTTTGGGGTTCAAATAGCAAAGCTGTTACTGAAAGTTTGGGTTTGAAACAGCAAAATCATCACAAAAGTCCAAGTGGAGTTTGGGTTTGCAATATCAGAGCCATTATAAAGTAGTCAAAGTGGAGTTTGGGTTTGCAACATCAGAGCCATTATAAAGTAGTCAAAGTGGAGTTTGGGTTTGCAACATCAGAGCCATTATAAAGTAGTCAAAGTGGAGTTTGGGTTTGCAATATCAGAGCCATTATAAAGTAGTCAAAGTGGAGTTTGGGTTTGCAATATCAGAGCCATTATAAAGTAGTCAAAGTGGAGTTTGGGTTTGCAATATCAGAGCCATTATAAAGTAGTCAAAGTGGAGTTTGGGTTTGCAATATCAGAGCCATTGTAAAGTAGTCAAAGTGGAGTTTGGGTTTGCAATATCAGAGCCATTATAAAGTAGTCAAAGTGGAGCTTAAGGTTTCAAATGTCAAAAGTGTTACAAAAATAACCAAAGGAGACCTTTGGGGTTGAAAGAGCAAAATGGTCATAGATAATCAAAGTGGGGTTTGGGGTTCAAATAGCAAAGCTGTTATTGACAGGAGCAAAGTGGCTTCTAGGCTTGAAATGGCAAAATCATCATTAAAGTCAAAGTGGAGTTGGAGTTTGGAACAGCAAAATCATCACAGAAGTCAAAGTGGAGTTCAGGTTTCAATATCAAAGCCATTATTAAAAGCATCAAAGTGGTTTTTAGGTTTGAAATACCCAAATCATCATAAAAGTCAAGGTGGAGTTGAGGTTTCAAATATCAAAATCATTAGAAAAAATGAAAGTGGTTTGTGGGTTTGAAATGGTAAAATCATCATCAAGAGCAAGGTTGAGTTTAGGTTTCAAATACCAGAACCATTACTAAAAGCATCAAAGTGGTTTTCAGGTTTGAGATAGCAAAATCATCACAAAAGCCAAAGTGGAGCTTGGGTCTGAAACAGCAAAATCATCATAAAAGTCAAAGTGGAGTCTGGGTTTGAAATAGCAAAATCATCATAAAAATCAAAGTGGAGCTTGGGTTTCAATAGCAAAGCCATTATTAAAAGCATCAAAGTGGTTTGTAGGCTTCAAATAGCAAAATCATCACAAAAGTGGAAGTGGAGTTTGGGTTTGAAACAGCAAAATCATCACAAAAGTCCAAGTGGAGTTTGGGTTTCTAATATCAGAACCATTATAAAATAGTCAAAGTGGGATTTAGGTTTGGAACAGCAAAGTCATCAGAACAACTCAAGCAGATTTTAGGTTTGAGGCAGCAAAATTCTCATGAAAGCAAAATCAAAGTGGAGTTGAGGTCTGAAACATCAAAACCATCATAAAAAATGGGAGTGGGTTTTAGGTTTCAAATGTCAGAATCATGCTGAAAACATCACAGAATGACAGAGCCAAGCAGGCTGGAAGAGAGCTCCAAAATCCTCCAGCCCCTCCTGGCACCCAGCCCTGGCCAATCAGCCAGACCATGGCACTGAGTGCCCCAGCCAGGCTTAGGATCACAGAATCAGGCAGGGCTGGAAGGGAGCACAAGGAGCAGCCAGTCCCAATCCCCTGCCATGCCCAGGGACACCCTACCCTAGAGCAGGCTGCACACAGCCTCAGCCAGCCTGGCCTCAAACACCTCCAGCCATGGGGCCTCAACCACCTCCCTGGGCAACCCCTGCCAGCCTCTCACCACTCTCCTGCTCAACAACTTCCTCCTCACCTCCACTCTGACTCTCCTCACCTCCACCTTTGCTCCATTCCCCCCACTCCTGACACTCTCTCACAGCCTCCACAGTCCCTCCCCACCTCTCTTGGAGCCCCCTGCAGATGCTGCAAGGCCACCAGAAGGTGCCCTGGGAGCCTCCTCTGCTGCAGCCTGCACAGCCCCAACTCTTTCAGGCTGTGCTCACAGCAGAGCTGCTGCAGCCTCTCAGCATCCTCCTGGCCCTGCTCTGGACACTCTCCAGCATCTCCACAACCCTCTTGTCCCAGGGGCTCCAGAGCTGGATGCAGCACTCCAGGTGGGCTCTCAGCAGAGCACAGCAGAGGGGCAGGATCAGCTCCCTGGCCCTGCTGGCCACACTGCTGCTGCTGCAGCCCAGCCTCTGCTTGGCTTTCTGGGCTGCAAGTGCACACTGCTGGCTCCTGTGCAGCTTCTCCTCCAGCAGCAGCACCCCCAAGTGCCTCTCCTCAGGGCTGCTCTCCAGCCTGGCACTGCCCAGCCTGCATTGGTTTCTAATATTGAAGTCATCATTAAAAAAGTCAAAGAATCATGGAATGGTTTAGGTTGGAAGGGAGCTCAAAGCTCAGCCAGTTCCAACCCCCTGCCATAGGCAGGGACACCTCCTACTTAGAACAGGTGGCTCAAAGGTCTCACCCAGCCTGGCCTTGAACACCTCCAGGGAGGTTGTGGAGCACAGAATCATCCAATGTGATCTTTGATCACAGGTGATACCACAAAGCCCTGCAAGAACTCTGCAGGCAATGAGAGCTTCAGATGCTGAGGCTGACTTCAAGAGCAGCAGAGGTGAGTGCAGGAGGGCTGCAGAAGCCAGCAGCTCTCCAAGCCCCTCACCTTCCCCTGGAGGCAATCAGCATAGAGAAAGAAAAGCCAAAGCAAGCTCAGAAGGCATCAGCAGAGGGAACAAAGCCACCAGCAGCTTGCTGTGTTGGTTGGTTGGCTGATGGCTGACTGAATGCTGACCTCACAGAACCACTGGGGTGGAAAAGACCACAGAGACCACCCAGCCCAACCTTCTGCCCAGCACCACCATGGCCACTAAACTGTGCCCCAAAGTGCCACATCTTGACTGCCTCCAGCGATGGTGACTCCAAGCAGCACTCCCTGGGCAGCCTGTTCTGATACCTCCACAGGTGTTGCCAGGTCTGCAGATGAGGTCACTTGGCACAAGAGGGTCAATGGCACCTTGGGATGTGCCATGCAGGTGTGTCCAGTAGGGCTAGGGAGGTCCTCCTGTCCCTCTACTGTACCCTGGTGAGGCCACAGCTGGACTAATGTGTCTAATTCTGGGCTCCCCAGATCAAGAGGGACAGAGAACTGCTGGGGAGAGCCCAGCAGAGACTGTGAGGATGCTGAAGGGCCTGGGACAGCTTTGTGAGGAGGAGAGGCTGAGAGCCCTGGGGCTGGGCAGCCTGGGGAGGAGAAGGCTGAGAGGGGACCTGAGCAGTGGTGACAGAGAGCTGAAGGGTGGGGGGCAAAAAGCAGGTTCCAGGGTGCTGGAGCCTGGAGCAGGCTGCCCAGAGAGGCTCTGGAGTCTCCTGCTCTGGGCACTTTGTATGTGTTCTGTGTGCCCTGCCCTGGGTGCCCCTGCCCTGGCAGTGAGGTTGGAGTAGATGATCTCTGCAGGTCCCTTCCCAGCCCTCCCAGTCTATGATTTTTGCCCCTAGCAGCTGTTTTCCAAGCAGCAGGGTGAGACCAGTGCCTGCAGACCCCATCCTAAGTCCTTCCTCCATCCCCTGGAGCTGTTTCTCTCCCAAGCCCTCACTTCCTCCGGGAGCCCTTTCCTCAGTCCATCTGCTTCTTGGGGGTGCTGACTGTCTGCTGGCTGGGGGCATAAATCAGGGAGCTGCTGCTTCAGGTGGGAAGCTGCACTTGCTGAGCTCAGGACATTCCCTGGGTGCAAGAGTGGGAGGCAGCTGCTGCTCAGGACTGCATCCAAAGGGCACAGCAGCTGCTGGGAGAAATGCAGGCAGGAGGCTTGGCCCTGCAAGCTTCTCAGGGCTTTGCCTGTGCTCACTGCTTTGCACTGCTCTCTCTGCAAGCCTCCACCTCAGCTGCTCCTCGGCTTGACCTGAGCTTTGTGCAGCTCCCTGGGTGTTGGGTCTGTGTTTTAGAGAAGCATAAACCGGGAGGGGTTGGAAGGGACTGGATGAGGCACTCAGTGCCATGGTCTGGTTGACTGGATAGGGCTGGGGGCTAGGTTGGGCTGGCTGAGCTTGGAGTGCTCTTCCAACCTGCTTAATTCTATGATTCTATGATCAATCCAACCTCCACTGCCAGGGCAGGGCACCCAGAACACATCCAGCTGGGGATGCAAAGTGCCCAGAGCAGGAGACTCCACAGCCTCTCTGGGCAACCTGCTCCAGGCTCCAGCACCCTCACAGCACAGAAGTTTCTCCTCATGCTGAGGTGGCAGCTCCTGGGCTCCAGTTTGTGTCCATTGTTCCTTGTGCTGACTACTGAACAGAGTCTGGAGCCTGCTTCTTGCCCCCCACCCTTCAGCTCTCTGTCACCACTGCTCAGGTCCCCTCTCAGCCTTCTCCTCCCCAGGCTGCCCAGCCCCAGGGCTCTCAGCCTCTCCTCCTCACACAGCTGTCCCAGGCCCTTCAGCATCCTCACAGCCTCTGCTGGGCTCTCTCCAGCAGTTCCCTGTCCCTCTTGAACTGTGGAGCCCAGCACTGGGCACAGTACTCCAGCTGTGGTCTCAGCAGGGCAGAGCAGAGGCGCAGGAGACCCTCCCTAGCCCTACTGGCCACACTTTTCTTCATGCACCCCAGGATGCCATTGGCCTTTTTGGCCACCAGGACACTGCTGCCCCAAAGTGGGAGCCTGATCCTGCCTTCCCTCCCTTCGTCCCTGGCTGGATGATCTTAGGGGGCTTCCCCACCCCAAGTCACTCAGTGGCAGCCTGGTCCTACCTTCCCTGGCTGGCAGCAAGAGGCTGCTGCAGCTGCAGCCCAGCCCTGCGCTCAGGCTGCACAACTTTGCCCAGCCCTCGGAGCGAGTTTTTGCCTCTCCCTGCGGCCGAGCCAAGTTTCCCTGCCAGGGCTGTGCAAGCAGAGCTCTGTCTCTTTAACTCCTTTCATCTCCCCCTCTCCCTCTCCCTCTCCCTCTCCCTCCCTGTCCCTCTCTCTCTCTTTTTTTCGTTTAAAGATTACATTTAATATCTATTTCCCAGCAGTGTACAAACTGACATCATCTGCTCATAAAAGCGGAATGCTTTGCTTTTTTAAGCTTCAAGCTGAATAACAAATTGCCACAGATGACAGCATAAAAGAATAACAGAATGGAATCAAAAGAAAATTCATTGTCAACAGAAGCCCCCTGCTGAGGAATTTCAATTTCATATATCTAATTATCCCTGTCAGTTGGAGGGGCTGACAAAAAGCATTCTTTGTTCTCTCTTGCTGCCTCCCGCATCTCACTCTCAATTAATTCCGGCATACAAATATGACTAATTGTCTTTTTGCAGTGCTCAAGAGCTCTGTGTATAAATGCTCATGAACTGAAAGTGATTTGGAGGCTGTTCAGGCAGGGCTTTATGATATCTGAGCACAATAGGCATGCATAATTCAGGTGACCACGTCCGCAGCCTCCCCAGCCCTTGCTGCACAGATTAGACAGGATTCTCTCCTCACATCTAACCCCCCCCTCCAGGTTTTGGAAGGGGGTGGTGGTGGTGTGAGGTATACACAGAGAGAGAGATGCTTTGTGACAAGAACTCACTTTGCACCTATTCAAAGAAGGGGCAAGCTTTGCTCTGCCTGCCAGGGCCTGCAGAAATGGCCACGAAGGAGATCAGTGGCGCAGGAGGAGCAGGGCAGGGCTGGCCAGGAGATGGCAGAGGCCTTTGGGAGCAAGGCCAGACCGTGGAGGAGGTTGAGGCTGAGGCTGATTTCCTATCCTCTACTGGTCCATGTAGGAGAAGGTTGAGGCTGAGGCTGATTTCCTATCCTCTACTGGTCCATGTAGGAGAAGGTTGAGGCTGAGGCTGATTTCCTATCCTCTACTGGTCCATGTAGGAGAAGGTTGAAGCTGAGGCTGATTTCCTGACCATTATTGGTCCTTTTGCAGGGAGGTTGAAGTTGAGGCTGATTTTTCTAGTCCTTACTTGACCATTTGGGAGGAAGGTTGAAGTTGAGGCTGATTTTTCTAGTCCCTGCTTGAGCATTTGGGAGGAAGGTTGAGATTGAGGCTGATTTTCTAGTCTGTCCCTCACCATTTAGCAGGAAGGTTGAAGCTGAGGCTGATTTTCCTAACCTTTACTTGATCCTTTAGGAAGAAGGTTGAAGCTGGGGGTGATGTTTCTGGTATTTACTTGACCCTTTAGGAGGAAGGCTGAAGTTGAGGCTGATTTTCCTAACCTGGGGATGATTCTTTTAATCCTGATGATTTCTGGAGAGGTTTGGAGGGACAGAATCATTCCCACTCACATCCTGTGCTGACAAGCCCTGCGAGGCCAACTTCTCCATGCCTCTCTTTCTGGCAGTGTACCCCCAGGTGCAGGAATGCAGGCACAGGGAGGGGGGTGGGGGACAGCAAAAGAGAAAGAACTTCTTTCTTTAGGAGATTCTCTGCCTAAATTCTGAGGCTGCTTCAAGGGGAGGGGGTCCCTGGCTTCTGGCCCCCTGGTTTCTGACTCTGGTTTCCCATAATCACACTGAATGCCAGGAGCCATACAGAACATTGGGGCATAGGAGTATGGAGCATTGTGCTCAGTGCTGGGCTCTGCAGTTCAACAGGGACAGGGAACTGCTGAAGAGAGCCCAGCAGAGGCTGTGAGGATGCTGAAGGGCCTGGGACATGTGTGAGAAGGAGAGGCTGAGAGCCCTGGGGCTGGGCAGCCTGGGGAGGAGAAGGCTGAGAGGAGACCTGAGCAGTGGTGGCAGAGAGCTGAGGGGTGAGGAGCAAGAAGCAGGCTCCAGGCTCTGTCCAGTGGATCTTTGACCACATTGGGTGCTTCTGTGTTCCATGATCTCCCTGGGCAACCTGTGCCAGTCTCTTCCCACCCTCACTTCAAAGAACTTCTTCCTAACATCCAGGTCCTGCTCCTCAGGGCTGCTCTCAGCCATTCCCCACCCAGCATGGAGCTGTGCTTGGGCTTGCACCCACCCAACTTGCCAAGCTGCTCCACCTCAGCCCTTCAACCAGCTCAGGCTGTGCTTGGGAGGACTTCTCCCTTTGGCAAGAGGCTGACCCAGCTGGGGCACCTCGCTTGGGAAAACAACACCTTTGAGCCTTTTGCTCTGCTGAGGCTCACTGAGGATGCTGCTGGCGAGGGCAGAGGCTAGGAGCTGGCAGGTGTCCCCTGGGAGATGCTCTGATGCCACCAAGTCACTCAGAGAACATAAATCTCTGCAGCCAGTGCTGACCCTGGCTGGATTTCAGCGCTGGTGACTCAGGCCTTACAGACTCCATTCTGCTGCTCCCCTCCTGCCCCTCCAGAGCCTTTCAGCCTGCTGCTCAGCTCGGCCTCTGCTGGGCTGGGTGAAGGGCTGGCTGATGGCCAGGCCCAGGCAGTGGTGGGGGATGGAGGTTAAGCCCCGTGGGAGAGTGGTCAGGAGCGGCGCTGCACAGGGCTCAGCGCTGGGACCACTCCTGCTTGACATCTGTGTCCATGGCCTGGGTGAGAGGCCTGAGGGCACCCTTACCCTGGCACACTGGAGAGGTGCCCAGAGGCTGGCAGCTGCCAGTGTGATGCCATCCACAAGGAGGGACAGAAGGAGGAAAGAGAAAATTCCAGAGCTGTCAGCCTGACCTCAGTGCCAGGCAGGGGCATGGAACAGCTCCTGAGTGCCATCACCAAGCACCTAGAGCATGGCCAAGGGCTCAGGCCAGCCAGCAGGGGTCTAGGTCCTGCCTGACCAACCTGACCTCCTCTTATGATCAGGTTCCTGCCTGGTGCATGTGGGGCAGGCTGTGGATGGAGTCTATCTGGACAGCAGCAAAGCCTCTGCCACAAGCAGCTCCTGGCACAGCTGGCAGCTCCTGGCTGGGACAGAGTCACTCTGACATGGGTCAAGAACTGACTGGAGGGCAGGGCCCAGAGAGTGGTGGTGAATGGTGCCACATCCAGCTGGCAGCTGGCACTGGTGGTGTGCCCCAGGGATCAGTGCTGGGCACAGTCCTGGTCAGTTTCTTTATTGATGATCTGGAGCAGGGCATTGAGTCCAGCAGCAGTGAGTTTGCAGCTGGCACCAAGCTAGGAGCAGCTGTGGAGCTGTGGGAGGGTAGCAGAGCCCTGCAGAGGGACCTGGCCAGGCTGGATGGGTGGGCAGAGGCCAAGGGGATGAGACTGAACAAGGCCAAGGGCAGGTTCTGCACTTTGGCCACAGCAACCCCAAGCAGCACTGCAGGCTGGGGCCAGAGTGGCTGAGAGCAGCCAGGCAGAGAGGGCCCTGGGGGTGCTGGCAGAGAGCAGCTGCAGAGGAGGCAGCAGTGCCCAGGTGGGCAGCAGAGCCAATGGCATCCTGGGCTGGCTCAGGAGCAGTGTGGGCAGCAGGACAAGGGAGCTGCTTCTGCCCCTGTGCTCAGCACTGCTCAGGCCAGCCCTGGAGTGCTGTGTCCAGCTCTGGGCTCCTCCATTGCAGAGAGATGTTGAGGTGCTGGAAGGTGTTGAGAGCAGGGCAGCAAGGCTGGGGAGGGGCCTGGAGCAGAGCCCTGTGAGGAGAGGCTGAGGGAGCTGGGGGGGTGCAGCCTGCAGCAGAGGAGGCTCAGGGCAGAGCTCACTGCTGTCTGCAGCTGCCTGCAGGGAGGTTGCAGGGACACCCACCCCTGCAGGCACAGTCACCCCTGCAGGGAGCCCCCCCAGTGCAGCAGGTTGCCCGTGGGTGCAGCAGGGCAGCTGCTGCCTGCCGAGCTGAGTCTCTGGAGCACACCAAGCTCCCATTCCTGCCTCGTTTCAAGCAGAGCTGTGGGGGGGACTCAAGACCTGCCTCAGAGGTGCCAGGGGACTGCTTGCCCTGCGCTTCCCTCTTGCCACCCTGCCGAGCTGGGTGCCAGCTGCTGTGCTCCATGCAGCCCACCCCCAGCTGTGCTCCCCACTCGCTGATGAGGTGCACAAATCCTGCGCTCCAGAGCTCCAGCCCCAGAGCTCTCCTCAGCCAGCAGCAGTAAATCAAGGCAAGGCTGGGTGAGGTTGGGCTGCTGGATGCTGAACTCTGGAAAACGAAGCTGCTTACAGCCTGCAGTGCATCTTCTGCTCCCTGCCTGGCAGCCTCCGTGCCAGGGGGCTTTGCCTTCGTCCCCTCCAGGGGGAGGGGAGGCAGGCAGGGAGGCAGGGAGTAAAGGAGGAAGGAAGGAAGGAAGGAAGGAAGGAAGGAAGGAAGGAAGGAAGGAAGGAAGGAAGGAAGGAAGGGAGGGAGGGAGGGAGGGAGGGAGGGAGGGAGGGAGGGAGGGAGGGAGGAAGGAAGGAAGGAAGGAAGGAAGGAAGGAAGGAAGGAAGGAAGGAAGGAAGGAAGGAAGGAAGGAAGGAAGGAAGGAAGGAAGGAAGGAAGGAAGGAAGGAAGGAAGGAAGGAAGGGAGAGAGGAAGGAAAGGAGGGAGAAAGAGAGAGAGGGAGGTAAGAAGGAAGGGAGGAAGGAAGGCAGGGAGAGAGGAAGGAAGGGAGGGAGAGAGGGAAAAAGAGAGAGAGGGAGATAAGAAGGAAGGGAGGAAAGAAGGGAGGGAGAAAAGAAAGGAGGAAGGAAGGCAGGGAGGGAGCAAGGAAGGGACAAAGGGAGGGAGGAAGGAAGGGACAAAGGGAAGGAAGGAGGGAGGGAGAGAGGAAGAGAGGAAAGGAGGAAGGAAGGAAGGAAGGAAGGAAGGAAGGAAGGAAGGAAGGAAGGAAGGAAGGAAGGAAGGAAGGAAGGAAGGAAGGAAGGAAGGAAGGGAATGAGGGAGTGAGGAAGGAAGGCAGGGAGGGAGGGCAGAAGGAAGCTACCCTTCTGTGCTGTGTGGTTACTGGAATCAGAGGATTGTTCAGCACTGCACTCAGAGCTTTCAGTGAAGTCACAGAAGGGTTTGGGTTGGAAGGGACCTTGAAGGTCAAAGAAGGGTCTGTGTTGGAAGGGACACTGAAGATCATAGAAGGGTTTGGGCTGGAAGGGCCCTTGAAGGTCACAGAATCATAGAAGGGTTTGGGCTGGAAGGGCCCTTGAAAACTCTGCCCCTGTGAGGGTGGTGGAGCCCTGGAGCAGGCTACCCAGAGAGGCTGTGGAGCCTCCCTCTCTGGGGACTTTCCACCCCCCCAGGTGTGTTCTCCTGTGAGCTGCCCTGAGTGACGCTGCCCTGGCAGGGAGGTTGGTCTGGATGCCCTCCAGAGGTCCTTTCCAAGCCTCCCATTCTGCACTGCTGGGCAAGCTAATGCAGCAACCTGTCCTGGGACCAACTCCCTTTCAGCTTCCTTAGGACCTTTCCTACACTAGGAAGAAATCATCCTGCTTTAGACATAAAAGAGGAGAGCCTGAGAAAGCCTTTCGAGGAGCAGGGAAGATGAAGTGATTGTAGCCTACAGCTGCCATTAACTTGCATCAGGAGGATTGGTATTTTATGTGCCTCTTACTTTTTACACACCTGCTTTGCTTTTACAACTCATAAACCACAGCCCAGCCCCAGCCCTGTGCTGCTGTTGAGGGAATTCAGAGAACCACAGAATCAGGCAGGTTGGCAGAGAGCTCCAAGCTCCTCCAGCCCAGCCTAGCACCCAGCCCTGCCCAACCAACCAGACCATGGCACTAAGTGCCTCATGCAGCCTCTTTTTAAACCCCTCCAGCCACAGCCACTCCACCACCTCCCTGGGCAGCCCATTCCAGTGCCAATCACTCTCTCTGACAACAACTTCCTAACAACATCCAGCCTAGACCTGCCCTGCCACAGCTTCAGCCTCTGTTCCCTTCTTCTGTCCCTGCCTGCCTGGCAGCAGAGTCCAACCCCACCTGGCTACAGCCTCCCTGCAGGCAGCTGCAGGCAGCAATGAGCTCTGCCCTGAGCCTCCTCTGCTGCAGGCTGCACCCCCCCAGCTCCCTCAGCCTCTCCTCACAGGGCTCTGCTCTGCACTTACACCCCCCTGGCTCCCAGGCACTGCTGCTCACACTGCTCAGGGCCCTGAGTGCTTCTGTGGTTGGACTGCCCAAAGGGCACAGGACCTGCCTACCCCTGGCAGAAGAATGCTGAGTCATCCTGGCCACCAGAGCACATTGCTGGCTCATGCTCACCCTCCCACCCACCAGGACCCCCCCCAGATCCTTTTCCCCGTCGATACCTTCCAACAGCTCAGCCCCCAGCCCATCCTGCTGCCAGGGACTGCTCTTGCCCAGGTGCCAGGCTCTGCCCTTGCCCTGGTTGAATTCCATTCCACCTCTCCCTGCCCACCTCTCAGTGTGGCCATTGCTCAGATCCCCTCTCAGCCTTCTCTTCCCCAGGCCTAGCAGCCCCAGGGCTGCACCCTACAGCCAGCTGGCTCCTGAAGACCAGGGACTGGCCCCTGGGGTCCCTACCCCACTGGGGTTGATGGAATGTGGTGGGATCTGACCTCTGGGTTCCCTACTGCACCAGAACGTGGGGGGGTCAGGCAGTTGTGTTCCCTACCCCAATGGAGTGGCTGGGATGTGGTGGGATCTGGCCTCTGGGCTCCCTACAGCACTAGAATGTGGTGGGGTCAGGCAGTTGTGTTTCCTATCCCCCCTGGGCTGGCTGGGACGTGGTGGTCTGGCAGGGCAGTGCAGGGTGGAGGGGCCAAGTGTGCTGCCAGGGCTGCTGGGCAGGTGAGGGCTGGCAGCTGCTGCTGGCAGGGGCGGCAGTGCCTGGGCCTCCTGTCCCCAAAGGCAGCAAAGCAGCACTCTGCTCCCAATCCCCTCATGTGTGACCCAGCAGCCCCCTATCAGCTTACAGGGGCTGAATGGGGGGAGTGGGAGGGGGCAAGCTGTGTGGTCAGTGCTTTCAATATCCCTCCTGCTAACCATGACATCAGCCCAGCTCCTCTCTAAGAGGATTTTCAGCAGGCTTGGCTTCGTTATTAAAATAGTAATTAATTTTTTCCTCTTCACAACCCCCCCAGAACCTTCCAATGGAGGCCTCAGGAGAGCTGAGGAGGGCAGCTCCCTTTTGAAAGTGGCCATAATCTGCTCTCCAACTTTACAGGACACGTTCCCCCCCCTCCCTCCCTAGTAAATGTGATTAAAGAGCCAGCAGACACACACAAAAAAACCCAAACCCAAACCCCAACAAACCCTTGGCAGAAAATTAATTCAGTTGCCAGAATAATAATCACCCCCCCCCAAAAAAAACCCCAACAAACAAAACACAAGCATAAAAAACCCCAAACTCCCCCAAAACCCTCCCAGCAAACCCCCAAAGTTTGATAAAGTTGTGCAATGCTCCAATGGCAACAGATAATAGGGGAGCGGGGGGGGGGGGGAGAAGAGTTTTATCCTCTTGAAGGATAAATGAGCGGCCAGAAAGGTCTGGTGGTTCCCAGAGTAAAAACATCTGCTGCAGCTAATTCACTTCAGCTCCTGATTGTGAAATTCATTAACCATATCAGGCAGCTGGAGCCTCGGAACATGTTGCTAGGAAGTGGAGAGTAGAGGCTGGGCTGGCGCTGCCTGCGAGGGGAGCAGGAGTTAGGCACCGAGACGCAGCCTCCTGCAGCCCCAGAGAGACAGAGAGGGGCTGGAGGGGTGGGGAGAGGAAGGAGGGAGGGCAGGGCTGAGTGCCAACAGCAGCCAAGCTCCAGCAGGTCCTCCTCAGTGAATCAGAGAATCGTAGAATTGAGCAGGTTGGAAGAGACCTCCAAAGCCTCCAGGCTCATCCAGCCCAACCTAGCACCCAGCCCTGGCCAAGCACAGAGTCATAGAACCATAGACTCAAGCAGGTTGGGAGAGACCTCCAAGGTCATCCAGCCCTGTCCAAGTACAGAGTCGTAGAACCACAGAACCAAGCAGGTTGGCAGAGACCCCCAAGCTCCTCCAGGCCAGCATGGATTCACCAGGGGGAAGTTGTGCTTACCCAACCTGAGAGCATTCTGTGGTGCTTAACTGAGTGAGTAGCTGCAGGGAGAGCAGTGGCTGTAGTCTGCCTTGACCTTAGCAAGGCCTTTGACACCCTCTCCCATGGCATTTTAGTGAGCAAGATGAGGAAGAGTGGGATGGAAGAGTGGACATGAGGTGGGTTAGGAACTGGTTGCAAGGTAGAGTTCAGAGGATGGTGCTCAATGGTGCCAGGGCCAGCTGGAGAGCTGTGACCAGTGGTGTCCCCCAGGGATCAGTGCTGGGGCCAGTCCTGTTCAACATCTTCATCAGTGACACTGATGAGGGCACAGACAGCCAGAGTCTGCTCAGCAACTTTGCTGCTGACACCAAGCTGGGAGGCTTGGCTGAGGCAGCTGCAGGCTGTGCTGCCATCCAGAGAGACCTGGGCACAGAGCTGGGCACACAGGAACCAGATGAGGTTCAACAAGGACAAGTGCAGAGTCCTGCACCAGGGGAGGAACAACAAACTGCAGCAGTCCATGCTGGGAGGTGACTGCTGGAGCACAGCCCCAAGGAGAGGGCCCTGGGGGTGCTGGTGGCTAACAGTTCCCCATGGCACAGCAATGTGCCCTGTGGCCAAGAAGGCCAATGGGAGCCTGGGGTGTGTTAGGTGGAGTGCGTCCAGCAGAGCAAGGGAGGTTCTCCTGCCCCTCTACTCTGCCCTGCTGAGACCTCATCTTGAGCACTGTGCTCAGTTTTGGGCTCCCCAGTTGCAGAGGGACAGGAACTGCAGCAGCTCTGAGGTGCCCCTGGAGCCTTCTCCTCTGCAGCCTGCACCCCCCCAGCTCCCTCAGCCTGTGCTCACAGCAGAGCTGCTCCAGCCCTGCCAGCATCTCTGGGCTCTCTCCAGCAGCTCTGTGCCCTCCTGATGCTGCTGCTGGGGACAGCAGAGCTGGGGGCAGGCTTGGAGGTGAGGCCTGAGCAGAGTCAAGGGGCACAATGCCCTCTCTTGGCACCTTCTGAGGTGCAGGAGGAAGGCTCCACTTGAACTTGAGCTGAAGCTTCTCACCCAGAGCTTAGAGATGGATTTTCTGGCAGTTGTTTTCTGTGGGTCAGTGAACTGTGTCAAGTGCAGATCAAGAGCAGCTGCACTGGGGCAGGGGTTGCCACTTTGCCTGCCCTCAAAATCATGGGATCGTGGAATAAGAGCAGCACAGAACCAGGGGATCACATAATCATATAATGACAGAATCCCCAAAACACAGAATCCCAGAATCAGAGAATCTCAGCATTTCAGAGTCATCAAAGAAGGAATAGACCTGGGAGGTCCTCAAGTCCAACCTTCTTATGGTGCTTTTAGTGCCAGTGTTGTCATCTGCTGGTTTCTTCCAAGGTCCACCCTCTGTTCTCTTCCTCCTCTTTCTGCCCCTCTCTCTTCTCATCTCTCTCTTTCTGTTCTCAGTTCTATTCCTCCTCCTTCTTCTCCTCTCAGTTCTCTCCCTTCCCCTCTCTGTTCTCTTCCTCCTCTTTCTGCCCCTCTCTGATCTCATCCTTCTCTTTCTGCTCCTCTCTGTTCTCTTCCTCTTTCTGTTCCTCTCAGTTGAGGACAGCTGTGGGTGCTGGGGACAGCTGTGGGTGCTGGGGACAGCTGTGGGTGCTGGGGACAGCTGTGGGTGCTGGGGGCAGCTGTGGGTGTTGGGGGCAACTCTGTGTGTTGGGCACAACTCTGTGTGTAGGGGGCAGCTGTGGGTGTTGGTGGCAGCTGTGGGTGCTGGGGGCAGCTGTAGGTGCTGGGGACAGCTGTGGGTGCTGTGGGCAGCTGTGGGTGCTGGGAGCAGCTCTGTGTGTTGGGCACAACTCTGTGTGTAGGGGGCAGCTGTGGGTGTTGGTGGCAGCTGTGGGTGCTGGGGGCAGCTGTAGGTGCTGGGGACAGCTGTGGGTGCTGTGGGCAGCTGTGGGTGCTGGGAGCAGCTCTGTGTGTTGGGCACAACTCTGTGTGTAGGGGGCAGCTGTGGGTGTTGGTGGCAGCTGTAGGTGTAGGGGGCAGCTGTGGGTGTTGAGGGCAGCTGTGGGTGTTCAGGGCAGCCAACTTCACCCAGAGGAATGTGGTCAGGCTCAGACAGTGGAAAGTGCAAGCACTCAGTGCCCCCCAGGCCGGGAGTGAAGGGCCAGGGAGCTCCTAGGAGACGTCAGTCATGTCTGGAGGAGGGGGGGAAGGAAAAAGCAGGAGACGATTGCCAAAACAAAACAGGTAAGAACGATTCAAACTGAAAAGGTTCAAAGCAAGTCGCCTTCTGACTCCTCCTTTCTGCCCCACTGTGTGCTTTGGGGTCCCTGCCATGCCATGGCCTCGCTTTCACAGCCTGCCGGTGGGCAGCAGGCAGGCTGCGGCGCTGAGCTGCGGGCAGGAGGCAGTCCCTGCCCTCCTGAGCCTCAGGGATTTAGTCAGCTGGGAGATGAATAAGAGCCCAGACTTGAGCAAGCAAACATTTGCCTTCTTCTCCCACAAAGCAGCTCTGTCACTTTGCCTGGCTGGGGGCATAAATCTCTTCCCAGAGCTTCGGATCCATGGCACTGGGCAGACACCGTAGGGCAGCAGCTGAGCGCAGCTGACCTTAAGTGGTCACACAAAGGGGGGAGGGAGGGAAACCAAACCAGCCAAAGCCAACCACAGAGCTGGGGACACCTTTCCCTAGCGGGGGACACCTTTCCCTAGCGGGGGACACCTTTCCCTAGCGGGGGACACCTTTCCTTAGCTGGGGACACCTTTCCCTAGCTGGGGACAACTTTCCCTAGCTGGGGACACCTTTCCTTAGCTGGGGACACCTTTCCCTAGCTGGGGACACCTTTCCTTAGCTGGGGACACCTTTCCCTAGCTGGGGACACCTTTCCCTAGCTAGGGACACCTTTCCTTAGCTGGGGACACCTTTCCCTAGCTGGGGACACCTTTCCTTAGCTGGGGACACCTTTCCCTAGCTGGGGACACCTTTCCCTAGCTGGGGACACCTCTCCTTTTCCCTCAGCTGCCAGCTCCCAAGCCATCACTCTGCACATGCAGGACTATTATGGTCTAACACTGACGCTGCTCTGCCGTAGCTCTGGGCCATCTCCTCTGGCTCGGGCTGTGTGTGGCTGGCAGCAGGGAGCCTACCAGCCTGGGGAGAGCTATTTTCTGTGCTGGGCATGTTGGGGGGGGGGGGGGGGGGGGGAGGGTGAGGTGGGGGCAGGATGCTTGGTGCAGGGAAGCTGCTGAGGTTTTTATGCTCTCATTAGCAGCAAACATCTCGGGGAGGCTTCCTCTCTGTGTGTTTTTATTAATCCATTTCATTTCCTGCTGTCTCCCCTCCCACATCCTTAGCAGCTGCTCACACAATCTCTCACCTGCAGTTTGGGAAGGCACAGTAGGCAGATCTCAGCCTCCACTGCCTGGTGCTCCTGGATGTGCCATCTGCCCTCTCCTCCTGGATGCTGTTTTGTTGTGGTGAGCAACTCTTCTAGAGCAGGCAGAGGGTCTGGCTGCTGGGGGGACAGGGGCAGCTCCTTGGCACTCAGTGCCTTGTCAATAAGTGCAAGTTGCAAAAGGAGCAACTTCATTGAAGATCTGGAGCAGGGCATTGAGTGCAGCAGCAGTGAGTTTGCAGCTGACACCAAGCTAGGAGCAGCTGTGGAGCTGTGGGAGGGTAGCAGAGCCCTGCAGAGGGACCTGGCCAGGCTGCACGGGTGGGCAGAGGCCAAGGGGATGAGATTGAACAAGGCCAAGGGCAGGTTCTGCACTTTGGCCACAACAACCCCAAGCACATTCTTGTCTGAACGAGCAAAGCTTCTTCAACCTCACCCCTAACTTGGGTGCCACTCTCAGCCCCCAGCAGCAATACTAAAAGCCTTTTTATCAACCTCCTGAGCTTTGTCTTCCCCCCCTGGCAGGTTTCTGCTGTGCCAGAGGGAAGACAGGAGATATTTCAAGGGGAGGACTTCTGCCAGCTGCTGATTTATTCGGTTGATTACGTTGTCATGTCACGGGAAGAGGCAAACCATTTTATATCTGCTCATATAAGCTGCACTGGTGAGCTGCACTCTTATTTAAGACCATAAATTTCACTTCCAGCTTTGGATGGGTTTGATTCACTCCATACATAGCTGCCACTTCACTCGGGGTCCCATGCAGCACAGCCATCATGGAGTCATAGGATGGGTTGGGTTGGAAGGGAGCTTTGAGTATCATCCAGTTCCAACCCCTCTGCCATGGGCAGGGACACCTCACACCAGAGCAGGTTGCCCAGAGTCAGATAGAATCAGTCAGGGTTGGAAGGGACCTCCAGGACCATCCCGTCCCAGTGGTTGCTCCGAGCCAAATAGAATCATAGAAGCATAGAATCAGTCAGGGTTGGAAGAGACCTCAAGGATCATCCAGTCCCAACCCCTCTGCCATGGGCAGGGACACCTCACACCAGAGCAGGTTGCCCAGAGCCAAATAGAATCAGAGAATCAGTCAGTGTTGGAAGGGACTTCAAGGATCATCTGCTCCCAACCCCTGTCCCATGGGCAGGGACACCTCATACTAGAGCAGGTTGGCCACAGCCACATCCAGCCTGGCCTTAGTGACTTGCAGGGCTGAGGTTTCCAGCACCCCCCTGGGCAGCCTGTGCCAGGCTCTCCCCGCCCTCATGCTGAACATCTTCTGCCTCATGTCTAACTTCACTCTGCCTTCCTCCAGTGTTCCTTGCTGCACTGAAGGCCTGCAGCATATTCTTGAGTTTCCCCAAGGTAAATTGAAAAAGAAGAAGATAGAAGAAGAAGAAGAGGAGGAGGAAGAAGAAGAAGAAGAAGAAGAGAAGAAAAAGAAAAAGAAGAAGAAAAAGAAAAAAGTAATAAGAAGAAAAATAAAAATAAGAAAAAGAAGAAGAAAAATAAAAGGAAAAAAACTAAAAATAAGAAGAAAAAAATAAAATAAAAAGAAGAAAAATAAAAAGAAGAAGAAAAAGAAAAAATAAAGAAAAAGATAAATAAAAAGAAAATGAAAAATAAGAAAAAGTACAAAGAGAAAGAGAAAGAGAAAGATAAAGAGAAAGAGAAAGAAAAAGAGAAAGAGAAAAGGAAAGAGAAAGATAAAGACAAAGCCAACCCCCCCCAAAGATAACAAACCCAGCAGAACCTGGCAGCTCTCTTCTTACTCCTGGGGCAGCCTTGCCCTGCCCAGTGCAGCCCCTCCAGGAGCTTGGGGCTCAGCCAGCAGCCAACTTGGAGAATATTTGGTTTCAAATGACCTTCCCCCCCAGCCCTGCTTTAAATCTAAACAAGGCAATTTCCCTCTTCCTCCTCCTCCTCCTCCTCCTCCTGCTCCTGTCTGACACTTTGCTGCACATTCCATTACTTAGGCAGCTGTCACTGGAGGAACTCTCTGTGTGGTCTCATCAAATATTAACCATCCCTGAAAGAAAACTTGAAATGAAGATGCTGTTTCCTGCTGGGGAATGGAGTCTCCTTCCTTGGCTCTTTGGGGTTTCCTTCTTCCTCTCTGTTTTCCTTTTCCCTTCATGGCATCCTAACTGTTTGGCTCCTGTTGTGTTCCCCTGGAAGAAGGAGAAGAGGACTTCAGGATGATGCTGACAGTGTCCAGGCAGTGAATTGTCTTTACAGCAGCTTCTGAGGATGCCAAACTCAGCTCTTGTGCAGTCATCTGGTTTGGGGTTAGTGGTGGTGGCTGAGGGAAGTGAAGCAGGCAAGGGAAGGGAGGGAGGGGAAGGGAAGGGAAGTAGGGGAGGAGAAGGGAAGTGAGGGAGTAAGGGAGCGGAAGGGAAGTAAAGGAGGGGAAGGGAAGTAAAGGAGGGGAAGGAACATGAAAGAAAGGGAAGTGAAGGAAGAAAAGGGAAGTGAGGGAGGGGAAGAGAAGTGAGGGAGTGGAAAGGAAGTGAGGGAGAAGTGAAGTGAAGGAGAAGGGAAGGGGAGGAGAAGGGAAGTAAGAGAGAGGAAGGGAAGTAAGCGAGGAGAAGTGAAGGGAGAAGGGAAGGGAGGAGAAGGGAAGGGGAGGAGAAGAGAAGGGGAATCATAGAATCATAGAATCAGCCAGGTTGGAAGAGACCTCCAAGCTCATCCAGTCCAACCTATCCCCCAGCCCTATCCAGTCAACCAGACCATGGCACTAAGTGCCTCAGCCAGTCTCCTCTTGAAGACCTCCAGGGACAGTGCCTCCACCACCTCCCTGGGCAGCCCATTCCAATGCCAATCACTCTCTTTGTGAAGCACTTCCTCCTAGCATCCAGCCTGTACTTTCTCTGGCACAGCTTGAGACTGTGTCTCCTTGTTTTGTTGCTGGTTGCAATAGAGAGAGTGTCCAGAGCAGGGCCAGGAGGATGCTGAGAGGCTGCAGCAGCTCTTCTGTGAGCACAGCCTGAAAGAGTTGGGGCTGTGCAGGCTGCAGCAGAGGAGGCTCCCAGGGCACCTTCTGGTGGCCTTGCAGGGTCTGCAGGGGGCTTCAAGAGAGCTGGGGGTGGGGGGGACTGTGGAGGCTGTGAGGGAGTGCCAGGCCTGGGGGGAATGGAGCAAAGGTGGAGGTGGGGAGAGTGAGAGTGGACATGAGGAGGAAGTTGTTGAGCAGGAGAGTGGTGAGAGGCTGGCAGGGGTTGCCCAGGGAGGTGGTTGAGGCCCCATGGCTGGAGGTGTTTGAGGCCAGGCTGGCTGAGGCTGTGTGCAGCCTGCTCTAGGGTAGGGTGTCCCTGGGCATGGCAGGGGGTTGGGACTGGCTGCTCCTTGTGCTCCCTTCCAGCCCTGACTGATTCTGTGTTTCTGTGAGTTAGGAGTGGAGCAGGAACTACAAACCTCAAAGGGCACCGGAACCAAGGGACAGAACTTTTTGCTCTCCAGAGCCACGCTCAGAGGCTGCCCAGGCTCAGGCAGTGCCCACATTGCATTGCTACCCAATCCTCATCTTTTTGGAAGGGACCTCCCTACCTCCCTCCCCACCCCCTGTGTGTGTTAAGCTGCCAAACCATCCAAATTGGTGCACACAATTCAGAGAGAAGAAAAATCAAATCAGAACTCAAACCAATTTCCATCACTCTTAGCCTGGGATGAGCACAACAGCAGGGAGGAGAGGGGCAGGTGAATGTGGCTCCTCTTCCCACACACGTTTCACCCCTTGTTGTTTTGTTGTCTGAGAGCCCTCCAGGGGCTGCCTGTTGCCAATTTAATGTTTCAGGGACATTTGAGCCTTCTCCACCTGAACAAAGGCAGATTCCTTTTGTGCCCTCTCAGAGCCAGGAGCCTGTCGTTAGCAGGTAGATAAACTGCAGGGGAGGGAACAAAGTCATCATTTCTACCTCCCCCGCGAAATGATGGAGGGAGGGAGGAGGGGGTGCGGGGGTGGGTGTGTTTTAATTATTAAAATGCAATTATTTCCATTATTGATGAGTGCGATGCTCAGGACAGCGTCAATAGAGGGTCCAGGACACACACAGGCAGGCAGGGAGGCGCAGGCTGGGGCTGCCTTGCACTGCGCTATTGATGCCAGTGTTTGTTTCGCCTCTCATTCACACAGTAGATGAGGACTTAAACACAACCCAGGGCAAATTAGTGCCTAGGAGACTACGAGGGGTGAGGTTGGGTCTCCCTTCCTTCCTTCCTTCCTTCCTTCCTTCCTTCCTTCCTTCCTTCCTTCCTTCCTTCCTTCCTTCCTTCCTTCCTTCCTTCCTTCCTTCCTTCCTTCCTTCCTTCCTTCCTTCCTTCCTTCCTTCCTTCCTTCCTTCCTTCCTCCCTCCTTTACTCCCTCCCTCCCTCCCTCCCTCCCTTCCCCAGGCTGGGAGGTGACTGCTGGAGAGCAGCCCTGTGGAGAGGGACCTGGCAGTGCTGGTGGGTAACATCCACGGCACAGCAATGTGCCCTGCTGTCCAAGAAGGCCAATGGGGTCCTGGAAGGCATTAAGCAGAGTGTGTCCAGCAGATCCAGGGAGGTTCTCCTCTGTCTCTGCCCTGGGAAGACCTCATCTTGAGCACTGCCATCTTTGAGTGCCTTCCAACCCCTGACATCCTCTGAGCCTGCGATTCTGTGACCCCCCCTCCATGGTCAGGGGCACCTTCCATTAGACACCTTCCAATTCAAATCCATTTCCCTCCACCTCTGCTGCAAGCCTGACCCAGGCCTTCCCTTTCCTGCTTTCTGCTGCCAGCTGAGAGCATCATCTGCAGAAAGCAGCCCCCTGGAGCACTCCGGCAGGGTGGTGATGGTGTAAAAAGGTGGCAAGCAAATCATTTTGTGTTAGACAGAGAAGCTTCTATCGGCACCTGGCAACAAGGAGCAAACAGAATGTCAATGCACCGCCCCTGCCTGGGCCCTGGTGCATGCTCCCAGCTCCCGGCTCTGCTCCTGGATACACACAGGAGACTCCTGGTGAAGTCACTGCGGGTGGTTTATGGGTGGTTGGCAGGCGGATTTCAGCCTCCACATGGGCTGTGCTCTGCCTCTAAGGGAGTGCAAGGCAGCAGCAGCCACTAGGTTAACTCTCAGTGCCACAGCGCTGCTGGCACTGCCCCCAGCTGAGCCTGGGAGGGGGCTGCAGGGAGCTGGGGGTTAGACTCACCTGCATAGGCTGAGGTGGATCAAAGAATCGTTGGGTCATTGAGTCATTGAATGAATGAATCATTGCATCATTGAACCATTGCATCATTGAACCACTGCATCATTGCATCATTGAATCACTGAATCATTGCATCATTGGATCACAGACTCATTGCATCATAGAATCATTGGATCATTGGATCACAGACTCATTGCATCATAGGATCATTGGATCACAGACTCATTGCATCATAGAATCATTGAATCATTGGATCACAGACTCATTGCATCATAGAATCATTGGATCATTGCATCACAGAATCATTGCATCACAGAATCATTGGATCATTGGATCACAGACTCATTGCATCATAGAATCATTGGATCACAGACTCATTGCATCATAGAATCATTGCATCATTGGATCACAGACTCATTGCATCATAGAATCATTGGATCATTGCATCACAGAATCATTGCATCACAGAATCATTGAATCATTGAATCCTTGAATCACAGAATCATTGCATCGTTGCATCATTGAACCCTTGAATCCTTGAACCATAGAATAATTGCATCATTGCATCACAGAATCATTGCATCATTGAATCACAGAATCAAGCAGCTTGAAAGAGACCTCCAAGCTCCTCCAGCCCAATTGGTTGTTTCTTTGTTCCCCCTGCTGTTGGACCTCCTGCTCCAGCCGATTTTTAGCTGCTCCTCCTTGATGCCAACAACTCCTCGCAAGGGCGCGGAGAGAGCTCCGCAGGCTCTGTCGCTCTGCAGCCCGAGTCACGCCCCCCACACCTCGACTGGAGGCTCGGCAGAGAAACAGCTGCCAAAGGGCCGATTGCTGCTGGGGCAGGACATGAAATGGAGTGGAGTGGAATGGAATGAAATGAAACAAAATAAACCGAAATAAAGCAAAACAATTAAAGCAAAATAAAATTAAAAGTAAAGTAAAAGAAAATAAACCAAAATAATAGAAAATAAAGAAAAAAAATCAAAACAGAACAAAATAAAATAAACTAAAATAAAAATAAACCAAGATGAAAGAAAATAAAACAAAAGGAAAGAAAATAAACAAACAAAAAAGTAAACCAAAATAAAATTAAAAAAAATAAAATAAAAGTAAATAAAAACAAAAGAAAACAAAAGAAAATAAAGGAAAATAAAACAAAAAGAAAACAAAATAAAACAAAGCAAAAGAAAATAAAACCAAAATAAAATAAAACAAAAGAAATTAAACCAAAATAAAATAAAGCAAAAGGAAAGAAAATAAACCAAAATAAAATAGACCAGAAAAAAAACCCAAACAAAAGTAAAGCAAAATAAAATAAAACAAACAAAAAAAACCGCAAACCAAAATAAAATAAAAGCAAACCAAAATAAAATAAACCAAATGAAAAGAAAATAAACCAAAATAACATAAAATAAAACAAAACAAAAGAAAGCAAAAGAAAAGAAAAACGAAATAAAATAAACCAAAGCAAAAGAAAACAAAATAAACTAAAATAAAAATAAACCAAAATGAATTAAAACAAATGAAAAAGGAAAAGAAACAAAAATGAAATAAAAGTAAAACAAAAGAAAATAAACTAAACTGAACTAAAATAAAATAAAATGAAACAAAGTAAAACAAAATAAATCAAACCAAGCAAAAAAAAAAATCAAACTAAACTAAGCTGAACAAAAGTAAAACTAAACAAACAAAACCAAACCAAAATAAAACAAAGCAAACCCAAATAAATCCAAATAAATCAAAATAAAGTTAATAAAAGAAACCAAACTAAAAGAAACCAAAACCAAACCAAACCAAAATAAAGTAAAACACAATAAAAATAAAATAAAGAAGAAAAAAAACCAAAACAAAGTAAAAAAAAAAAGTAAACCAAAATAATATAAAATGAAGTAAACCAAACCAAATCAAACTAAACTAAAATCACCAACTGGAGCTGCAGTGGAAAAGACTCAACTGATTTAGGGCAAGGCCACTTCTTGCTCTGTGCCTTGGGCAGGAAACTGACACAAAAGAATCGACTCCTCCAATGGCTCAGGTTGGGAAGGGACCTGCAGAGCATCTCCCCAGCCTCCTCCACACACCTTCCCTTGGCTGCCACAGCCAGGCAGGTGCCTTCCTGCCCAGCACTGCCCCAGCTGCCAGGCCACAGCAGAAGCCTTTTAGCTGCCATGAAGGTCACTGCCAGGGTCATTAACTGCTTGAGAGTAGCTCAGAGATCATTGAGCCCTAGAAGGGCTCAGGATGGAAAGGACCTCTCAGATCATCACCTCCAACCTCCCCACCCTGCCCAGGGACATCTCTCAGCTACACTCAGCTGCTCCAGGGCTCAGCCAGCCTGGCCTTGGATAGGCAGGAGGCAGCCACAGCCTCCCTGGGCAGCCTGTGCCAGGCTCTCAGCAGCCTCACCCTGCACAGCTTCTGCCTCAGCTCCACTCTCAGCCTGCTCTGCCTCAGCTCCAAACCATTGCCCTTGGCCTGGCTCAGAGCCCCTCAGCACAAGTCCCTCTGCAGCCTTCCTGCAGGAGCCCTTCAGGCCCTGGCAGCAGCTCTGAGGTGCCCCTGGAGCCTTCTCCTCTGCAGCCTGCACCCCCCCAGCTCCCTCAGCCTGTGCTCACAGCAGAGCTGCTCCAGCCCTGACAGCATCTCTGTGGCCTGTGTAAGGGCTGCTGTTTGCTTCCAGACTTCTCCTGCTGCTCCCTGCAGCCCTACTGCAGCAGAGTCACCTCCCTGCCTGTCCCTGCACACCCCCACCCGTGGCTCCGGCAGCAGTCACCTCCCTACCTGTCCCTGCACACCCCCACCCGTGGCTCTGGCAGCAGTCACCTCCCTGCCTGTCCCTGCACACCCCCACTCGTGGCTCTGGCAGCAGTCACCTCCCTGCCTGTCCCTGCACACCCCCACTCGTGGCTCTGGCAGCAGTCACCTCCCTGCCTGTCCCTGCACACCCCCACTCGTGGCTCTGGCAGCAGTCACCTCCCTGCGTGTCCCTGCACACCCCCACTCGTGGCTCTGGCAGCAGTCACCTCCCTGCCTGTCCCTGCACACCCCCACCCGTGGCTCTGGCAGCAGTCACCTCCCTGCGTGTCCCTGCACACCCCCACTCGTGGCTCTGGCAGCAGTCACCTCCCTGCGTGTCCCTGCACACCCCCACCCGTGGCTCTGGCAGCAGTCACCTCCCTGCCTGTCCCTGCACACCCCCACTCGTGGCTCTGGCAGCAGTCACCTCCCTGCCTGTCCCTGCACACCCCCACCCGTGGCTCCGGCGCTCCTGGGAGGCACACAAAAGGGGGGAACTGACCCCGGGGGGCAGGCAGGACCCCACCAACTCCTTTTCTCCCCCCGCTCCCCCCAGAGGTTGGAAGGGACCCCCAGAGAGCCTCGAGTGCAGGGTCCCTGCCGAGGCAGCCTCAGCCCCCGGCGAGGGTTGGGTCCGCCCCGGCGGCCACCAGAGGCATCCCGCAGGCAGCCGCGGAGCAGAGCCAGGTGCGATCGATGGGGATAAGCTACTGTTAATTAGTCTGAGCTGCTTTAATAACTTTATTCGGGAGGGGAAGGAGAGGGGAGGGGAGGGGAACCTTCCCTGCTGTCACTGCTCGGCCCTGGAGAGGGGCCCGAGAGCCTGGGCTGAGTGAGGGGCAGGGATGGGGAAGCACTCCCGGGGAGGGGAATTCAGCTCCTGCTGTGCACTCAGCCGGGAGCGAGTCCCTGCTGCCCTGGGGCCACACCTGGAAAGCCTCTCCCAGGAGGTGAGAGCCTGAATCGCAGAGCCACACAAACCCCCAGGCTGGCAAAGCCCCTCAGGGTCACCAAGCCCAGCCTAGAACCCTGCTCTACAAGAGTCACTTTAAAACATAGCCCCAAGCACCACATCCAAACCACCCTGGCACACATCCAGGGCGGGGGACTCCTTTTCCTCCCATCTCCCTATTTCCTCTCCATCTCCCTCCTTTCCTCCCATCTCCCTCCTTTCCTCTCCATCTCCCTCCTTTCCTCTCCATCTCACTCATTTTCTCCCATCTTCCTCTTTTCCTCTTCATCTCCTTCCTTTTCTCCCATCTTCCTCTTTTCCTCTCCATATCCCTCATTTTCTCCCATCCCCCTTCTTTCCTCTTCATCTCCTTCCTCTTTCTCCCATCTCCCTCCTTTCCTCTCCATCTCCCTCCTTTCAGCACCACCTCCCCTTTTCCACCCCAGCTGCCTCTTTTCCACCCCACACAGCATTTTCTCCTTCCCCACCCCAAACCCAGATCCACACAAACATCCAGGCTGGCAAAGCCTCTCAGGACCACCAAGCCCAACCTAGAGCCCTACTCTACAAGATTCACCTCAAACTGTACCCCCAAGCACCACATTCAGACTGCTGCTGTCTGCCACTTGCACTCTCTTTCAGGAGTCTCCAATCTCCTTCAGGAGCCTCTGACTTGAAATCTCCTTCAAGAGACTCCAATTTGCATCTCATGCAGGAGTCTCTAATTTGAGTCTCTTTCAGGAGTCTCCAACTTGAAATCTCTTTCAGGGGTCTCCAATTTGGAATCTCCTTCAGGAATCTCCATTTGAAATCCCTTTAAAGAGACTGCAATTCGAAATCTCCTTCAGGAATCTCCACTTGAAATCTTCTTCAAGAGACTCCAGTTTGCATCTCCTGCAGGAGTCCCCAATTTGAACCTCTTTCAGGAGTCTGCAATTTGAATTCTCCTTCAGGAGTCTCCCAGTGTTTCGTAGCAGCTTATTAAATGATCACAGAATCAAATCAATCAGGCCAAAAATGACTCCCATTTCCCACTCCCTCTCCTCTCCCCTGTGCTGCCACTTCCATGTCTCTGTACATTTTTCCATCTCTCCCTACAATTACCCAAGCAGAGCTTGGCTTGGAGGCCAGGAGCAGGAAACTGTTGTGCAAAGGAGATTGCAAATTGCTTGGAGCAGAGAGCTGCCTTCCTGATTAGACTGGAAAGCATCAGGCAAAGCTTCGTGGCACTGGGGGGGATGAGAAATAATAATAAAAAAGAGTTCCTGGAAAAAGGAAAAACAAAAAGAAATCAATAAAAACAAAATTTTTAAAAAAGGAAAGAAAAGTACAAAGAAAAAGGAATAAAATTTTAAGAGTAAAAACAGGAAAGAAAAAAGAAGAGGGAAAAAAAGGGGAAAAAGCAATAAAAAGCAAAAGCAAACCAATGCTGTGCTCAGCACCTCTGTAGGTGCCATGGGCAGAGGCACTGAGTGCAGCCTCAGCAGGTTTGCTGCCCACACCAAGCTGTGTGGTGCTCAGCCAGGCTGGAGGGCAGGATCCATCCAGAGGCACCTGGGCAGGCTGCAGAGGTGGGCACAAGCCAAGCTCAGGAGGGGCACCAAGAGCAAGGGCAAGGTCCTGCAGCTGGCTGGAGGCAATGCCAAGCAGCAATGCAGGCTGGGCAGTGCCAGGCTGGAGAGCAGCCCTGAGGAGAGGCACTTGGGGGTGCTGCTGCTGGAGGAGAAGCTGCACAGGAGCCAGCAGTGTGCACTTGCAGCCCAGAAAGCCAAGCAGAGGCTGGGCTGCAGCAGCAGCAGTGTGGCCAGCAGGGCCAGGGAGCTGATCCTGCCCCTCTGCTGTGCTCTGCTGAGAGCCCACCTGGAGTGCTGCATCCAGCTCTGGAGCCCCTGGGACAAGAGGGCTGTGGAGATGCTGGAGAGTGTCCAGAGCAGGGCCAGGAGGATGCTGAGAGGCTGCAGCAGCTCTGCTGTGAGCACAGCCTGAAAGAGTTGGGGCTGTGCAGGCTGGAGCAGAGGAGGCTCCCAGGGCACCTTCTGGTGGCCTTGCAGGGTCTGCAGGGGACTCCAAGAGAGCTGGGGAGGGACTGTGGAGGCTGTGAGGGAGTGCTCAGCAGGCAGCAGAGCCAACGCCTGCACAGCCAATCTAAAACCCATTTAGGCTCCATCGTGGGGGTGAAGCATAATTAATTGTTAAGTCATATTGAAGTGTTTGGTGTTGATGTCGGTTTGGGTTCCCCCCCCCTCCTCCTCCCCAGTTTGTGATCTCTTTGCCTCATTTCCCCTGCAGCCAGCAGCACTCAATCATTCCTCTGCTGTGTTCAGGGGGCTCACTTTCTGCTCAAGGCTTTTTATTGCTCCTTGCTTTGGCTTTCCACGGCTGCTGGGCTTCTGGCACAAGCTCTGTGAGAGCCCCCAGCCCACCAAAGAAGCCTTCAACTGGTTGCATCAGCTCTGACTTCATAGAGCTCCTGTTATGAGCAGGTTATCCACTTGGTCCATGTGGGGCAGGCTGTGGATCCCTCCCTCAGAAGGAGCTGCTCACTCCAAAAACCTTGGACAAAGGAAACTTTTGCCCTATTTTGGGTCATTTATGGCAATTTCAGACCCCTCCTGAGGCTGAGAACAGCCAAGTTTGGGTTCTCTTCTCTCCATCCCTCCCTCTCTAGGGGCCACTCACTGAAAAAAACAACCCCAGCCCCAAAATCTCCCTTCCCAGGACTGCTACAAAAGCTTTTTCTGCTTCTCTTCTCCACAGTAATTTCTATTTCCCCCTTCTGAGATGAAAAGAGCAAAGGGGCTGAGGGTAAGAGGAGTTGCCCAGGAGGCTGCTGACAGCAGCCACTTGAGATCCTTTCAGAGATGCTCTCAAGCAGAAATATTTAATCTCCTTCGTTCCCCTCGCTCTGAAGAATCATTTTCCTCCCCCCCCCTCCTCCTTCAAGTTACCAACCCAAGGTTATGGAAATGCACAGGAGCCTGACACTTGATCCCTGGCCCCTGAGGGTCAGCTGCAGCCTCACCAAGCCTTTGCAGCCTGCAGGCCTTTGAGGTGCTCACTTGGCACTGCCCAGCTCACCAAGCAAGCAGGAACCAGGGCAGGAGGCATGGAGGAAGATGCTGGGACAGGAGATGGGCAAGGCTTGGGCAGCTTGGGCTACCCCCAGCCCCCTTTGTGCCACCTCAGTCTGGTTGGTTGGGCAGGGCTAAGTGCTAGGTTGGGCTGGAGGAGCTTGGAGCTCTCTGCCAACCTGCTTCATTCTATGATGCTAAGCCAGGATGGGGCACTTAGTGCCATGGTCTGGTTGGTTGGGCAGGGCTGGGTGCGAGGTTGGGCTGGAGAAGCTTGGAGCTCTCTGCCAACCTGCTTCATTCTTTGATTCTGTGCTCAATTTTTATTGCAAGCAAACCAACTCTCCCCTCCCCTCCTCCCTCAGCCACACACATTAAAACCCAACCCAACCCCAACCAACCTCAACCCATCCCAAGCAGTGCAGGAACCCAGCCCCTGGCAGCTGCTGCTGCCTTTAAGCACCGTGCAGAAGGGCATTAAAGCCCCCCCCTTCTTTTTCTATGCCCTAATGCCATTAGCAGCCTCCCCTCAAGCAGGCCCTGCAGAGTTAAAGCTGAAATTCTCTCCTTAACCCCCCCCCAGCCCCCACACATTGTGTCTAGGTAGAGCATTGCAGCCTTTAATCAGGGGCCCTGCAGAGCAGTGGGGGGAGGGGGGTGCAGACCATATGTGCCCTAATACCCAAGCAGAGCAGGGTGAGCTGAGGACAGGGCTGGGGGACACTGAGCTCTGACTTGCTTAAGCTTCTGCCCTAGGCCCAGGCTTGAGGGCTTTGAAATTAACAACCACAGGAATGAAACCAAACAGAAAGGTCCTTCTGTGTGTGTCTGGAGAGGCACAGGGGCACAGGCACAGAGGCAGAGGCAGAGGCACAGGCACAGAGACAAAGTGGCACAGGCACAGGGGCACAGGCACAGGGGCACAGTCACAGAGGCACAGGCATAGGCACAGAGGCACAGTGGCACAGGCACAGTGGCACAGGCACAGTCACAGAGTCACCGAGTCACTGTCACAGAAGGTCAGGGGCCAGAAGGGACCTGCAAAGCTCACCCCCCCCCCCCCCCCGCCACCCTGGCCAGAGCAGGAGCACCCAGAGCAGGGCACCCAGGAGCACACCCAGGTGGGGTTGCAATACCTGCAGAGGGGGAGACTCCACACCCCCCACCCTGGGCAGCCTGTGCAGGCTCCTGCCACCCACACAGGGACAGCTTCTTCCCTTCACCCAGCTCCCATCCACCTCCCTCCCTGCTCGCCCAGACCACACTGCCCCAGCTTGGCCAGCAGGATGCTGTAGCAGTGCCAAGGGCTTAGCTGAGCTCAAGTAAGGCCAGCAAAGAGATCTGCTGCCAAGGGCTGGGGGCTAAGGCCAGAGGAGTTCCTCGCCTTTGAGGCAGGGTGCCCAAGGCCAACCTGCAGCACCTTGGTGGCTTGCAGAGCCTCTGGTGCCCTGCTGCCAGCACAACCTCCCAACCACCCTCGCTTATTGCTGCCCTGATAAAGCCACATGGAAACTGCAGCTTCAGCATCACCTTTGGGGTTGTTGTGGGGGAGGGGGATTGTCTTTGGGAGGGAGTATTAATTCATATGATATTGTGTTGGATTTATTTGCCCCTTGCTCCCCTCCTCCTCATTTTCCTCTCAGCACCTTCCCAGCTTGGAGTTTGGTGAGGGGCTGCAAAAACAGCTCCTCTAATGAGATGCTTTACCTCTGCGAGGGATCGATAGGACCTGTGCTGGAGTTGTGCCTCCTCTTGGCAACCCTCTCAGCAAATATGTACCAAACAAGCTGCAGGGGCAAACATTGATCCTCCTGGAAGTCCTCCCAGGGCAAGCTGCGAGGAGGGCAGGAGGCTGAAGGGCTGCTGTGGGTTGTTTTTATTTCCCTAGGGCAGCTCTCTCCCTCTGGCTCCTGGTGGGCAGTGTGGGAGGAGAGGGAAAAGGAGACCTTTGGCTGCTTCCTCCTGAGATGAATAAGAGGGAAGAGCATTAAAGCCTCCAAGGTGGAAACTGTGGAGCCAAAGGGCCTCAAATGTGGCAAATAGGGAGCCAAAGAGACTCAAATATGGAAAGCAGGGAGCCACACAGGCTCAAATGTGGCAAAAATGGAGCCACACAGCCTCAAAGCTGGAATTGTGGAGCCACACAGCCTCAAATGTGGCAAAAATTGAGCCACACAGCCTTAAATGTGGCAAAAATGGAGCCATACAGCCTCAAAGCTGGAATTATGGAGCCACACAGCCTCAAAGCTGGAAAGGATGGAACCACACAGGCTCAAAGCTGGAAAGGATGGAGCCACACAGGCTCAAAGCTGGAAAGGATGGAGCCACACAGGCTCAAATCTGTAAAGGATGCAGTGACACAGGCTCAAATGTGGCAAAAATGGAGCCACACAGCCTCAAAGCTGGCAAAAACAGAGCCACACAGCCTCAAATGAGGAAAATCTACAGCCACACAGGCTCAAATCTGGAAGTATCAATCCACACAGCCTTAAACGTGGCAAAAATGGAGCCACACAGGCTCAAAGCTGGAAAGTATGGAGCCACACAGCCCCAAATGCAGCAACTGTGGAACTCCACAGCCTCCAGCCCAGCAAACAGAGAGGTCCATGGCCTCAGAGCAGCCTGAGGACAGTTTCTCTGCTCCTATTCCATGGAAAATCAGGATTTCACCAATTTGCCAGCAGGTTGGATGCTCCTTTTCCCTAAAAATCAGCCTGAGGTCAGCTTGGGAACTTCTTTGCCACAAAAATCATCACTTTTATCACTTTGAGAGTAGTTTCTGTGCCCCTTTCCCACGAAAATCAGCACTTTTATCACTTTGAGAGTAATTTCCATGCTCTTTTCCCACAAAATTCAGCATTTTTAGCAGTTTGAGATTAATTCCTGTGTCTTTCCCCAGAAAAATCATCACTTTTGTCACATTGGGATAACTTTCCATGCTTTTTTTCCCCCCAAAATCAGGATTTTTATCACTTTGAGAGTAATTTCCATGCTCTTTTCCTACAAAAATCAGCACTTTTATCACGTTGAGCTTAATTTCTCTGCCCCTTTCCACAAAAATCAGCACTTTTGTCACTTTGAGAGTAATTTCCATGCTCTTTTTCAACAAAAATCAGCATTTTTACCACTTTGAGATTAATTTCTGTGCCTTTTTCAACAAAATTCCTCACTGTTATCACTTTGGGATAACTTTCCATGCTCTTTCCCCACAAAAATCCTCACTTTTAGCACTTTGGGATAACTTTCCGTGCACTTTTCCCATGAAAATCCTCACTTTTATCACTTTGGGATCACTTTCTGTGCTCTTTCCCTACAAAAATCCTCACTTTTAGCACTTCAGGATCACTTTCCATGCTCCTTTCCCAGAAAAAATGAGGATTTTTATCAGCTTGAGACAACCTTTTGTGTATTTTCTCTCTTTTCCCCCCTAAAAGGGGTATTTTTCCTCCTCCTGAGCTCAGCTCCGGTGCCCCTTTCCCCTAACCCCACCCCAGTTTCCTCTGCCCTGGATGCCACCCTGCTCGCTCCCTGCCTGCTGCTCCTTCCCCACCAGCCTGAACCCCAAGGGCAGCCCTGACCCAGGCACTTTCAGCAGCCACAATTTTGGGGCTGGAAGGGAAGAACCCAAATCAACGCAAAGCCCAAGCCAGAGAGGCAAAGCAGGAGAGGGGGGAGCTGGCAGGTAGCAAAGCCGAGCGCTGCGAACAGGCAGGCGGTGTCCCGCCTGGTTAATCCCCCCCCTGCCAATTAGCATCCAGCTGATTAACTGGATCGCAGCCCTCGTTAAGGCTGTCTGTACATTATGCTAATCCCTGCCCCCTGATTGGCTGACCCCATTAATGGTCCACCAGACGCTGTGGGGTGGGGGCGTCCCGGGCACCCCGCAAAGAGAAGCAGGGGAAGGAGGGAAGGCAGGAGAGAAAGGGGATGGAGAGGTGAGGAGAAGGGAAGAGAGGTTCGGAGAGGAGAGGAGAAGGGAGAGGAGGAGAGAGGGAGGAGAGTTTCATAGAGAAGAGGTTTGGAGAGAGGAGGGGAAGAGAGGCTCAGAGAGGAGGAGAGAGACTGGGAGAAGAGAGGAGGGAAGAGGGAGAGACTTAGAGAGGAGAGGAAGAGGAGAAGGAAAGGTCATCTCCTGGCACTTGCAGAGCAGGGAACTGCCTTTGGCAGTTTGGCTTCCTCACGTTTGAGTCTGCTTTTGAAGTGACTGAATGATCTTGAAGGTCCTTTCCAGCCCAAACCATCCCATGATTACATTAACCTTTAAGGTCCCTCCCAACCCAACCCATTCTATGATCTTCCAGATCCCTTCCAGTTCAACCCATTCTATGATTCTAGGACCCTATGGTCAGAGATCCTATGGCTTAGTGAGTGGTGTCTCTGCCCATGGTGGGGGGATAGGAACTAGATAAACTGGAAGGTCCTTTCCAATCCAACCCCTTCTTTGAGCCTGAAGGTCCCTTCCAACCCAACCCAGTTCATGAATCCATGACCCTGCAAGCTGGCTGGGGGCACAGTGGCTCCCACCAAGGAAGGGCAAGAGCAGCAGTACCAAACCAAGCTCTCCTGTGTCTCTCAGTCTCTGTGAGCTGCTCACAACTCTTTACCAGTCCTGCTGCTGGGATGCCCTGCTCCATGCTCCCCAGCTCTGGCCCCTTGGGTGCCTCTGGGAACCTCATTGGTGGGAGCAGATTCTGGACTCGTTGCCAGAGCCCAGACTGGCCCCGGGAGCAGCTGAGGTGAAGAGAGAGCAAACCTGCCTCGTTCTAACTAGACTGACCTCACACCACCACCTCACGGAGGCCACTCAATAAAAGCCCTTCAGCACTTGCCAGGGCAGGGATTTAATCCCCTTCAGTGGCTCTGGCTCAATACACATGGCTAAAAAAGTGCCCTAGAGCAGGTGGAGCCTAGCAGTGATTCACAGAGGTTTTGGACTCCTCCTGCTTCCCTGACTGGTGTGCAGGTTTGGGTGGGAGATGCCTATCTGAGACACCCAGGCCAGAGAAAAGAGGCTGCTCTCACTCCTTTGACTAAACATCAAGCTGCTATTGAAGCACTTAGCAAGTCCTTTCTGCTGAAGCAGTCTGATGACAGCGTCAATAACTCGATAGCAGGCAGGAGCCTGCAGCTCAATGCACCTCAGCTGTGGCTTCAGGCAGGCAGAGTTGGAGGGGAGGAATCCCAGCAAGGAATTCCATTTCTCAGGTGCTCATCTTGAGGGCACTTCACCAGCCAATCCCAAAGATCATCCCTGGAGTCTCCCTTGGAAATGTCAGATCAGGGATTCAGAGATTTAGGGGATTGTAGGATCAACTAATTGGAGACTCAGAGAATCATAGACCCATCGAATGGGCTGGGTTGGAGGGGACTTTAAAGTCACAGAATCATGGGATGGGTTGAGCTGGAAGGGATCTCAAAGATCATAGAATGGGTTGGGTTGGAAGGGACCTTAAGGGTCATAGAATCATAGAATCAACCAGGTTGGAAGAGACCTCCAAGCTCATCCAGTCCAACCTAGCACCCAGCCCTGGCCAGTCAACCAGACCATGGCACCAAGTGCCTCATCCAGGCTTTTCCTGAAGACCTCCAGGGACAGTGACACCCCCACCTCCCTGGGCAGCCCATTCCAATGCCAATCACTCTCTCTGACAACAACTTCCTAACAACATCCAGCCTAGACCTGCCCTGGCACAGCTTCAGCCTCTGTCCCCTTCTTCTGGCCCTGGCTGCCTGGCAGCAGAGCCCAACCCCACCTGACTACAGCCTCCCTGCAGGCAGCTGCAGGCAGCAATCAGCTCTGCCCTGAGCCTCCTCTGCTGCAGGCTGCACCCCCCCAGCTCCCTCAGCCTCTCCTCACAGAGCTCTGCTCCAGGCCCCTCCCCAGCCTTGCTGCCCTTCTCTCAACACCTTCCAGCACCTCAAATCTCTCTTGAATTGAGGAGCCCAGAGCTGGACTCAGTACTCAAGGTGTGGCCTGACCAGGATTTCCCCCCCCCCATGCCTAGCAAGGTGCCACCCTGAGCCCGGAGTCCAGGTGCTGGCTGTGCTCTGCAACTGGGAGAGGGCTGGGGGCAGGTGATGCTGGAGAGGCTGACACAGAGCCTTGCAGCCACTGCAATTCTCTCTGCAGTAATTGGCAGGAAAGGGGCACTGATAGGCATGGATTGTCAAGATGCCTCCTCCTGACCCTTCTGCCTAATCCAAATGAGTAATTAATGAGGCTGTTATGATTAGCACTGCAGCAAAGTCTTCACTAGACAAATACTTTAAAGCTCTCAGGCTTTAGCTCAGAGCTGATTGCCATTTGGCCAGGCAGATTTGCTTGGTCCTGCAGCTAGAGGCTCAGGGGAAGATAGAAAGGCTGTGGGGAGTAGGTGCAGAGAGGTCCTCCTGCCCCTCTGCTCTGCCCTGCTGAGGCCACAGATGGAATCTTGTGTCCAGCTCTGGGGCCCTCAGTTCCAGAAAGATCTCAGGGAACTGCTTCAGAGAGCCCAGCCCAGAGCTACAGAGATGCTGCAGGCAGTGAACCTCTTCCTTAGGAGAGCCTGAGGCAGCTGGGGCTGAGCTGCTGGGAGAGGAGGAGCCTGAGAGTGACCTCAGACATGGTGATAAAGATGTGCAGGTGAGTGCCAGCAGGCTGGAGCCAGGCTCTGCTGGGTGATGCCCAATGCCAGCACAAGGAGCACTGGTGGAAGCTGAGGCATAGGAAGGTCCATGTGAAGGTGACAGAAGCCTGGCACAGGCTCCTCACCTCCAGCCTGAACCTACCCAGAGAGGAGTAGGAGGAAATGGACAGGATCCAGCAGAGGTGCAGCAGAGGAGGGATGCAGAGGAGAAGGAAGCCTTGCAGGCTGCCACCTCTGTGGAAGGGACATGGAGAGGAGCCAAGTTCAGCCCTTGCATGTACCAGGCAGAGGCTTCTGGGCAAGGCTGCGTAGGTGCAAAGAGTGGAGTGGGATGGGATGGGAGAGAATGGGAGGGACTGGGCTGGACTGGAATGGAGTGGAACAGAACAGGATGGACTGGAACAGAATGGAATGGAATAAAGTGGAACAGAATGGAGTGGAAAGGAAAGGAATGGAAGGGAATACAATGGAACGGAAGAGAAGGGAACAGAATGGAAGAGAAGGGAATAGAATGGAATGGAATAGAGTAGACTAGAGTGGAATAGAATGGAGTGGAAAGGAATGGAATGGAGTGGAAATGAATACAATAGAATGGAAGAGAAGGGAATGGAATGGAGTGGAAGGGAATACAAAAGAAGGGAAGGGAAGGGAAAAGGAAAAGACAGGAATGGAGTAGGACAAAATGGAATGGAAAGGAAATAGAATGGAACAAAACAGAATAGAACAGAGTGGAGTGGGGTGGAAGGAGCAGAATGAGCTAGAACAGAATAACCCCCCAAAGGAAAGCCAAACTGCTGCACTCTGCCGCTCACAGAGCCCAGCTCAGGCGCCCCCAGGCCAGCCCAGCTCTGTTTCCCGTGCTGAAGCACAGGGACCCCAAAGCAGGGAGCCAGCTGCCTGCCAGCCCTGCCTGCCCCTGCCCCTAAAACAAAGGCAGAGGACAATGGGCAGCAGCTTAGCTCCATGTCCTGCCTGGCCACGTGAGGACGATTCCTGACCTCCTCATTTCATCCTCATTAGCGGCTGCGGCCAGCGGCCCCACGGCTCTTTAATCATCGCCCAGCAGCCGCTGCCAGGCCGCGCAGGAACAAACGAGAGCTGCCCGCGGGGGCAGGGGTCAGAGAGGAGGCTTTTTCGGTGGTGCCGGAGAGCAAAGCGGAGGCACAGAGGTCACCGGTGGGGCAAAGCCGCGCAGGCAAAGGAGCTCCTTTTGAATGCGCCAAGCGCCGACACCCACTGCGGTTTTGTTTGCTCCTTGCAGCTGGAATTTGCTCCAAGAACCTTTCTTTTGGTTTTATTTCCCCCCTCTTCGTTATTATTTAGCTATTCGTGTTTGTTTCTGCAGTTGTGCTTTGGGTCTGGGGGGCAGTTTAGCAGCAGGCAGGCAAGAACACGCCGAGGGAAGGCGAGCGGCGGCTGCGGAGGCAAGAAGCCGGCGGGGAAGGGGCTGGGTCGAGCGCATCCGAAGGTGTCCCAGGGCTGGTTCTGGTTTGTGTGTTTCTTTTTTGGTGTGGGGTGGTTGTTTTGTGGCCTTTCAGAGCTGCTGCCTTGCTCATAAAGTTATGAATGCTGGAAGCCTTTCAGGCTCGCATCTCTTCACGCTGCTCCGTCGCTGCTCTCCGATTTGCCACGGAGAGCCTGTGAAGAGTGACAGGGCTGAAGGCGCCCAGTGCCAGTGTAAATGAGCCCCATTCATTGCTTGCCATGGGCATATGGCATCTCATTGTCCTCGGCCACCGAGGCAGAAGTGATGCAATTTGTTGGCATGTCCTGTCACAGCACAAACTATCTCCCCCCACTGAGCCCCCCAAGAAATAGAAACCAAAAAGAAACCCCCACGAGAGCAGCCAGAAAAGGGCAAGGCAGAAAACTTCACAGCTTCATCACTGGAACACACAGGCGCAGCACCACCGCCCCCGGGGCGAGGCAGGAGAAGCAGCCCGGCGGCAAGGAAAACAACCTCCAAAACGCCTCCTGAGACAGGGGGGAAGTTAACAGGTAAAGAGAGAGAGAGGCAGAATTAAGTAGATAGGGAGAGGAAGAGCTGAGTGAATCCCTTCCCACCTAGAATTAGTGTGAGTGCTTGTTTGGAGGCAATTCCTCTCCTCTCCTCTTCAGTCCTTGAGGGTCTCAAACAGTTTGTGTGCTCCAGACCAGAACCAAGCCAAAAGTATTTCAATAATGAATCAGATACAAAGCAAGCAAAGGAACAAACCAAACCGACCCAAACTGCACAACTTTGCCCCAAACCAATCCCCCACCCCCAAGTAAATAAGCAAACAAATAAATAGATAAATAAATAAGGTGAACAAACAAATAAATAAAGGGAGGAATAGATAAACAAACAAACAGATAAATGTTTTTAAAGTCTGATTTTTGAGGCAATTTCTCTCTTCCTCAGCCCTTGAGGGTCTGAAAATGTTTTCTCTGGAGCAGAATGAAGCAAAAACTACTTTAAGAGTGGAACAACAACAACAACAACAACAACAAAACCAAATAATACAGACAAACCCAAACTGCACAACTTTCCCCCCAGAAAAAAGAGTAATTAACAAACAGATGAACAGATAAGTAAATATATCAATAGATGAAGAAAGAGAGAAAGAAAGGAAAGAAAGGAAGAACTGAAGGAAGGAAGGGAAGAAAGAAAGGAAGAAAAGGAGGAAGAAAGAAAGAGAAAGGAAAGAAAGGAATGAAGAAAGGAAAGAGAAAGGAAAGGAGGAACAAAGGAAGAAAGATAAGAAAGAAAGAAAAGAAAGGAAGGAAATAAAGGAAGAAAGAAAGGAAGAAAGGAAGAAAGAAAGGAAGAAAGGTAAGAAAGAAAGAAAAGAAAGGAAAGAAAGAAAGGAGAGGAAGGACGGAAGGAAGGAAGGAAGGGAGGAAAGAAAGAAAGAAAGAAAGAAAGAAAGAAAGAAAGAAAGAAAGAAAGAAAGAAATGGAGAGATATGTAAATAAATAAATGTTTTTAAAGTCTGACTTTTGGAGGCAATTTCTCTCTTCTTCAGCCCTCGAGGGCCTCAAAAAGTTGTGTTCTCCAGACCAGAACAAAGCAAAAACTACTTTAAGAATTAAACAAACAAACAAAAATGCAAACAAATAAATCAAACCAACCCAAACTGCACAACACCCCCCAGGAAAAGTCATTAAGCAGACAGATAAACAGAGAAATTAATCCATAAGTAGATGAGGAAGGAAGGAAGGAAGGGAGGAAGGGAGGAAGGGAGGAAGGGAGGAAGGGAGGAAGGAAGGAAGGAAGGAAGGAAGGAAGGAAGGAAGGAAGGAAGGAAGGAAGGATGGAAGGAATCCAGCTTTAGATGAATCCTGCTTTAGATGAATCCAACTTTAGATGAGTCCAACTTTAGATGAGTCCAGCTTTAGATGAATCCAACTTTAGATGAGTCCAGCTTTAGATGAGTCCAGCTTTAGATGAATCCTGCATTAGATGAGTCCAGCTTTAGATGAGTCCAGCTTTAGATGAATCCTGCATTAGATGAATCCTGCTTTAGATGAGTCCAGCTTTAGATGAGTCCAGCTTTAGATGAATCCTGCTTTAGATGAATCCTGCTTTAGATGAGTTCAGCTTTAGATGAATCCTGCATTAGATGAATCCTGCTTTAGATGAGTCCAGCTTTAGATGAGTCCAGCTTTAGATGAATCCTGCATTAGATGAGTCCTGCTTTAGATGAATCCAACTTTCGATGAGTCCAGCTTTAGATGAGTCCAGCTTTAGATCAATTAGATTTTAGATGAATCTGCTTTTAGATTAGGTAGATTCCAGATGAACAGACCTTGAGAGTCAGTAGATTTTAGGTGAGTTTAGCCTTGGATTCAGTAGATTTGAGATGAATTTTAGGCTCAGATGCAGTGGATTTTGGGTGATTCTACCTTTGGATCACGTAGATTTTAGATGAGTCTAACTTTTGATCCAGACCTCTGAAGTGCAGAGGGTTTGGGGGCCTCTTCTTCAGCTGAGGAGTCAGGAGTTAAGGAGGTGCCATCAAAGTGGAGAGATGAGAACTGGACAGCCCTGAGAAACTAGAGACCAGGAGAGGAATCAGTCTCATCCCCTGGCTGAGAACATCTCAGCTTGTTTGCATCATATGTTTGGGGTTATCTTTTGGAACCAACTTCAGCCTTGGAGTGCTCCAGAACTCGGAGCAGAGCTCCAAGATGACCTCACCTTCCAGTGAAGCGAAACTAAGAGAGAGAGGAGAAAGGGGGGGAGGAAGATTGAGAAAGTAAATAAACCCCAGCCACAACACACACAAAGGCTGAGCAGAGAGAAAGCCAAACGTGGGGAAGACAGAGAGGGGTAAGGGGGGAAAAGGGCAGAGGGGGAGAGCAGAGAGAGCAACCCCACAACCAGCTGCACTTACTCTGTCCCTTTTACACCTGGCAAGCACACAGCTGTCAGAGGCTGCCCTGCAAGGCCACTGAACCAAAACTGAAACAAATCAGACTAAGCCCAAACAAAACAATTTTCCTGGGCCTGAGCAAGGCCTTTGGCACTGTCCTGCACCACAGTCCTGCTCCCAGACTGGTGAGACAGGGCTTTGATGGGTGGGCCACTGGAGGGGGAAAGAAGTGGCTTGGTGGCTGCAGCCAAAGAGTGGCTGTCAATGGCTGCATGGCCAAGTGCAGGCAGTGCCAAGCAGAGTTCCTCAGGGCTCAGCCCTGGCACCAGGCTTGTTCAGCACCTCTGTGGGTGCCATGGGCAGAGGCACTGAGTGCAGCCTCAGCAGGTTTGCTGCCCACACCAAGCTGTGTGGTGCTCAGCCAGGCTGGAGGGCAGGATCCATCCAGAGGCACCTGGGCAGGCTGCAGAGGTGGGGGAAAAACCAGTCAAAGCCAAAACTTGCTGACCTTCAGCACTGTGCAAAACTCCAGGCAGAGGACCAAACCCTGCCCTCTTCCTGCCTGCTGCTGCAAGCATCTGGAGGGTTCACAAACCTGTTTCCACCCCTCAGTAAGGAGCTGCTCTGCAAATAAGCTGAGTGCAATAAGTAGTGCTGCAAATCAGATAATTAGAGGTGACTCTGATCAGATTTCCCCTGCAAATGAAGTAGGGGAGAGAAGGGAGAGTTGGTGAGGCTAAGGATGGAGACTTTGTCCCCAGATAAGGAAGCTGAGCTGGAGCCTGGGTGAGGGAAGCTGGGGCCCGAGGTGACAAGTTCAAACCCACTGCCCCCCAAGCTCTCCAGGGGCTGTGGCATGCAGCCAGGATTGCATCATTTTGGTTGGAGCCCATTCCTGATTTTGGGGGGGGGGGGGAGGTTCTGTAACCCTTATCACATGGCAGGGTTCAGCTGGGGCTGGGAAAGCCAAGCCATGAGGAGATGTCAGAGCTCATTGCTGGGGAGCAGGCTCCAGCTGGTTGGATTTGTGTTTTGCACGGAGCAGGGATGTAGGTAAACAGGATCCCTGCTCAGGGGGAGCAGGACAGAACAGACTTCCACCTCCTGGAGCTGTGTTTACTCTCGCAGCCCTGAGCTGCTTAGGGTGGGCGGGGGAGGGCTGTAAACAACATAAAGCAAACCAAAACAAAGCCACGGCCCAGGAAGATTTCAGGGGGCTTGAAGGGAAGAAGAAGGTCTTGGCTTACCTCCTCGAGTGTGGGGCAGGCTCTGGAGGTGTCACCACCTCCATCAGCTTGAGACAACCACACACTGCTGGCACAGGATGGGCACCTGGGTGGGGCTGGGCAGGAGAGAAGCCAAAATCACTAACTTGGGCAGCATCCTGCTTTTCATTCCCCCATGACAGGGGAAATCAGAGGCCTCCAAGCCTTAATACATGAGCCAGAGCTCTAATTGGGGAACTGTGGTCACTGCAGAGGCAGCTCTTTGATCCCAGGATGAGGCACTGCAGTGCACAGCAAGGCTGAGCGTGATGGGAACAACCTTGCTTCTTCCAGTCGCTGATGGAAGCATCTTGCTGAGGTTAAGGATGGTCCAGCTCCAGGCTGCTTACATTAAGAAGGGTCCAGGTCCAGGTTTGTTTGATTAAGGATGGTCCAGGTCCATGTTGCTTAGATTAAGAAGGGTCCAGACCCATGCTGCTTAGATTAAGAAGAGTCTAGGTCCATGCTGCTTAGATTAAGGATGCCCAGGTCAATGTTGCTTAGATTAAGAAGGGTCCAGGTCCATGGTGCTCAGACTCAGAAGGGTCCAGGTCCATGGTGCTCAGATTCAGAAGGGTCCAGGTCCATGGTGCTCAGATTCAGAAGGGTCCAGGTCCATGGTGCTCAGATTCAGAAGGGTCCAGGTCCATGGTGCTCAGATTCAGAAGGGTCCAGACTTTCAGCCGGTGCATGCATAAGTAGGGAGTTGGATTCTCAAGGGGCTCCTTGTCCCTTTTCAGCTCCTGCAGACTCAGCAGTCATGACAGAACACAGAAAGGACACTGAAATGCTGGAGTGGGTCCAGAGGAGTCCACAGAGATGGTCACAGGATTGGAGAACCTCCCCTGTGGGGACAGGCTGAGGGAGCTGAGGCTGTTCAGCCTGCAGAAGGCTCCAGGGAGAGCTTAGAGTAGCTTGTCAGTGCCTAAAGGGGCTCCAGGAGAGCTGGGGGAGGGCATTTGACAAGGGCTGGGAGTGCCAGGAGGAGGGACAAGGGCTAGGAGCTGGGAGAGGGGAGAGAGAGAGTGGAGAGGAGGAAGAAATTCTTGGCAGTGAGGGTGGGGAGACACTGGCACAGGCTGCCCAGGGAGGCTGTGGTTGCCCCTCCCTGGAGGTGTTCAAGGCCAGGTTGGATGAGTCCTGGAGCACCCTGGGCTGGTGGGAGGTGTCCCTGGGCATGGCAGGGGGTTGACACTGGATGCTCTTCAAGGTCCCTTCCAGCCCAGGCCATCCTGTGAAATGTCTCCCTGGTGTCTGATGAAGGCCCTGATGAAGCTGAGTCAGGAGGAGGTGAAGATGCCAGGAGGCAGCCAAGGGGGCTGTGGTGCTGAGCTCTGGCTACAAATGGCACTTTGGCAGAAGCCTTTTGTGACTCCAGCGAGCAGATTTCTTGAGAGAGCATCAAAGCTCTCAGCACTGAGGTGGGCAAGGAGAGCCTGAGTGGGAACCTGAGCGTGGCTGCAGCCCCTGCAGGCCTGAGGGGACTTCTGCTTGCCCAGCGACTGCATCCAGAGGGAAGCCTCCCTTGTGCCTGGCTGCAGCCAGCAGAGCATCCAGCCTTGGGCTGGAGCAGGGCATGGGCAACGCACAGCTGCCTTGGGAGCACTCCTCCTGAGGCCAAATCTGCACTCCTCTGGAGGCCAAAGTCTTTATTCTTCCTAAGGCCAAATTCTGCACTCCTCTGAAGGTCAAGTCTGGACTCCTCTGGAGGCCAAAGTCTTTATTCCTCCTAAGGCCAAATTCTGCAGTCCTCCTGAGAACAAATTGGACTCCTCTGGAGGTCAAAGTCTTTACTCCTCTTGAGGCCAAAGTCTACACTCTTCTTGAGGTCAAAGTCTTCATTGCTCTTGAGATCAAAGTCTTTACTGCTCTTGAGGCCAAACTCTTCACTCCTTTGGAGGCCAAAGTCTTCCCTCTTCTTGTGGCCAAAGTCTTCCCTTCTCTTGAGGCCAAACTCTGCACTCCTCTTGGGCCAAAGTCTTCCCTCTTCTTGGACCAAAGCCTTTGCTTCTCTGGAGGCCAAAGTCTTTGCTCCTCTTGGGCCAAAGCCTTCGCTCCTCTGGAGGCCAAGCTCTCCTGACCCCTGAGGCCAGGCTGCACAGAGTCCCCCCTGGAAGAGGCCATTCCTGTTCCCACTGCGAGTGGCAGCAGCAGGAGGTTAAGCACCCAACCATGGGCCTGGGTCCATCGCCCGTGGGGGCTGCCGGCGGAGCAGTCTCTGCTTCCCTTTCCCCCTCTGCAGCTCTCCCTCCAGCTCCTTCCTCCCAGTGCCCTTCTCCTGTTGTTCCTGCAGGCACGGGAGGGGGAAGTGTTGCCATTAGCAATTCCTCCTGGCTGCTAATTCTCCTCCAGAGCTGAAAGCTCTAATTTGGGCGCGCGGCGGCAGGCAGGTGAGGCTGGCAGCAGGTAATCAATCACAATTACACTTAATCACCCAAATTCAGGAGGCACAGCAGTTTAAAGCATGTTTAAGCACAGAGGGGTGATACCCTGAAATGATTTCATTTTGCAGAGTGCAAACAGGAGGGGAAAGCAGAAGGGGGCCTGCCAGAGAGCTGCGGAGGGCAGTTCTGACGAGGCGCTGCAGCGAGAGGATGGAGGGGGAAGGGAGCTGAGATGCAGCAAGGGAGATGGAGCCTGCAGATGATGATGAGGAGGAGGCTCTTGGCAGGGAGGGTGCCTTGATTTGGAATCGTGGAGGCTGAGGGCAGACCTCATGGCTGCCTACAGTGACCTGGAGGGACATTGTGGAGAGGCTGCTGATGGGCACCTCAATGCAAGAGAGATGTGGAGGTGCTGGAGAAGGTCCAGAGAAGGGCAAGGGATCTGGGGAAGGGTCTGGAGGATGAATCTGATGAGGAACAACTGAGGAAGCTAAGGAGGGGTAGTGTGAGGAAGAGGAGGCTGAGGGCAGACCTCATCACTACCTACAGTGACCTGAAGGGATGTTGCAAAGGCATCCTGGGCTGGCTCAGGAGCAGTGTGGGCAGCAGGACAAGGGAGCTACTTCTGCCCCTGTGCTCAGCACTGCTCAGGCCACCCCTGGAGTGCTGTGTCCAGCTCTGGGCTCCTCCATTGCAGAGAGATGTTGAGGTGCTGGAAGGTGTTGAGAGCAGGGCAGCAAGGCTGGGGAGGGGCCTGGAGCAGAGCCCTGTGAGGAGAGGCTGAGGGAGCTGGGGGGGTGCAGCCTGCAGCAGAGGAGGCTGAGGGCAGAGCTGATTGCTGCCTGCAGCTGCCTGCAGGGAGGCTGTAGCCAGGTGGGGTTGGGCTCTGCTGCCAGGCAAGCAGGGCCAGAAGAAGGGGACAGAGGCTGAAGCTGTGCCAGGGCAGGTCTAGGCTGGATGTTGTTAGGAAGTTGTTGTCAGAGAGAGTGATTGGCACTGGAATGGGCTGCCCAGGGAGGTGGTGGAGTGGCCGTGGCTGGAGGTGTTGCAGCCAAGCCTGGCTGGGGCACTGAGTGCCATGGTCTGGGTGGTTGGGCAGGGCTGGGTGCTAGGCTGGGCAGGAGGAGCTTGGAGCTCTCTGCCAACCTGCCTGATTCAGAACTAACTAAATCAACAAAGGAGCAAACTGAGCAAAGAACTAAGCCAATGCAGAAAACTCAACAACAGCAAAAATATCAACAGACTGAAGAAACCAACAACCCAAGAAAAAATACTGAATAAATAAAGTGAGTGAATGATTAAGGAGGGAAAGGAAGAAAGGAAGGAAGGAAGGGAGAAGGTAAAGAAATAAAAGCAACTAAAGGGAAAGAGAAAGAAAGAAATGAGTGAATAAAGCAACGGGAAGGGATAAAGCAAATAAATAAATAACTAAATAAAGCAATTGAAGAGATAAAGCAAATAAATAACTAAATAAAGCAAACAAAGCAACTAAATGCTTAAAAAACCCAACCAACCAATTAAAGCAAATAATAAATCAACAAATCAAAGTGACCAAAGGAAGGAAGGAAGGAAGCAAGCAAACAAATAAATAAATAAATGCTTAAAGCAGCTAAAGGGAACGAAGCAAATAAATAAAGCAGCTGAAAGGGATGGAGCAAATAAATAAGCAAACAAAGCAACTAAATGGATAAACAAACAAATAATGAAAGCAAACAAACAAACAAATAAATAAAGTGACCAAAGGAAGGAAGGAAATCAATCAATCAATCAATCAATAAAGCAGCTGAAGGCATGAAGCAAATAAATAAATAAATAAATAAGAGCAACTGAAGGGGAGGGAGCAAAGAAACAAATAAGCAAACGAAGCAACTAAATGGATAAACAAATAAGCAAAGTAATAATTAAAGCCAATAAATAAAGGAACTGAATGGGTGAAGCAAATAAATGAAGAAAGCAAAGGAATGCATGGAGCAAACAAAAAAATAAATAAATAAGCCAAGCAAATAAATAAATAAATAAAGGAGCTGAGGGAATTAATAAAGCAAATAAATAAATAAATGAAGCAAATAAATCATCAAAGGAAAAAAAAAAATCAACAAATCCCCAAATCAACAACTACACCACCACCAAAATTCAACCCAGGAGCCACCAAGGAGTAAATAAATCAACAAATAAATAAATCAGCGAATCAATTCAATCAAATAAAGAAATCAGAGGATAAATAAATCAGGGAACCAATTAAATCAGATAAACAAATCAGTGAGTGGGTAGATGGAGAAAGGGATGAGTCAGCAAAATGAGGGAAAGGAGGAGAAAAGGGAAATGGAGGAGCAAAGCAAAGCAGAAATTGAGGAAAGAAATGAATCAGCAAATCAATGAAATCAACAGGGAAGGGGAAAATGAGTAAGGAGATCATTGATTGATAAATCAGTAAGTAAAATAAAGTGGGAAAAATGGAATCAAATGGAATGAAATGGAATATAATGGAATAAAATGGAATATAATGGAATAAAATGGAATATAATGGAATAAAATGGAATCAAGTGGAATATAATGGAATAAAATGAAATGAAATGGAATAAAATGAAATAAATGGAATAAAATAAATGGAGTAAAATGAAATAAAATGGAATAAAATGAAATGGAATAAAATGAAATCAAATGGAATGTAATAGAATAAAATGAAATGAAATGGAATAAAATGAAATCAAATGGAATATAATGGAATAAAATGAAATGAAATGGAATAAAATGAAATAAATGGAGTAACATAAATGGAGTAAAATGAAATAAAATGGAGTAAAATGAAATCAAATGGAATAAAATGGAATAAAATGAAATAAAATGGAATAAAATGAAATAAAATTGAATAAAATGAAATAAATGGAATAAAATAAAGTCAATGGATTAAAATAATAGAGTAAAATGAAATAAATGGAATAAAATAAAATAAATGGAGTAAAATAAATGGAATAAAATAAAATAAATGGAGTAAAATAAAATGCAGTAAAATAAAACAAATGGAATAAGATTAAATAAAACGGAATAAAATGAAATAAATGGAATAAAATAGAATAAATGGAGTAAAATAAAATAGAGTAAAATAAAATAAACGAAATAAAATAAAATAAATGGAATAAAAAAAATAAAATAAAAAGGTCTAAAATGAAATTAAACAAACTAAAATAAAATGGGATAAAATAAAATTGAATAAAGGTAAAATAAATGGGACGGAATAAAATAAAATAGAATAAAAATGAGATGAAATAAATTAAAATGGAATAAAATAAAAAGAAATAAAATAAAATGGAAATAAAGAAAATAAATTGAAATAAAGTAAAATAAAATAAAAAGGAATAAAATAAAATAGATCAGAAATAAATGAAATAGATTAAAACAGAATAATATAAAATAAAACATAAATAAATTAATTAAACTGAAATAAAGTTAAGATGAAGTAAATTAAAAGGGAATAAAATAAAAAGGACTAAAATAAATAAAAAGGAATAAAATAAAATAGAAATAAAGAAAGTAAAAGAAAATAAAAATAAAAATAAATAAATTAAACTGAAATAAAATAAAATAAAAAGAAGTAAAATAAAATAAAAAGAAATAAAATAAATTAGAAATAAATGAAATAAAATGAAATAAAAATAAATTTGAATTAATTAAAAGGGAATAAAATAAAATCAAACAGAAATAAATAAATTAAACTGAAATAAAGATAAAATGAAATAAATTAAAAGGGAATAAAATAGAAAGGACTAAAATAAAACAAATTAAAAAGGAATAAAATATAAATAAAATAAAACAAAATGAAAATAAAATTGAATCAATTAAAATGGGATGAAATAAATAAAAAGGAATAAACTGAAATAAAATAGAAATAAATAAAAGAAAATGAAATAAAAATAAAAGGAAAGAAATTAAAAAGGAGCAAAATAAAATAAAAAGAAATAAACTAAAAGGGAATAAAATAGAAATAAATAAAAGAAAATGAAATAAAAATAAATGGAAAGAAATTCAAATGAGATAAAATAAAATAAATAGGGATAAAATGATGGGGAGCAAAATAAAAGGGAATTAAATAAAATAAAATGGGAGAAAAGGAAATACATTAAAATAGAATAAAATAAAAAGGAATAAAATAAAATAAAAAGGAATAAAATAAAACAAAAAGGAATAAAATAAAATAAAAAGGAATAAAATAAAATAAAAAGGAATAAAATAAAACAAAAAGGAATAAAATAAAATAAATAGGAATAAAATAAAATAAAATGGAATAAAATGAAATAAAAAGGAATAAAATAAAATAAAATGGAATAAAATGAAATAAAAAGGAATGAAATAAAATAAAAAGACATAAAATAAAATAAAAAGGAATAAAATAAAATAAATAGGAATAAAATAAAATAAAATGAAAGGAATAAAATAAAAGGGAAGAAAATAGAATAAAGTGGCATAAAATGAAGTAAAAGTGCAATGGAACAAAGCAAAGCAAAGCAACCCCCAATGCAATAAAATAGAGTGGACTGACATAAATCTCCAAGTTTCTGCCCACTCCTGCTCCTGCCTGTGCCAGCCTCCCCCAGCAGGCATCTTCCAGCCCCTCGCTGAGCGTGGCAGGCAGAGTTTGCTCTCCCCACTGAGTCAGTCCCTCCTGGGCAGCACACAGGCAACTCCCCTACTCTCCAAGCTCCTTTTTTTTTGGGGGGGTGGGGGGCTGGGGTGAAGATATTTTCAGTTTACTTTGTCATTTTCAGGGGGCTGGAGACAATGGTGGCATCTGTGCCCTGGTGCTAAGTGCTCATTTGCATGCAGCGGCAGAGAGATATCCGTTTATTATCAATTTTCTGCATTGCTTCATTTCATGGTGTTTAAAACAATCCACATTCAAAGGCTCCAGCAGCCCACAGCCCAGCCATTCAGGGCCCCAGCAGCATCATATAATAACCTTATTCAGGGACAGACACATACATCATAGTTTACTGACTCAGAAACAGGGAGAGAGAGGAGAAGGGAGAGAGAAGCAGCTCCTGGAGGGAGCTGGGGATGGGATTTGTTAAGCAACAGGCAGGGCACAGCCAGAGAGAGGGAAGGAGGAGAAGGAGAAGGAGGAAAGAGGAGCAGCTCCTGGAGGGAGCTGGGGATGGGATTTGTTAAGCAACAGGCAGGGCACAACCAGAGAGAGAGGGAAGGAGGAGAAGGAGAAGGAGGAAAGAGGAGCAGCTCCTGGAGGGAGCTGGAGATGGGATTTGTTAAGCAATGGGCAGGGCACAGCCAGAGAGAGGGAAGGAGGAGAAGGAGAAGGAGGAAAGAGAAGCAGCTCCTGGAGGGAGCTGGAGATGGGATTTGTTAAGCAATGGGCAGGGCACAGCCAGAGAGAGGGAAGGAGGAGAAGGAGAAGGAGGAAAGAGGAGCAGCTCCTGGAGGAAGCTGGGGATGGGATTTGTTAAGCAATGGGCAGGGCACAGCCAGAGAGAGGGAAGGAGGAGAAGGAGAAGGAGGAAGAGAAGCAGCTCCTGGAGGAAGCTGGAGATGGGATTTGTGAAGCAACAGAGATGGCACAACTAGAGAGAGAGAAGAAGGAGGAGGAGAGAGAAGCAGTTCCTGGAGAGAGTTGGAGATAGGATTTCTTCAGCAACAGAGATGGCAGAACCAGGCAGAGAAAAGGAGATGGAGATGGAGAAGGAGGAAAAAAGAGAAGTAGCTCCTGGAGGGAGCTGGAGATGGGACTTGTAAAGCAAGAGAGATGGCACAACTAGAGAGAGAGAAGGAGATGAAGATGGAGGAGGAGAAGGAGAAGTAGAACAGAAGGAGGAGGAGGAGGAGGAGGAAAAGAAGGAGGAAAGAGAAGCAGCTCCTGGAGGGAGCTGGAGATAGGATTTGTTAAACATCAGAGTTGGCACAGCCAGAGAGAAAAGAAGGAGAAGGAGAAGGGGAGAAAAAGAAGCAGCTCCTGGAGAGGGCTGGTGACAGAATGTGTTAAACATCAGAGAGAGCAGAGCCGCAGAGCAGCTCTGGGCAGAGGGATATGGCATTGCTGGCCTCCTGAAGGCTTGCTGAAGAAGTGGAGTGAAAGGGAGCTGGGGGATTGGTTCTTTTTCTCTTTGCACACAGCAGGTCCACCCGAGCCCTGACCACTCCTGCAGCAAAGAAACCCTCCCCTGGCACAACCTCAGGCCAGTTCCTCTCCTTCCATCCCCTGAGCCTAGGGAGCAGAGCCCAACCCCACTGCAACCTCCTCTCGGGGAGCTGCAGAGAGCAATGAGCTCTGCCCTCAGCCTCCTCTGCTCCACACTGCACCCCCCCAGCTCCCTCAGCTGCTTCTCCACAGCCCTGCTCTCCAGACCCTTCCCCAGCCTGGTTGTCCTTCTCTGGACCTGCTCCAGACCCTCAATGTCCTTTTTGGAGTGAGGGGTCCAAAACTGAAGCCAGGATTCCAAGTGTGGCCTCAGCTGTGCCCTGTTCAGGGGCACCATCACTGCTGCCCACACCATTGCTGCTCCAGGCCAGGCTGCTGGTGCCCTTCTTGCCCACCTGGGCACACTGCTGGCTCATCCTCAGCTGCTTCCAGCCAGCACCCCCAGGCCCTTTTTCTGCTGGGTGCTCTCCAGCCACTCTTCCCCAATCCTGGAGCCTTCACGGACTCAGGCAGGACTCAGCCCTTGGCCTCGTCAGGTCTCCTGCAGCTGGGCATGGTGGTGCTGGGTTGGTGGTTGGATTTGATGACCTTAGAGGTCTATTCCAACCCAAACAATTCCATGATTCCACAAGCAGCAAACAAATGGCTTGGTCTGGAGAGGCTTTTGTGCTCAGGGTGCTCTCTGCATGCAGTGCATTTGCAGGCTGATTATCTGCTTACTCCTGTCAAGGCTCTGCCAAGCCTGCCAGGAGGAATTTCCATTTGTCTATCACTGTACATTAGCTAAAGGAGTTGTCTGTGCCTGGGACTGCAAAGTGTGCAAATGAGGACCCACCAGGCAGCTCTCCAGAAGCCCAGGGAAAGCAAGGCTCAGGGCAGAGCTCACTGCTGCCTGCAGCTGCCTGCAGGGAGGCTGTAGCCAGGTGGGGTTGGGCTCTGCTGCCAGGCAGGCAGGGCCAGAAGAAGGGGACAGAGGCTGAAGCTGTGCCAGGGCAGGTTGAGGCTGGGTGTTGTTAGGAAGTTGTTGTCAGAGAGAGTGATTGGCATTGGAATGGGCTGCCCAGGGAGGTGGTGGTGCACCCAAAGCAGCACTGACAGCAGATCCAGAGGGGACTCTGACACTTTGCTCTGCTAAGACCTCACCTGGAGTGCTGTATCCAGCTCTGGAGCCCACAGCACAGGGAGGACATGGAGCTGATGGAGAGGGGGCCTGAGTAGGCCATGAAAATGATCAGGGGGTTGGAGCAGCTCTGCTATGGGGACAGGCTGAGGGAGCTGGGGGGGTGCAGCCTGTAGAGAAGACTCCAAGGGGACCTCAGAGCTGCCTGCCAATGCCTGAAGGAGCTACAAGAAGGCTGCAGAGAGACTGATCCCAAAGGCCTGCAAGGACAAGACAAGGGACAAAGATTTGGAACGAGAGCAGAGCAGCTTGAGAGTGGCTGTGAGGAACAAGTTGTGCAGCAGGAGGCTGCTGGAACCCTGCAGCAGGTTGCCCAGGGAGGTGGCTGAGGCTCCATGGCTGGAGATGTTGAAGGTGAGGCTGGGCAGGGCTGTGAGCTGCCTGCTCTAGTGGAGGATGTCCCTGCTGAGTGCAGGGGGTTGGGGCTGGATGAGCTTTGGAGGTCCCTTCCAACCCAACCTGCTCTGTGAGCCTGTGATTTCAGGACAAAACAACATCCTGGCGAGCAGTTGTTGGCTGAGCCACAAGGGAGAAGGAGAAGGAAAAGAAGAAGTTCCTAAGAGCTTCTTGGGGACCATCTGGCAGGCTCTGATTCCCTGCCTCCATCAGCTGGTGCTACCAGAACTGGGTCATTATGCCCACCTCATAATCTAGCAGTAAGCCCAAACCAAGTCATATTCAGCTCCAGTTGTAACTGCCCTACAGGGATTTAGCTCTGCTTGGCTTTGGTTGTTGTTGTTTAAGGGGGGGAAAACAAACCCTCAAACCCGAGTTCCAGGAGCACAGAACCTTTCAGTGTTCATATCAGGAGGCTGCCAGCATTGACAAAGGGCACTGAGGGTTGGCACTTCACATCGTTGTTGGCACATTGAAGGAGCTGCCTGGTTTGAGTGGGGCTCAGGAGGTAGTAGGTGTTTGAATTATTCACTCTTTGCCCCCCAAAAGTGCATTTCTCCTTCCTATAGGTGCTGTCAAAAGGCAAACTGGCACCATAGGACTTTCAGATAATGGTCCAGGTTGTCCCTACAAAGCCCAAAGTCAGAGCATCCTCCCCTGCAGCCTAGAGTCAGGTCAGAACATCTTCCCCTGCAGCCTAGGCTTGGAGCATCCTCCCCTGCAGCCTAGAGTCAGAGCATCCTTCCCTTCAGCCTAGGCTCAGAGCATCCTCTGCAGCCTAGAGTCAGGTCAGAGCATCCTCCCCTTCAGCCTAGGCTCAGAGCATCCTTCTCTGCAGCCTAGGCTCAGAGCATGGCAGACCCTGGGCCTTCTAGGTTAGGTTTTGTTGTAGCTGGGCTGGGGTCTTCCCTTTCCCAGCCTTTCCCAGATGAGCTCTGAAAAGCTGTGTTAGGAAGAGTGTGCCCAGCAGATCCAGGGAGGTTCTCCTCCTTCTCTGCCCTGCTGAGACCTCATCTTGAGCACTGCCTTGAGTCTGGGGCTCCCCAGGTGCAGAGGGGCAGGGAGCTGCTGGGGAGAGTCCAAGAGAGGGCTGTGAGGATGAGGAGGGGACTGGAGCACTGCCTGGTTAGGAGAGGCTGAGGGCCCTGGGGCTGCTTAGTCTGGAGAAGAGCAGACTGAGAGGGGATTGAATCAATGCTTATCAATAGCTGAGGGCTGGGGGTCAGGAGGGGGGGACAGGCTCTGCTCACTGCTCCCTGGGACAGGACAAGCAGCAATGGATGGAAGCTGCAGCACAGGAGGTTCAGCTCAGCACAAGGGGAACTTCTTGCCTGGATGGGTCCCAGAGCCTGGCACAGGCTGCCCAGGGAGGCTGTGGAGTCTCCTCTGGAGCCTTTCCAGGCCTGCCTGGATGTGTTCTGTGTGCCCTGAGCTAGACTGGATGGTGCTGCTCTGGCAGGGGTTGGACTGCAGGAGCTCTTTGGGTCCCTTCCAACCTCTCACATCTGTGATCCTGTGATCTCTTTGGGCCACTTCCAACCCCTGACATCTGTGACCCTGGGATCTCTTTGGCTCCCTTCCAACCCCTCACATCTGTGATCCTGGGATCTCTTTGGCTCCCTTCCAACCCCTCACATCTGTGATCCTGGGATCTCTTTGGCTCCCTTCCAACCCCTCACATCTGTGACCCTGGGATCTCTTTGGCTCCCTTCCAACCCCTCACATCTGTGACCCTGGGATCTCTTTGGCTCCCTTCCAACCCCTCACATCCGTGACCCTGGGATCTCTTTGGCTCCCTTCCAACCCCTCACATCTGTGACCCTGGGATCTCTTTGGCTCCCTTCCAGCCCCTGACACCTGTGATCCTGTGACCTCAGGTGGAGGCCATTGCTCCCCCCCCCACCTGTTCACCTCCCTCTGCACCGTGTGTGAGACAAACTGCTGAGGCAAATCCCCTTCCTGCGGCCCCAACAGCTGGAGCTCAGGAGCTCTGTTTTCTCTTCTGTCAGGGTTAATAAAACAAGCGACTTATTAACCAGCGTTTTGGCAACCAGCGGTGGGTAATGAATCCTCTCCCAGAGTTAAAGGCTTCTCACAATTAAAAAGATTGATGAGCTGAGCAGTGCCACACCAAGAGCGCCGCAGCAGCTCCCCGGCTCCTGCTCAGCCGCTCCGCAGGGGCGCTCCTGGGAGCCTCTGCACTGCCCTGCCGGCAGCTGGGGCACGCCAGGGCCACAGCTTCACCCCTGGCACCCAGCTCGGGGGGTGTGTGTGCAGCTGACAGGGGTGCATCCAGAGGGACCTTGGTGGGCTGGAGAGGTGGCACCGTGCCAGCCTCATCAGGGTCAACCGGGCCAAGGGCAAGGAGGCTGGGTCGGGGTGATGCCAGGCACTGATACAGTGCCTGGCTTGGGAGCAAGCCTTGAGGGAGAGGGCTTGGGGGTGCTGGTGGAGAAGCTCAACAAGAGGCAGCAGTGGGCACTGGCAGCCCAGAGAGCCCCACCTGTGCCCTGGGCTGCAGCCAGAGCAGTGTGGGCAGCAGCAGGGCCAGGGAGGGGATTCTGCCCCTCTGCAGTGCTCTGCTGAGACCCCACCTGGAGCTCTGTGCCCACTGCTGGAGCCCCTGGCACAGGAAAGGGCTGGAGGGGCTGGAAGGTGCCAGAGAAGGGCCCCGAGGGTGAGCAGAGGGCAGGAGCTGCTCTGCTGTGAGCACAGGCTGAGAGTTGGGGGGGCTGAGCCTGGAGAGGAGAAGGCTCCCAGGAGAGCTTCTTGTGGCCTTGCAGTGTCTGAAGGGGGCTGCAGGAGAGCTGGGGAGGGACTTTGGAGGGTGCTGGGGAGGGATAGGAGCAGGGGGAATGGATCCAAGCTGGAGGAGGAGAGATTGAGGTGAGACATGAGGGAGAAGTTGTTGAGCATGAGGGTGGTGAGAGCCTGGCACAGGCTGCCCAGGGAGGTGCTGGAAGCCTCAGCCCTGGAGGTGTTTAAGGCCAGGCTGGATGTGGCTGTGGGCAACCTGCTCTGGTGTGAGGTGTCCCTGGGCATGGCAGGGGGGTTGGAACTGGATCCTCCCTGAGGTCCCTTCCAACCCTGGCAAAATCTTATCCCTTCCCTGTAGGTGGAGTTCATCTTAAATTGATGGAATTGGCTACAGTGCAAGTTAGGAGGTGAGGAAGAAGTTGTTGAGCATGAGAGTGGTGAGAGCCTGGCAGGGGTTGCCCAGGGAGGTGCTGGAAGCCTCATCCCTAGGAGTTTTCAATGCCAGGCTGGATGTGGCTGTGAGCAACCTTCAGTAGTGTGCAGTGTCCCTGCCCATGGCAGGGAGGGTTGGAGCTGGATGATCCTTGAGGTCCCTTCCAACCCTGACTGATTCCAGGATTCCAGGACTGTAGGATTCAGCATGAGGGTGGTGAGAGCCTGGCACAGGTTGCCCAGGGAGGTGCTGGAAACCTCAGCCCTGGGAGTTTTCAGTGCCAGGCTGGATGTGGCTGTGGGCAGCCTTCACTAGTGTGCAGTGTCCCTGCCCATGGCAGGGAGGGTTGGAGCTGGATGCTCCTTGAGGTCCCTCCCAGCTCTGTGAGGATGGGGCCGGAGCAGGCTGGCAGGCAGCTCACTCGAACCCCTCCACCTCCCAAACCCCCCTCCCGACCCCAGCCCATTGTTCCCCATCAGCTCCAGCCCATGTCCAGTGTCTGGTTTGTCAATCAGGGACTCAATGGCTGCTTGCCTGGGAAGCTGCTGACAGGGGGGCTGGGGGGGGGCACACACACGGACTTTGCCAGAGCTTAATTACCGTACCTCATTAAAGGGCTCCTCATTCATATGCAGCAAGGAATCATTTGAGCAGACAGATATGTCTTTGTTAGCTGCCCTGAAAAACAGACTTTTAAGGCAAAAAAAAAGGAGAGAGAGAGAGAAACCCAACACAAATCTCTACCACTTAGGTCTTTACATTGGCCTGGTTAAAGAGCTCCTTTCATGCTGCTCTTCAAAGGAGGGAGAGAGGTGGGGGTGGGGGTGGGGAGGGAAGCAGGGGAGAGGGTTGGGGGGAAGGAAAAAAAAGAACAGGAAAGAAATTAAATGAAAGGAAAGTGAAGTGAAGCAGCAAGAGGCTGCCTTTGGAACCTGAAACTTCTGGGCAGTGGGAAAGGAGATCTCGTTCCGCCCTGCAGTCAGCTCTGCTCCGGGCACCGAGCACCTTGGGGGGGCTGGGTGTGGGCAGGGGGGGTAAAATTGGCTCCTTTGCTCCTGGGAAAGCTTTGCTTGAAGCCTTTCCCACTACTATTTTACTACTACCATTTCCAGCTACTATTTCCTTCTGTGTAGGGAAGCAGGGGTAAGGTTTGGGAGGGTTAAAACTGGCTCCTTTGCTCCTGGGAAAGCTTTGCTTAAAGCATTTTCCACTACTACTTCACTGCTAGTGGTATACTACCACTTTCAGCTACTATTTCCTGGTGTGCATGTTGGGAGGAAAGGGTTGGGAGGGTTAAAATTGGCTTCTTTGATGCTGAGAAAGCTTTGCTTAAAGCCTTTCCCACTACTACTTTACTACTAGTGACATACTATGATTTCCAGCTACTAGTTTACTAGTTTCTGTTCAACTCCTGTTTCTGTTTCACTCTTGTTTCTTTTCCAATCCTGTTTCTATTCCATTCATGTTTCTGATTCACTCTTGTTCCTGTTCCACTCCCCTTTCTCTTCCACTCATGTTCCTGTTCCAATCCTGTTCCACTCCCGTTTCTGTTCCACTCCTGTTTCTGTTCCACTCCTGTTTCTGTTCCACTCCTGTTTCTGTTCCAATCCTGTTCCTCTCTCATTTCTTTTCCACTCCTACTATTTCCCTCCTACTTCCACTGCTGTTCCCACAAGGAGAAATGGCTTAAAGCTGGGAGAAGGGAAATTGAAGCTGGAGATGAGGAACAAATTCATGGCAGTGAGGATGAGGAGACACTGGCACAGGTTGCCCAGGGAGGCTGTAGATGTGCCCTCCCTGGAGGTACTGAGGGCCAGGTTGGAGGGGTGAATGGTGCCACATCCAGCTGGCAGCTGGCACCAGTGCTGTGCCCCAGGGATCAGTGCTGGGCACAGTCCTGGTCAGAATCGTTACTGATGCTCTGGAGCAGGGCATTGAGTGCAGCAGCAGTGAGTTTGCAGAGAACACCAAGCTAGAAGCAGCTGTGGAGCTGTTGGAGAGGAGAGCAGGCAGGCAGAGAGGGCCCTGGGGGTGCTGGCAGATAGCAGCTGCAGAGGAGGCAGCAGTGCCCAGGTGGGCAGCAGAGCCAATGGCATCCTGGGCTGGCTCAGGAGCAGTGTGGGCAGCAGGACAAGGGAGCTGCTTCTGCCCCTGTGCTCAGCACTGCTCAGGCCACCCCTGCAGTGCTGTGTCCAGCTCTGGGCTCCTCCATTGCAGAGAGATGTTGAGGTGCTGGAAGGTGTTGAGAGCAGGGCAGCAAGGCTGGGGAGGGGCCTGGAGCAGAGCCCTGTGAGGAGAGGCTGAGGGAGCTGGGGGGGTGCAGCCTGCAGCAGAGGAGGCTGAGGGCAGAGCTGATTGCTGCCTGCAGCTGCCTGCAGGGAGGCTGTAGCCAGGTGGGGTTGGGCTCTGCTGCCAGGCAGCCAGGGCCAGAAGAAGGGGACAGAGGCTGAAGCTGTGGCAGGGCAGGTCTAGGCTGGATGTTGCTAGGAAGTTGTTGTCAGAGAGAGTGATTGGCACTGGAATGGGCTGCCCAGGGAGGTGGTGGAGTGGCTGTGGCTGGAGGTGTTGCAGCCAAGCCTGTCTGGGGCACTGAGTGCCATGGTCTGGTTGGTTGGGCAGGGCTGGGTGCTAGGCTGGGCAGGAGGAGCTTGGAGCTCTCTGCCAACCTGCTTGAGTCTATGAACTCTGCCCTGCTCCAGTTCCAACCCCCCTGCCACTTGTCCTGTGCCTCCTAAACAGTCCCTTCCCTGCCTTCCTGTGTGTCCCCTTCAGATATTGATACATCAGAAATGGTTTATCCCTCTTGCCACAGGCTGCTGAGGTTTCTCTGTGCCCACCAGCTGAGGCTGGATGGAGTTTGGGGGCTTCTTTATCACTTTTTGAGCCTGCAATTTTGGTAGTGCAGAGGAGAGACTGAGGCAGTCGGGGCTGTGCAGGCTGGAGCAGAGGAGGCTCCCAGGGGACCTTGTGGTGGCCTTGCAGGGTCTGCAGGGGGCTCCAAGAGAGCTGGGGAGGGACTGTGGAGGCTGTGAGGGAGTGTCAGGAGTGGGGGGAATGGAGCAGAGCTGGAGGTGGGGAGAGTGAGAGTGGAGGTGAGGAGGAAGTTGTTGAGCAGGAGAGTGGTGAGAGGCTGGCAGGGGTTGCCCAGGGAGGTGGTTGAGGCCCCATGGCTGGAGGTGGTTGAGGCCAGGCTGGCTGAGGCTGTGTGCAGCCTGCTCTAGGGTAGGGTGTCCCTGGGCATGGCAGGGGGTTGGCACTGGCTGCTCCTTGTGCTCCCTTCCAGCCCTGACTGATTCTATGGTTCTCTGGTTCTAAGGCAGGAGGAGAGAGCTGAGAGGAGACCTCGTGTGCTCAGCAGAGCTTTGCCCCCTATTTCTTGCCCAGCACTGCTCTGAGAGGAGCAATGACAAAGGACATTTGCCCGAAGGCAGACACGAGGCACAGCAGATTCCATCCTGCATGGCCAAAGCCTGGCCAGACCCTGAGCCTCTTTTGGAGCTAATGAAGCCTTTAAGCCTAATGCAAAGGATTTGGCAGCGACGAGCAGAGGGATGCAGGAGCCGGGGACGTGGCCTCGGCTGCTGGATGATGACAGGCAGCAGCCAATCCAGTCCGGGATGGGATCAATGGCTATTGACAGACGACAGCAGCCCAGCTCCTTCCAGCCCCTCTGCCAGAGGAGTTCATCAATCCCATACTGGAGAGCTGAAGTGCATCACCCCCCCAGGCAGGAGTCCCTCTGCCGGCTCCAGCTGCAGCGATTCCAGCTCAGGATCATAAGGCAGCAAGCCCAGAGCCCTGCCCAGGGATACCTTGGGGTGGTGGCAGCAAATCCCAGCTCCTGTCGGGGTGATCCTGCAGTTCCCTGAGCTTTCAGACCCAATTAGAGCTCGATGCCTCGGCAGAGTTTTGCCTGCAGCCCTGAGCAGATGCTTAGATGGAGGTGGATGCTTGGTGGAGCATCAGAGCTCTCCCAACCCCATCTGCACCTCTGCATCTGGAGCACACCTGCGGCTGGCTGGAATTGCAGGGGGGAGGCTGGAGGCAGCAGTGGAGCTTGAGTTTCTGGTCATGTTTTGTCCTTCACATTCTTTTCAGTGCCTTTATTTGCTGTTAGATTGTGAGTGCAGGAATAGAAGGACAAGCAAGGGGCTTGGAGGAGACTGCACCCCCCCAGCTCCCTCAGCCTCTCCTCACAGGGCTGTGCTCCAGGCCCCTCCCCAGCCTTGCTGCCCTGCTCTCAACACCTTCCTGCACCTCAGCATCTCTCTGCAATGGAGGATCCCAGAGCTGGACACAGCACTGCAGGGGTGGCCTGAGCAGTGCTGAGCACAGGGGCAGAAGCAGCTCCCTTGTCCTGCTGCCCACACTGCTCCTGAGCCAGCCCAGGATGCCATTGGCTCTGCTGCCCACCTGGGCACTGCTGCCTCCTCTGCAGCTGCTCTCTGCCAGCACCCCCAGGGCCCTCTCTGCCTGGCTGCTCTCAGCCACTCTGGCCCCAGCCTGTAGTGCTGCTTGGGGCTGTTGTGGCCAAAGTGCAGAACCCTGCCCTTGGCCTTGTCCAGACTCCTGGCATGGGACTGTGCCCATCTGTGCAGCCTGTCCAGATCCCTCTGCAGAGCTCTCCTACCCTCTAGCAGAGCCACATTTGCTTCCAGCTTGGTGTCCTCTGCAAACTCACTGCTGCTGGACTCAATGCCCTGCTCCAGATCAGCAGTGCAGACATTAAACAGGCCTGTGCCCAGCACTGATCCCTGGGACACAGCACCAGTGCCAGCTGGATGGGGCCAGGGTTTGGTGGTGCTGGGTTGCTGGTTGGAGTGGCTGATCTCAGGGGGATGATGTCAGAGGCTCTTTTCCAACCCAACCAATTCTCTGGGCAGTTCTGTGGCTCTCTTGATGGCTTAGATTCAGAAGCCATCCCTGAGAGCCTAGACTGCAATTCCCACCCTCTCTGCCAGCCAGCCCAAGGGCCTAAGGTGCTGCTCAGCTGGATTAACACTGCCAGCATCTGGCCTTAATCAAGTGGCATCAAAGCTGCTGCCTTTTTATTCCCTTCCCAGGAAATGTTAATCTTTGATTAAGTGGCAAATCTGCTGGAGGAAGTGTGGGAGCAGGACTCAGGATTTGAGGCACTGTGGGTACCTGGCTGGAAAACAATCAGACAAGTCCTGGGTTTGGAGCTGCAAGGCTTTGGGGATTAATGGAGCAAGGAGATCATCTAAGCCTCCAATCCGTGGCTTCAGAGCTGGTGATGGGTTTAAAGAGAGAGGAGTTACAGCCTAGGGGCTGAGTGGGTTGGGAGCAGCCCTGAAGAAAGAGCCTTGGGGGTGTTGGGTGCTGAGCAGCTGCCCAGGAGCCAGCAGTGCCCTCCTGCAGCCCAGCAGGCAGCCAGGGGCTGGGCTGCAGCCAGAGCAGTGTGGACAGAGGGCAGGAGAGGGCATTGTGCCCCTTGGCTCTGCTCAGACCTCACCTCCAAGCCTGTCCCCAGCAGCAGCAGCAGGAGGGCACAGAGCTGCTGTGGAGAGGCCAGAGGAGGCCACAGAGATGCTGGCAGGGCTGGAGCAGCTCTGCTGTGGGCACAGGCTGAGGGAGCTGGGGGGGTGCAGCCTGCAGAGGAGAAGGCTCCAGGGGCACCTCAGAGCTGCTGCCAGGGCCTGAAGGGCTCCTGCAGGGAGGCTGCAGAGGGACTTGTGCTGAGGGGCTCTGAGCCAGGCCAAGGGCAATGGTTTGGAGCTGAGGCAGAGCAGGCTGAGAGTGGAGCTGAGGCAGAAGCTGTGCAGGGTGAGGCTGCTGAGAGCCTGGCACAGGCTGCCCAGGGAGGCTGAGGCTGCCTCCTGCCTGGGGGTGTTCAGGGCCAGGCTGGATTGAGCAGCTGAGAGGTGTCCCTGGGCAGGGTGGGGAGGTTGGAGGGGCTGAGCTCTGAGCTCCCTCCCAACCTGAGGCAGCCTGTGATGAAATGTCCACCACAGCATCAAGTCAACTCTACTTTCAGCACAGTCAAAGCCTGCACTTTAACAAACCCTCTCCAAAACCTCCATCCCCTTTGTTCTCAGCGGGAGGACTCCACAGCCTGGCTTTGGAGGACCCCTGGGGGCCTGCTGTTGAGCCCCTTGGAGCTGCTGACACAGAAGCAGCAACCTTCCAGCCCCCAGAAGTTATGGCTGCTTCTCCACAGCCTCCATCAACTTGCAGCTGTTGGTTTTGGGGGTGGGTGTTTTCTCTGGCCCTCCCCGGCTGCTGCGGAGGGGTGGGGGTGGGCTGGGGGCTGGCAGAGGCTCTGGATGCCATCGTTTCCACAACAGTAAATTTCCCTGGTCCCCAGCCTGCCGCAGTTCCCTTTTTATTGCAGATCCATCAAGCTGTCTGCCAGATATCTGGCGTGTCAAGGCTGGGAAAGAGGTTCACACATCAGCTGCTGACTCGGAGGGGAGGTTTAGAGGTGGGGGGGGGAAGTGACATAAGGTACAAGCAGTCCTGCAGCTGCACTTAAACCCTGCCGGGTTTATGACCCTTTCCTTCGGCTCTTCCTTCGCTCAGCAGACAACAGGGGACAGGAGGGCAGCGGCAGGGAAGGTTGCTCTGTGCTCCTCTCACGCCGGGTCCGGGACTTCAGGAGACCTGCACACCTCCCTCCACCAGATCTCTCCTTCCCTTTCCCACAGACCTGCACACCTCCCTCCATCATCTCTCCTTCCCTTTCCCACCCCATTCCCAAAGACCTGCACACCTCCCTCCACCAGATCTCTCCTTCCCTTTCCCACAGACCTGCACACCTCCCTCCACCAGCTCTCCTTTCTTTTCCCACCCCATTCCCAAAGACCTGCATACCTCCCTCCACCAGCTCTCCTTTCTTTTCCCACCCCATTCCCAAAGACCTGCATACCTCCCTCCACCAGCTCTCCTTTCTTTTCCCACCCCATTCCAAAAGACCTGCACACCTCCCTCCACCAGCTCTCCTTTCTTTTCCCACCCCATTCCCAAAGACCTGCACACCTCCCTCCACCAGCTCTCCTTTCTTTTCCCACCCCATTCCCACAGACCTGCACACCTCCCTCCACCAGCTCTCCTTTCTTTTCCCACCCCATTCCCACAGACCTGCACACCTCCCTCCACCATCTCTCCTTCCCTTTCCCACCCCATTCCCAAAGACCTGCACACCTCCCTCCACCAGATCTCCTTTCTTTTCCCACCCCCATTCCTGCACATCTCTCCTTGACCACATCTCTCCTTTTCCCTCCACCCTCATTCCTGAAGACCTGAGCCTCTGCCCTGGATCAAATCTCTGCTTTCTTTTCCTGCCCCCATTCCTAAGGGCCTGCACATCTCTCCTTGACCACATCTCTCCTTCACCAGATCTCTCCCACTCCTGAAGAGCTGCACACCTCCCTTCACCACATCTCTCCTGTCTTTTCCCACTCCCATTCCTGAAGACCTGCACATGTCCCCTGGACCAAATCTCTCTTCCTTCCTCCCTCCCCCATTCCTAAGAAGCAGATTTCTGCTGCTGCTGTAAATCCACATGGAGCTACAGGTTGATGATCTGCAGCTTGGGAGTGCAACTTAGTGCTCAGATTTCCATCTTCCACGTTTTTAAGATGGAATTTGACCTCTGATGGCATTTTCCCCTCTCCCAGACACTGTAGGATCTGCTCTGGGAGAAGAGGCCAGCACCAGCCTCACTCCAATGTCCTTGCAGGGAGCTGAGGAGGGCAAGGAGGTCTTTCAGCTCTCTCTTCTTCAGGCTTGACACCCCCAGCTCTCTCAGCCTCTCCTCATGAGACCTGCCCTCCACAGCAGACTCAGACTGGGTTGGAAGGGACTTTAAAGGTGATGGAACCACAGAATGGGTTGGGCTGGAAGGGACCTTCAAGGCCATCCAGTTCCAACCCCCTGCCATGGGCAGGGACACCTCCCACCAGCACAGGGTGCTCCAGGACTCATCCAGCCTGGCCTTGAACACCTCCAGGGAGGGCACAGCCACAGCCTCCCTGGGCAGCCTGTGCCAGGCTTTCCCTACTCTCACTGCCAAGTATTTATTCCTCCTCTCCACTCTCAGTCTCCTCTCTCCCAGCTCAAAGCCATTGTCTCTCATCCTATCACCCCCAGCCCTTGTCCAAAGTCCCTCCCCAGCTCTCCTGGATACCCTTCAGGGACTGGAAGGCTGCTCTGAGGTCTCCCTGGGAGGTTGATGAGACTGAGAGCAGCCCTGCAGAGCAGGACTTGGGGGTGCTGGGGCAGAGGCTGGGCAGGAGCCAGCAGTGGGCACTGGCAGCAGAGAGGGCAAAGGGCAGCCTGGGCTGCAGGCAGAGCAGCGTGGGCAGAGCTGCAGAGAGGGGATCCTGCCCCTCTGCTCTGCCCTGGGCACAGCTCAGCTGCAGGGCTGGGGCCAGCTGTGGGCCCTCAGCACAGCAAGGCCATGGAGCTGCTGGAGAGGGGCCAGGGCAGGCCACCAAGGGGAGCAGGGGCTGGAGCAGCTCTGCCCTGGGCACAGCTCAGCTGCAGGGCTGGGGCCAGCTCTCCTGTGGCCCCTTCAGAGGCAGTTCTAAGGTCTCCCAAGGAGCCTTCTCCAGGCTCTCCCAGCCTGTCTCCACGGGGGAAGGTTCTGCAGCCCTCTGAGCATCTTGGTGGCCTCCTCTGGACCCTCTCCAGCAGCTCCAGGTCCTTCTTGTGCCGGGGTCCCAGACCAGACTGCAGTGCAGCAGGTGAGGGCTGAGCAGAGCAGGGGGAGGCAGAAGCCATTCCCTCCCCTCTTGCTGACTCTATTCATTAGCTCTCCTTTTCCCATGTAGCAAGCAATGGTCCCTGAAGGGGAGGAGATATTTAGGAGAGGTCCAGCTGCCAAGAGCAGCAGGTGAAGCAGGCAGTCAGGGGGTCTGGGCTACACAGCTTGACTGTCAGAGAGATGCTGGATCTGTGCTCTGGGGCACATCTGCAGAGGGGAAGGGAAGGACAGCACCCCAGAGGAGAATGAAAGGCCTCATTATTATCACTGCCATGACAGTAGGATGAGTTCTCAGCCTCTTAAGCTGAGTTGCTGTTTCAGTTGCACCTCAGTTGCAAAGGCCAGGTCCTGCCTGGGCTGCCTGGCAGCTGCCAGGATTTAGGGAGAGATGCAGAGTGAGATTTAATTGCTGCTGACTTTTTGCTCTCTATAAATCTCCACTTCAGGAAACCAAAACTTCTATTTTCTTTCCTCAGTGCCTTTCCCCTCTCCTTGGTGTCACTGCTCACCCACCTGCCAGCTTGCAACTTTGAGGGCATCTTCTCTACTTCATAAAATAAGGCCTGAGGGAAGCTGCAGTCAGGTGAGGCTCAGGCTCTGCCCCCAGGCAACTCGTGCCAAGACAGGAGAGCATGGCCTGAAGCTGTGCCAGGAGAGGTTAAGGCTGGATGTCAGGAAGCACTTCCTCATGGAATGGGCGATTAGACACTGGAATGGGTGATTAGACACTGGAATGGGCTGCCCAGGGAGGTGGTGGAGTGGCTGTGGCTGGAGGTGTTGCAGCCAAGCCTGGCTGGGGCACTGAGTGCCATGGTCTGGTTGGTTGGGCAGGGCTGGGGGCTAGGCTGGGCTGGCTGAGCTTGGAGGCCTCTGCCAACCTGCTTGATTCTCTGACAGATTGGATGTGGCAATTAGTGCCATGAGCTGGTTGATGTGATGGTGTTGGGTCATAGGCTGTGCTCGATGATCTCAGAGGTCTATTCCAGCCTCAACAATTCTGTGGGTCCAAACCTCTAGTCAAGCCCCCCACAGCCACCAGCCCATGTGGCTGGCACCCCTCAGGCTGTGCTGTCATCCACCCAGACCTGCACAGGCTGGAAAATGGGGTGAGAATTGAATGAAACCCAGCAAGGCCAAGTGTAGGGTCTTGCATCTGGGAAAGAACAACTTCATGGAGCAGCAGAGAGGGGGGCTGAGCTGATGGGAAGCAGCCCCATGGAGAAGGACCTGGGTGGGTGGGGGGATCCTGGTGGACAAGAAGTTCTCTGTGGGACAGCAAAGTGCTCTGGTAGCCAAGAAGCCCAGTGGGATCCTGGGGTGGATTGGAAGGGCTGAGTAGGTGCAGAGAGGATCCCCTGCCCCTCTGCTGCTGAAGCCACAGCTGCAATATTGTGTCCAGGTCTTGGCCCCTCAGCTCAAGGAAGAGCTCAGGGAAGTGCTTGAGAGAGTCCAGCTCAGAGCCACGAAGTTGCTGCAGGCAGTGAATGTCTCCTGTGAGGCCAGGCTGAGGCAGCTGAGGCTTGAAGGTCTTCTCCAACCTGATTAACTCTGGTTCTGTTAGGCAAGGGTAGAGGAGAGATGTTAGAGCAGGACAAGCAACAACAGAACAAGGGGACAGAGGCTCAAGCTGTGCCAGGGCAGGTCTAGGCTGGATGCTAGGAGGAAGTTGTTGTCAGAGAGAGTGATTGGCATTGGAATGGGCTGCCCAGGGAGGTGGTGGAGCCAAGGCTGGCAGGGGCACTTAGTGCCATGGCCTGGTTGGTTGGTTGGGCAGGGTGAGCTTGGAGCTCCCTTCCAACCTGGGTGGTTCTGTGGCCATCAGAGAGCAGAAAGAAGCAGCTAAGCAGAGAGGAGCTCAGCCTAAGCAAGAAGGTCCAAGCAGCACCCACGGGTGACATCAGAGTGACATCAGTTGTAGCTGTCTGCCCTATCTAACCGGGGGGCCAGCAGGCCCCCCGGCCTTTAGATCCCCTCCACCATTCACCCAGTGTGCACCAGGGGCACTCACCAGTGCTGAGAGGAGGAGGATCCCTCTGCCCAGATGGGCAAACTTGAGGCTGCTGCCTGCCCTGGGGCTGCTTAAATAGGGCAGGGGGCAGGCAGAGCAAAGTGGTGGCACCTGGGGGGGGGGAGGAGCCTCCAGCAGCCCCCAGATTGAAAAGGGGAGGGGGCAAGGAGGGCAAAGTGATGGCACCTGGGGGAGGGAGGAGACTCCAACAGCCCCCAGATTGAAAAGGGGAGGGGGCAGGAGGGCAAAGTGGTGGCACCTGGGGGAGGGAGGAGCCTCCAACAGCCCCCAGATTGAAAAGGGGAGGGGGCAAGGAGGGCAAAGTGATGGCACCTGGGGGAGGGAGGAGACTCCAACAGCCCCCAGATTGAAAAGGTGAGGGAGCAGGAGGGCAAAGTGGTGGCATCTGGGGTGGCTTGGCACAGACTGCCCAGGGAGGGTGTGGAGTCTTCTCCTCTGGAGCGTTTCTAGCCCTGTCTGGATGTGTTCCTGTGTCCTTTGCTCTAGGTCCTGCTCTGGCAGGGGAAGAGGAATTGAAGCTCTCTAGAGGTCACTTCCAGCCTCTCACACCCAGAGATCCTGTGAATGGTTTGGAGCTGAGGCAGAGCAGGGTTGGACTGGAGTTGAGAAAGTTGTTCAGTGGGAGGGTGGTGAGAGCCTGGCACAGGCTGCCAAGGGAGACTCTGGAGTCTCCTTCTCGGGAGCCTTTCCAGCCCTGTCTGGATGTCTTCCTGTGCCACCTGCTCTAGATTCTATGATCCTGCTCTGGTGGGGGATTGGAATTGCAGCTCTCCAGAGGTCACTTCCAACCCCACAACATCCTGGGACCTGTGGTCTGCAACTAGATCAGGTTGCACACGAGCCCCCAAACAACCTGGCCTGGCATGGGCCACCCCTTTTGGTGGGGTTACTTCATAATCCAGTTTGGTGGTGCCACAGAGGCACAGGGAGTTTGGGGCTGGGAGGGAGACCTTCCATCTAAAGCATTTAGAGAGAATCAGGCAGGTTGGCAGAGACCTCCCAGCTCCTCCAGCCCGACCTAGCACCCTGCCCAACCAACCAGACCATGGCACTAAGTGCCCCAGACAGGCTTGGCTTCAACGCCTCCAGCCACAGCCACTCCACCACCTCCCTGGGCAGCCCATTCCAATGCCAATCACTCTCTCTGAACAACAACTTCCTCCTGACATCCAGCCTAGACCTGCCCTGGCACAGCTTGAGACTGTGTCCCCTTCTTCTGTTGCTGTTTGCCTGGCAGCAGAGCCCAACCCCACCTGGCTACAGCCTCCCTGCAGGTAGCTGCAGACAGCAATCAGCTTGGTGCCAGCTGCAAACTCACTGCTGCTGGTCTCAATGCCCTGCTCCAGATCACTGATAAAGATATTGGCCAAGACTGTGCCCAGCACTGACCCCTGGGGCACAGCACCAGTGCCAGCTACCAGCTGGATGTGGCACCATTCATCACCACTCTCTGGGCCCTGCCCCCAGTTCTTGACCCATACCAGAGTGACTGTGCCCAAGCCAGGAGCTGCCAGCTGTGCCAGGAGGTGCTTGTGGCAGAGGGTGCCAGAGGCTTTGCTGCAGGGCAGGCAGACAATGGGGCTGGGGGTGCCAGAGCAGAGCTGCTTTGGACACTTCTCCCTTTGAAGTTAGGTGTTGCATTGCCTCACCCCAGCTTGCTGGGCTGCACCAGGGAGGTGCTCAGGTGCTCAGCCCCCCCACGGCAACCCCAGGAGGAGGTGAAGTGGCAGTAAATAGGATGGATGGTCAGGAGGACACACTCCCCCTCCCCTCCCTTTATGTACAGAAGCCTCTCTGCTGTGTGGGTGGAATACAGCAGCTCCTCTCTTTACTGAAAAATCAATCCCAGTGCAAGGGTCAGAGATTTAAGACCTTGCTGGGGTAGGAGATGAGTTAACAGAGCTGGAGGACGGCGCAGCCGTGAGGAAGTCGCCGCAGCAAATTCCACCTTCGATTAAGACACCTCAGAGAAGGGAAACAGATTTGAGGCTTTGAAAGGGACTTTATCTTTGGCTGGGGGGGAGGGAGCTTGACAAGAAGCTCAGATGCAGCAGGAGGTCAAGACTCTTTTCTTCAGGCAGCCTCTATACTTGACCTCCCTGGCAGCCAATCTGTCATGTGTTTTCCAAAGCCACCCCAGGCTGGTGGATAGCAGCAGAAGGCTTCCAGCTCCAGTTTCTGTCTCGAAATCAGTTGGTGGAGCTCAAATGCAGCCAGCAGCAGCAGAGGTAGAGGCTGGGCTCCAGCCTTAGGCTGCTGCTCTCCTGCCATAGCAGAGCCATCAGCTGTCTGCCTCCTGGAGCAAAGGCATTCAGTGCAGGGCAGAGCTGTCTGCTGTGGTCAGAGCTCCTGGGCGTGGCTGAGGTGGGAAGGGGCCTTAAGGGTCATAGAATGGATTGGGTTGGAAGGGATCATAAGGGTCATAGAATGGGTTGGGTTGGAAGGGACCTAAGGGTCAGAGATTCATGGAATGGTCTGGGTTGGAAGGGACACTTTAGGATCACAAAGTCATAGAATGTTCTGGATTGGGAGGGGCCTTCAAAATCCCTCAAAGGGAACTTAAAGACTATAGAAGTACAGAATCACAGAGTTGTCAGAGCTGGAAGGGACCACCAGGAGCAGCCAGTTCCAAGCCCCTGCCATGCCCAGGGACACCCTACCCTAGAGCAGGCTGCACACAGCCTCAGCCAGCCTGGCCTCAAACACCTCCAGCCATGGGGCCTCAACCACCTCCCTGGGCAACCCCTGCCAGCCTCTCACCACTCTCCTGCTCAACAACTTCCTCCTCACCTCCAGGCTGAATTTCCCCCTTTTCCAGCTTCGTTCCACTCCTCCCCAGTCCTATCCCTGCCTGACAGCCTATTAAGTCCCTCCCCACCTTTCTTGTAGCCCCCTTCAGATCCTGAAAGGACATAGTAAGATCACCTGGAAGCCTTCTCCTCTCCAGATTGTGCCCAGTTCTGAAGCCCCTGGCACAAAAAAACTTCATCTTCCTCCTCAGCAAAGACTAATAATAACTTACAGTAGTAATGAAGAGCCCAAGGAGCAGACCTTCACCATCACCACCCCTGATGGAGTCCCAAACTGATGACTTCTTCATCTTCCTCCTCCTCCTCAGCAAAGAATAATAACTTGGTAATAAAGAGCCCAAGGAGCAGACCTTCACCATCACCACCCCGATGGAGTCCCAAACTGATAACTTCTTCATCTTCCTCCTCCTCCTCAGCAAAGAATAATAACTTGGTAATAAAGAGCCCAAGGAGCAGACCTTCACCATCACCACCCCTGATGGAGTCCCAAACTGATGACTTCTTCATCTTCCTCCTCCTCCTCAGCAAAGAATAATAACTTAGTAATAAAGAGCCCAAGGAGCAGACCTTCACCATCACCACCCCTGATGGAGCCGATGCCAAGTGCAGCTGTCTGAGGCTTGGTTCTGTGTGTGAGAGGTTCCTTACAGCAGCAATTTGGGAAGGTAATGATCACTCTGCCCCCTCTCAGCCATCCCTAGAGGTTGGGTTGTTTTTTTTTTCTCTGCCTCTCCTTATAATTATCTTCTTTAATGCTTTAATGCTTCCACTGGTGTTATTTGGGCTGATTTGGGCTGATGTCTGCTTTTACATTACGACAAAGAATCTGCTGCAGCTTGGAAGTGTGGAAATGCAAACCTCTTCCCCCCACCCCCCAGAAAAAACCCTCCCAGTGTCAAGTTCTCCAGGGACAAAAAAACCACCAAAGCAAGAGGAGATGACAAACAGGATGGGAACGGATTCAAACAGCTGCCCTGCGGCGCGGGGGGCAGGGGTGGGTCTGCCAGCAATGGGTGTCCCCTGCCTGCTCCTCCTGAGCACTTGGAGGGCTGCAAAGGAACCAGCTGCAGAGGGCACACAAGGGATAGGGTCCGAAGCAGAGCCAGAGCAGCACAGAGCCGCAGAGCAGGAGAGTAATGAGGGTAATGATGATGGCAATGCTAATAATAATACCAATAATAATAATAATAATGATGTTAACGACAACAACAACAACAACAACAATAATAATAATAATAATAATAATAATAATAATAATAATAATAATAAAATGTTAATGACAACAATAATAATTTAATAATAAGAAGAATAGAAATATGATAATGACAATAAGAGTGATTGCAATAATAATATAATATTAGTATTGTAATTAAGATAATGATGATAATGTCAATAATAATAATTTAATATTAAGAAGAATAGAAATATGATAATGATGACAGCAACTGTGATACTGTGATAATATTGGTATTGTAATGATGATAATCGTGATAATGATTATAATGATGATAATAGTAATAGTAATGAATATTAAGGAAAATATATGATAATTATGATAAAATAATAATTATAACAATAATAATATATTAATATTGTAATTATTATAACAATGATGATAATAATAATAGCAACAATGATAATGGTTATTATTATTATTATTGATATTATTATTATATATTAGGAAGATATAAATATGATAATGATACTAATAATAATGGCAATAATAATATAACATTGGTATTGTCATGATGATAATGATGCTAATAGTAATTAACATTAAGAAGAATATAAATATGATAATGGTGATAATAATAATATATTAGTAGTGTAATGATGATAATGATGATAATACTACTGATGATGATAATAATAATAATAATTTAATATTCAGAATAATATTAATATTATAATGATGATAATAATAGAACAATAGCAATAGAACAAGGGGACACAGTCTCAAGTTGTGCCAGGGTAGGTATAGGCTGGATATTAGGAAGAAGTTCTTCCCAGAGAGAGTGATTGGCATTGGAATGGGCTGCCCAGGGAGGTGGTGGAGGCACCGTCCCTGGGGGTCTTCAAGAAAAGCCTGGATGAGGCACTTAGTGCCATGGTCTAGTTGACTGGATAGGGCTGGGTGATAGGTTGGACTGGATGATCTTGGAGGTCTCTTCCAACCTGGTTGATTCTATGATTTTATGATTCTAATTATAGCAATAATAATATATTTATTTAGGTTATTTAGTTTCTTTTATTTCTTTTTATTTAATTAACTGATTAATTAAATTTCACATTTTATTTATTTAGTTAGTTTATTTACATTATTTTAATTCTTTTTATGTAATTAATTAACTGATTAATCAGGTTTCCCATTCTATTTTCTTGGATTATTTATTTCATTTAGATTATTTTTAATTTAATTAATTAAGCACTTCTTTTTTTTTTTTTTTTTGCATTTTATGTATGTATTTAATTAGAGTATTGATTTTGTTTTAAATTTGAAATGAATGAATGAATTAATTGGTTTTCACATTTTATGTATTTATTTCTGTTCCAGATCTTACTTTAATTGTTTTTATGCGATTATTTATTTAGGTCATTCATTTATTTCCCTGTATTTCAGTCATTTTTATTTAATTCATTAACTAATCAATTAATTTTCAGATTTTTATCTGTTGAAATCATTCCTTCACTTGAGTGATTTAACTCACTGAATTTATTTTGCAATTCAATCTGATTTGAATTTAGTTTCAATTCAGTTTCAGTTATTTTAGTTCGTGTAGTTAATTAATTGATTACTAAATGAATTGCTTTGAAGTTATTCTCAAGAACAGGACTCTGGGGACAGCTGAGGTCTTTGGGGCCTTTTGGGCCTCAGCAGAACTCAACTTTCAGCATCCTAGAATCAAGCAGGTTGGCAGAGAGCTCCAAGCTCAGCCAGCCCAACCTAGCACCCAGCCCTGGCCAATCAACCAGACCATGGCACTAAGTGCCTCATCCTGTCTTAGCATCATAGAATGAAGCAGGTTGGAAGTGACCTCCAAGCTCAGCCAGCCCAACCTAGCACCCAACCCAGTCCAATCAATCAGACCATAGAATCAAGCAGGTTGGAAGTGACTTCCAAGCTCAGCCAGTCCAACCTAGCACCCAGCCCTGGCCAATCAACATTTCCTTCTTTTCTTTCACTCTTCTTCTTTTCCTTTAAATCAGGATTCTAGAGAACAGGACTCCGAGGTCTTTTAGCCCTTTTGGGCCTCAGCAGAGCTCACTTTTCCTTCCTTCCTTTCATTCTTTTAATTTACATCAGGATGCTAGGGGAGAAAAATGAAATCTGGTCCTCAGCAAACCTGATTTTTCTCTTCCTTTCTTTCATCCTGCTGAATTAAACCAAGACTCTAGACCAAAAATGGGATTTGGGCAACAGCAGAGCTCACTTTTCTCTTCCTTTCTTTCATCCTGCTGAATTAAACCCAGATTCTAGATAAAAAATGGGATTTGGGCCACAGCAGAGCTCACTTTTCTCTTCCTTTCTTTCATTCTGCTGAATTGAACCAAGATCCTAGGCCAAAAGTGGGATTTGGGGCACAGCAAAATTGCCTTTTGCCTTTCTTCTTTTCTTTCACTTGTTTGCTTAGTTGGTGTCTACCCCAGGACTGCAGGGAGCAGCAGCGCTGGGCTGCAGCGGAGCTCGCCCCGAGGAGGAGAAGAGGCTCTGCTTGGCTTCCTCCTGCGCCTGCCGGGAGCTGTGCGAGTGAGAGGGGCAGAGAGGGAGCAGTGCTCGCTGCACGCAGCTTGGGCCGTCGGAAGGTGAAGCAGTTCTTACTGCGTGCAACTCTGCTGCTTTGCTCTTCTACTTCTTTTTTATCTCTCTCTTTTTTTTTCCCCTTCTTTTTTATTCCTTTTTTTTCCCTTTTATTTTTTCCTTCTTATTTTTCTTCTTTTTCCCCCCCTTTTTTGTTTATCTTTTTTCATCTTTTTCTATTTTTTCTTTTTTTTTCTTATTTTTCCTCCTTACCACCCCCTTTTTTCCTTTCTCTTCTCTGTTTTTCTTCTTCTTTTTTCCTTTCCTTTTTTCTTTTTTCTTCCTTTTTTCCTTCCTTTATCCTTTTTAATTTTTCTTCCTTTTTTCCTTTTTTTTTCTTTCTCCCCTTCTTCTTCTTTCTATCCCTTTTCTCTTTCTTATTTTTTCTTTCTTTTCTTCTTTTTTCTTCTTTCTTCTTTTTTTTTAATTCTGTCTTCCTTTTTTTCCTTTTTTTCTTCTTATTTTTCTTTTTAACTTTTCCCCTTTACTTTTCTTCCTTTCCCCGCCATATTTTTCCTTCTTTTTTTCTTTCTTTTCTTCTTTTTCTGCTTATTTTTTCCCTTTTTTTCTTCCTATTTTTCTCCCTTCTCCTCTTTTTTCCTCATATTTTTCCTTCTCTTATTTTCTCTTCTTCTTCTCCTCCTCCTCTTTTTTATCTCCTTTTTTTCCTTCTTCTCATATTTTTTTCTTTTCCTCCTCCTCTTTTTTATCTCCTTTTTTTCCTTCTTCTCATATTTTTTCTTTTCCTCCTCCTCTTTTTACCTTTATTCCTTCTTCTTTTCTTCTTTTCCTTCTCCTCTTTTTTCTCCCTTCTTTTCCTTTTCCCCCTTCTCCTTCTCCTTCTCCTTCTCCTTCTCCTTCTCCTTCTCCTTCTCCTTCTCCTTCTCCTTCTCCTTCTCCTTCTCCTTCTCCTTCTCCTTCTCCTTCTCCTTCTCCTTCTCCTTCTCCTTCTCCTTCTCCTCCTCTTTTTGCCTTCTCCCCTCCTTTTTTCCCCCCTTCTTTTTTCCTTGTTGTTGTTTTTAATTTGCCTTGATGGCAGCTGACAGCTCAGCCTCGCAGCGCCGCAGCCCTGTCCGTCGGGGGCAGTGAAATGTGTGAGAAAGCAATACCCTGAAAATTCTCATATGCATATGAAAAATCATGCAATGAAAAGGGGCCGGGGGGGGATTAGGACAAGATAAATTTATCCTGAGCTTTACACATTCCATTGACAAATTTGCTGTTTTGGCGTTGTTGCCTCCGACCTCCTGGTTACCGAGGGGATGACATTAAACTGGGGAGAAAATGGCTTATTATGTGCGATAAATCCAAACAAAGATGACGCACTTTTTACCCCACCAAGTCCACCTAAGGAATGGGGAGGAAATGTCAAGCATCTCAAAAGCAGCCTGCCGTAAATTCTGACGCCGGCGACCGCTAACGAATTTCAGCCGCCGGAGAAAGGTCTCTTTGTTCGGGCTCAGCTGACGCTCAGCCTGCCGAGTATCGGGAGGCTTCGGGGGGTCACGGAAAAAAGAGCCACGGCGGAAAGAAAGGGGAGGGAAGTGTGGATGTGACAAAACTCAGGCACTAGAGGGCTGAGAGCTGGCACCGGAGGCTCCTCCGCCTTGGCTCGGGGCGGTCGGTGCGTGGGAAGTTGGCACTCGGGCGGCAGAGGAGGCGCCGGAGCTGCGTCCGTCTCCTGCTCGCTCGCAGGAGGTTCGGACCAACAAAGTCCATCTCCTCCTGCTTGCTCTGAGGACGTTCGAACCAACAAAATCTGTCTCCTGCTTGCTCTCAGAATGTCCAGAACACCAAAATCCATCTCCTGCTCACTCAAAGAGAATCTATTGCACTGAAATCCATCTCCTTCTGCTCACTCAGGGGAAGATTCACTCCACCAAAATCCATCTCCTTCTGCTCACTCAGGGAAGATCCAGAACACCAAAATCCATCTCCTTCTACTCACTTACAGAAGGTTCAGCACACCAAAATCCATCTCCTTCTGCTCACTCAGAGAGGGTTCAGCACACCAAAATCCATCTCCTGCTCACTCAAAGAGAATTCAATCCACCAAAATCCATCTCATTCTGCTCACTCAGAGAAGGTTCAAACCACCAAAATCCATCTCTTGCTTACTCAGAGATGGTTTAGAATACCAAAATCCATCTCCTGCTCACACAGAGAAAGTGCAAAACACCAAAGTCCATCTCCTTATGCTCAGAGGAGGTTCAGCACATCAAAGTCTACCTCTCTCTGCTCACTCAGAGAAGGTTCAACACACCAAAATCCATCTCCTCCTGCTCAACCAGAGAAGGTTCAGCACACCAAACCCCATCTCCTCCTGCTCAACCAGAGAAAGTTCAAACCACCCAAACCCATCCCCTTCCAGTCTCTCTTGCTCATCCCCACTCCCCCCACTATGTCCCCTGCCTCTGAGGCAGGACCTGCTTGGTACTGATTTGATTTTTGCCTTGGATTCAGGCTAGGTTTTAGGAGAGAGGAAAGACTGAGGGGGAGGGGAAGAAGTGGGGTGGGGGTGGAGAAGGGGAGTGCGACCCTCCCCCAGCAAAGCTCCTGTCCTGCTGATGTTACATAATTGATGAACAAATGATCCCACGTCGCGTCCCCTGCTTCGGGGCAGGAGGTGGCAGGAGGAGGAAGTGCTGTCAAGTGTCTGAAAGAGAAAAGGAGGCAGAGGAGCAGCACTGAGACCCCCCACCCGCTGTGGCGAATCAGCTATTTCACAGTGCTGCTTACACCACCCAGAGCCGGGCAGGGGCTGACCCCTTGGGCTGCCAGACCCACGGGAAGGGCAGAAATGACAGCAGACGAGAAGCTGAGGCGGTCAGAAGGAGCGAGGAGGAGTCGCTCGGAGCCTCCTTGCTCCTTTCTTGCTGCCACACGAGTCACAGATTGTGCTCGGGCTGGAGGAGAGCCCCAAAGAGCATCTTGCCCCAACCCCCCCTGCAAGCAGCAGGGACAGCTCCGACTGGAGCAGGCTGCCCAAGGGCCACGCTGGGTCTGAGCTTGAATGTCCCCAGGCATGGGGCCTCGACCCCCTCCCTGGGCAGCCTGTGCCAGTGTCTCACCACCCTCCTGCTGCACAACTCCCTCCTGGCGTCCAACCCAGCTCTGCCTTGCTCCACTTCCAAGCCATTTCCCTCGTCCCAGCACTCCAAGCCCTTCTCAAAAGTCCCTCCCTAGACTCCCCGTAGGTCCCCCTCAGATATTGGAATGCAGCTCTGAGCTCTGCCTGCAGCCTTCTCCTCCCCATGCTGCCCACCCCCAGCTCCCTCAGCCTGTGCCCAGGGCAGAGCTGCTCCAGCCCCTGCTCCCCTTGGTGGCCTCCCCTGGCCCCTCTCCAGCAGCTCCATGGCCTTGCTGTGCTGAGGGCCCACAGCTGGCCCCAGCCCTGCAGCTGAGCTGTGCCCAGGGCAGAGCAGAGGGGCAGGGTCCCCTCTCTGCAGCTCTGCCCACGCTGCTCTGCCTGCAGCCCAGGCTGCCCTTGGCCCTCTGTGCTGCCAGTGCCCACTGCTGGCTCCTGCCCAGCCTCTGCCCCAGCACCCCCAAGTCCTGCTCTGCAGGGCTGCTCTCAGGCTGCTCTCAGTCTCACAGGAGGGCTGCCCTGCCCCAGCCTTGCACTCTACCTTACTGGACTTCATCAGCTTCTCCTCAGCCTCCTCTGCAGCCTGCCCAGGTGGGATGGATCTGGATGGGGGCCCAGGTCCCACCCTGCTCCCATACACCCAGCACTGCCAGCTGCCACGCAGGAGAGCTGATGGGGACCTCCTCACCCCCTCAGCAATGACCCTTGCAGGTGTTTTGGGGCAGGGCAGCAGCATGACCTCACAGGTGCCTTCTGCAGCCCTTGGAAGTGGCTTTGGTGAGGTTACCTTGGGGCAGGGCAGCAGCATGACCTCACAGATGCCCTCTGCAGCCCTGGGAGGCTGTTCTGGCAAGGGGCAGCAGCATGCCAAGGCATAGCTGGTGTGCAGTGCTCCAGACCTTGCAGCTCACACAGAGCATGGAGAGAGACTGCTTTAAATTTACAGCTTCCAGTGCAAAATTCCTCCTGCTGAGCTGTGTGTTTTGAGGAGGAGCAAAAAAGGCAAGGAAAACCTAATCCCAGCAAGAAGGATGCCAAACTTCTCCTCCCTTGCTCATCCCTGCCTCAGTTCAAGGGTTGAGACCTCCGCCTGCAGTACTGCCTCCAGTCCTGATGCCTCCAGCACAAGCAGGGCATGGAACTGCTGGAGCAGGTCCAGAGGAGGCACCAAGGTGATGCAAGGGCTGCAGAACCGTGGGGACAGGCTGAGGGAGTTTGGGGTTGTTCATCCTGGAGGGGAGAAGGCTCCAGGGAGAGCTTGGAGCAGCCTGCCAGTGCCTGAAGGGGCTGCAGGAGAGCTGGGGAGGGACTTTGGGCAAGGGCTGGGAGGGACAGGAGGAGGAACAAAGGGTCTGAGCTGGGTGAGGGCAGATGAGGGAGGCAGTCTTGAGAGTGAGGGTGGGGAGAGCCTGGCACAGGTTGCCCAGGGAGGCTGTGGATGTGCCCTCCCTGGAGGTGTTCAAGGGCAGATTGGATGAGGCCTTGAGCAGCCTGTGCTGGTGGGAGGTGTCCCTGCCCATGGCAGGGGTTGGCACTGGATGATCTCTGGGCTCTCTTCCTGCCCAACCCATTCTAGGATCTTGAGTGTCCCTCCCAACACAAACCATTTGATGATGCAATGGTCCTGAAGATCTCTTCCAACCCAACTCATCCTTTGATCTTGAAGGTCCCTCTCAACCCATTCAATGATCTTGCAGGTCCCTCACAACTTATTCTATACTGGGAAGGTCTCATCCAACCTATTTGATGATCTTGAACATCTCACCCACCCAACCCATTCAATGCTCTTGCAGGTCCCTCTCAACCTATTCAGTAACCTTGAAAGTCCCACCCAACCCATTCAATGATCTTTAAGGTCCCTCCCAACCCATTCTATGCTCTTAAAGGTCTCATCCAACCCATTCAAAACTCTTGCAGGTCCTTCCCAACCCATTGCAGCCTAAGGGTTCATCTGGCTCTACCTCACCAAAATAAACCCCAACCCCTCTTTGCCATCCACTTCTTTTCCTTCTCTCCCTCCTTTTCCTTTCCTTTTCCAACACATCAGAGTGAAAGGGAAAAAAAAATTGCTTTCTAGCCCCCCCCTCCTCCCCTGCCTGAGCAGTTCAATGCTTTAGGAGAGGGCCCTCAAAAGCAGATCTGCCTCCAACCCCCACCCATTTGATTTTTTGGGATTTTTTTGTTTTGTTGGATTTTTTTTGGTTGGTTTTTGTTGGTTTTATTCTTCTATAAATGGCTTTCAGATGAAAGAATTTATTTATGCAATTAACAGCAACATGCAATTTCTAATAATTAGGCTGATAATAGTGAGCCACACAAAGTACTTTGCAGAATTGCCTCCTGAACTGCAGCCATTCTGTAGGGAACCACTGGAAATGAGGCTATAAAATTACCACCAAATGGACTGCATTAACAACAATTTTCTGCCTTTTGTTCTCCCCTCCCCCTCCCCCTCCCCACCAAATCCGGAGTGATGGAGGGGAAGGGTTGGAGTCGTCTTGGGTTGTGCAGGGAAAGGCTGCAGGTCAGAGCATCAGAGGAACAGAGGAGCAGAGGATCAGAGAATCATCAGTGGATCACAGGATCAGAGAAACAGAGGATCAGTGGATCAGGGAATCAGAGGAACAGAGTATCACAGACTCAGAGGATCAGTGGATCAGAGAAACAGAGGATCAGAGAATCAGAGGATCAATGAATCAAGGAAACAGAGGAACAGAGGATCAGAGGTCAGATAATCAGAGAAAAAGAATCAGAGGATCAGAGGATCACAGAATCAGAGGATCACAGAATCAGAGGATCAATGGATCAGAGAAACAGAGGAACAGAGGTCAGAGAATCAGAGAAAAAGAATCAGAGGATCACAGAATCAGAGGATCAATGGATCAGAGAATCAGAGGATCAGAGAAACAGAAGATCATAGAATCAGAGGATCAGAGGATCACACAACCAGAGGATCAGAGGATCATAAGATCAGAGGATCACAGAATCAGAGGATCAGAGAAACAGGATCAGAGGACTGGAGGATGAGAGAATCCCAGAATGGGTTGGGCTGGAAGGGACCTTCAGCTGTCATCCAGCCCAGCCCCCCCGCCCTGCACTCAGCAGGGACATCCTCCACTAGAGCAGCTTGCCCACAGCCCTGCCCAGCCTCACGCTCACCATCTCCAGCCGTGCAGCCTCAACCACCTCCCTGGGCAGCCTGCTGCAGGGTTCCAGCAGCCTCCTGCTGCACAACTTGTTCCTCACAGCCACTCTCAAGCTGCTCTGCTCTGGTTTGCAGCCATTGGCCTCCTCCTGTCCCTGCAGCCCTTTGCACTCAGTCTCCCTGCAGTCTTCTTGCAGCCCCTTCAGGCACTGGCAGCAGCTCTGAGGTCTCCCCAGAGCCTCCCCTGGCAGAGTTTCAGGTCAGTTCCTCTCCTCCTATCACCTGAGCCTAAGGAGCAGAGCCCAACCCTCACCTGACTGCAGCCTGCACTCAGGGAGCTGCAGAGAGCAATGAGCTCTGCCCTCATCCTCCTCTGCCTCACACTGCACTCCTCCAGCTCCCTCAGGCTGTCCTCATGGCAGAGGTCTAATGGCCACTGTGGTCTTAGGGTGATGGTTGGACTGGATGAGCTTAGAAGTCATGGGCATGGCACTTTGGGCATGGTTTGATGCAGGGTGGTCTTAGGTTGATGTTTGGGCTCTACTGTGTGCAGTCCTGCAGCCCCCAGCACAAGCAGGACACGGAAGTGTTGGAGCCAGTCCAGAGGAGGCTGAGAGGGCTGCAGCAGCTCTGCTCTGAGCACAGGCTGAGAGGTCCCTTCTAACCCAACCCACTCTATGCTACTATGATCTCGAAGGTCCATTCCAAGCCAACCCATTTTATGCTTCTCTGACCTCTGAGGTCCCTTCCAAGCCAACCCATTCCATGCTTTTATGACCCTTAGGGTCCCTTCCAACCCATTCCACGTTCAATGATTGGTCAAATCATTCCAGAGACTGTCTTCAGGACTGAGCCCTTTGTGGTGCCTTTGGATCCACAGTCAGAGCCATCCTCTGCTAGCAGATTTCCCCCCACGTGCTGAGGTGAGAGCTGTGAATCAAAGGCAGAAATCTGTCCCTTTCTGCTCCTGCTTTGTTTATGACTCCCTGGGTTGGGTTGAGTGGGAAAAAAAGGCAGTGAATCATCTGCTAAGTGCAATTGCTCCCTCCTTCAGCTCATCTCCCAAGTCACAAAATTCGTTAGAGGGCTTTGCTCTTTATCTTCTGCCACAGCTGCTTTTGTTTATGCCTGCGAATGTCACTGCCTGCCTCCCTGCCTGGCACCTTTGGGCCTGGCAGGGGAAGGGGAGAGGGGAGGGGAGAGGAGGGGAAGAGAGGAAGGGGAGAGGAGAAGAGTAGAAAGGGAGAATAGAGGAAGAGGGGAAGGGGAGAGAGGGAAAGAGGGGAAGAGAGGAAGGGGAGAATTGGGGAAGAAAAGAAGAGGAGAAGAGAGGAAGAGGGGAAGGGGAGAAAAGGGGAGGAGGGAAAGGGGATAAGAGGGGAAGAGGAGAAGAGCGGAAGAAAGGAAGGGGAGAAGAGGGAAGAGGGGAAGAAAGGAAGGGGAGAAGAGGGAAGAGAGGAAGAAAGGAAGGGGAGAAGAGGGGAAGAGAAGAAGGGGAGAAGAGAGGAAGAGAAGGAGAGGGAAGAGGGAAAGAGAGGAAGAAAGGAAGTTAGGAAGAGGGAAGAGGTAAGAGGGGAAGAGAGAAAGAGGGGAAGGGAGAAGAGGGGAAGAGAAGAAGGGGAGAAGAGAGGAAGAGGGATCAGGACAAGGGCAATGGTTCATAATGAGAGCAGAGCAGGTGGAGAGTGGCTGTGAGGAACAAGTTGTGCAGCAGGAGGCTGCTGGAACCCTGCAGCAGGTTGCCCAGGGAGGTGTTTGAGGCCCCATGGCTGGAGATGTTGAAGGTGAGGCTGGGCAGGGCTGTGAGCAGCCTGCTCTAGTGGAGGATGTTCCTGCTGATGAGCTCTGGAGCTGCCTTCCAGCCTAGACCTTGCTCTGATTCTCTGATTCTGTCCTCTCTCTTCTGGTAAATGTCTTTATCCTCTTTTTTTTCTTCATAGGAAAATAATTTTGTGAGGGGTGTTTCCCCTCCCCCCCCCCTTTCTTTTTCTTTAATTCCTCCCAAAATGAAGCTGCCACAACGTAAAGTGGGAGGGGAAGGGGAGACAAACCAAAAAGGTAGTGGGTGCAGCATGACAGCTTGCCAGCACCCATGGTCTAGAGGAGAAATGAAGGCTGAAAAAGCTCTCAGTTATCCACCTTGGCACTCAGGGAAGAAATGAAATTGTAGAGATAGGCAGAGCTCAGAGCAGCAGATCTGAGTCCCTTCAGAAGTGGAGCAGGGATGGATCAGATAGAAGGGAAATGGGTTTATATTACCATATTCCCCCCCCCCAATCCCTGTTGCTCAGATAACCCAACCCCCTCTTGCAATCCCCACCCTCAGATAACCTGCAGCTCTCTCCTCCTCTCCCTTCCAAGGCTCTTCTGTATCTAGCAAATTCCCCTGGGGGCTTCCTGTTGTGGTGGAAAGAAAACAGGGAGGGAGAGGAATAAAAGGTAAAGGAGATGCTGAGCTTGAAATGGGGGAGGCAGAGAGAACGATCTGGGGTGGAGCAGAGGCTGCAGCTGGGGCAGAGCAGGGCAGGGAAGCTGCCCAGAGGGCTGGAGAAGCTTCAGGTGGGGCTGTGCCTAGGCTAGAGCCACACTGAGGCAGTTCCGAGCAGGCTTCTCCTCAGATCTCTCATCCAGGCTTGACACTCACTGCCTGCCCTCCCTTCTCACTCCACACCAGAGACCTTGCCTTTTCCCTTCCCACTGGTGCTGTGCCCCAGGGGTCAGTGCTGGGCACAGTCCTGGTCAGAATCTTTATTGATGATCTGGAGCAGGGCATTGAGTCCAGCAGCAGTGAGTCTGCAGCTGGCACCAAGCTAGGAGCAGCTGTGGAGCTGTGGGAGGGGAGCAGAGCCCTGCAGAGGGACCTGGCCAGGCTGCATGGGTGGGCAGAGGCCAAGGGGATGAGACTGGACAAGGCCAAGGGCAGGTTCTGCACTTTGGCCACAACAACCCCAAGCAGCACTGCAGGCTGGGGCCAGAGTGGCTGAGAGCAGGCAGGCAGAGAGGGCCCTGGGGGTGCTGGCAGAGAGCAGCTGCAGAGGAGGCAGCAGTGCCCAGGTGGGCAGCAGAGCCAATGGCATCCTGGGCTGGCTCAGGAGCAGTGTGGGCAGCAGGACAAGGGAGCTGCTTCTGCCCCTGTGCTCAGCACTGCTCAGGCCACCCCTGCAGTGCTGTGTCCAGCTCTGGGCTCCTCCATTGCAGAGAGCTGCTGAGGTGCTGGAAGGTGTTGAGAGCAGGGCAGCAAGGCTGGGGAGGGGCCTGGAGCAGAGCCCTGTGAGGAGAGGCTGAGGGAGCTGGGGGGGTGCAGCCTGCAGCAGAGGAGGCTGAGGGCAGAGCTGATTGCTGCCTGCAGCTGCCTGCAGGGAGGCTGTAGCCAGGTGGGGTTGGGCTCTGCTGCCAGGCAGGCAGGGACAGAAGAAGGGGACAGAGGCTGAAGCTGTGCCAGGGCAGGTCTAGGCTGGATGTTGTTAGGAAGTTGTTGTCAGAGAGAGTGATTGGCACTGGAATGGGCTGCCCAGGGAGGTGGTGGAGTGGCTGTGGCTGGAGGTGTTGCAGCCAAGCCTGGCTGGGGCACTTAGTGCCATGGTCTGGTTGGTTGGGCAGGGCTGGGTGCTAGGCTGGGCTGGAGGAGCTTGGAGCTCTCTGCCAACCTGCTTGAGTCTATGACTCTATGATTCATTGATTGTATGGTTCAAAACTTCTCCTTTGCTTTGTCCTGCAGCTGCAGCACCTCCTGCAGAAGTCACTTACCTTGAGAGCACAAAACCCCACCCAGGGCCCCGGTTTCATTACCAGCAGATAGTTAATTCTTTTGCCCAGTGCTGCTGCCCCATTCATGCTGTTTTCCTTGCCTGCAAATCCCTGTTATTAAATATTCATTGCCCCTGAACAATTTACATTCTGCTGAGCTTCATATTTCAGTGCAGCTCAGCAGCTGAGCAACCAGGATCTGCTGCCTTTGAGCTGCGAGCAGCAGATGCCATCAGGAGGCTCTCACAGAACTCTCAGGGCTGGAAAGGACCTCAAGGAGCATCCAGTCCCAGCCCCCTCTGCCGTGGGCAGGGACACTTCACACTAGAGCAGGTTGCCCACAGCCACATCCCGAAAAAACCTCCCAGGGATGAGATGTCCACCCCCCCTCACCCCGACCCTGGGGCAATCTGCTTCTCAGCAGGAGTCTGTGAATCCCATGGGAATGAATCATGTCCTGGTTCCATGAGGGCAGAGGCTGCTGGTGGAGAAGCTCAGCATGAGGCAGCAGTGGGCACTGGCAGCCCAGAGAGCCCCACCTGTGCCCTGGGCTGCAGCCAGAGCAGTGTGGGCAGCAGCAGGGCCAGGGAGGGGATTCTGCCCCTCTGCAGTGCTCTGCTGAGACCCCACCTGGAGCTCTGTGCCCACTGCTGGAGCCCCTGGCACAGGAAAGGGCTGGAGGGGCTGGAAGGTGCCAGAGAAGGGCCCCGAGGGTGAGCAGAGGGCTGGAGCTGCTCTGCTGTGAGCACAGGCTGAGAGTTGGGGGGGCTGAGCCTGGAGAGGAGAAGGCTCCCAGGAGAGCTTCTTGTGGCCTTGCAGTGTCTGAAGGGGGCTGCAGGAGAGCTGGGGAGGGACTTTGGAGGGTGCTGGGGAGGGATAGGAGCAGGGGGAATGGATCCAAGCTGGAGGAGGAGAGATTGAGGTGAGACATGAGGGAGAAGCTGTTGAGCATGAGGGTGGTGAGAGCCTGGCACAGGCTGCCCAGGGAGGTGCTGGAAGCCTCAGCCCTGGAGGTGCTTAAGTCCAGGCTGGATGTGGCTGTGGGCAACCTGCTCTGGTGTGAGGTGTCCCTGGGCATGGCAGGGGGGTTGGCCTCTGGAGGTCCCTTTGGTTTTATTTTGGTTGGGTTTGGTTTTGGCCTCAGTTTTGTTTTGGTTTATTTGTTTTGCCTTTGGTTTTGTTTCGATTTTGGCTTGGTTTTGGCTGTGGTTTTGGTTTTGTTTCGGGTTTGGGCTTGTTTTGGCTTTGGTTTTCATTTGATTTGGGTTGGTTTTGGCTTCAGTTTAGTTTTGCTTTGCCTTCTGGATTGTTTTGCCTTTGTTTTTGTTTCTGTTTTGGTTTGGTTTGCTTTTGGCTTCAGTTTAGTTTTGCTTTGCTTTGTCTTCAGTTTAGTTTTGCTTTGCTTTTGGGCTCGTTTTGGCTTCAGTTTAGTTTTGCTTTGCTTTTGGGCTTGTTTTGGCTTCAGTTTAGTTTTGCTTTGCTTTTGGGCTTGTTTTGGCTTCAGTTTAGTTTTGCTTTGCTCTGGGGCTCGTTCTGGGTTTATTTTGGTTTCAGTTTTGCTTTGGTTTGCTTTTGTGGCTTCCTTTTTGTTTGGTTTCACTGCAGCACCCAATCATTTTTCTTGGCCTGCTGAGACAAAAGATGAGTTTGTGGGGCCCAGCAGCAAGCAAGCGTCTGACCCTTGGTGCAGCAGCAGCAGCAGCAGCAGCCGGGAGCTCTGTCCCTCCAGAGCTCCCCACTCCTTACAGCTTAGCGATGCTTTGCTCCCCCGCTCCAGGCAGCGCCGGCAGGAGCAGGCGCCGGACCTGTTGCCGCGGCGCTGTGACAGATCTCCCCTGACAGGCTGCCAATGGAGATCTGTCAGCGCTCGGCCGCGTTAGCCGCGCACTGTGCTGCGGGATGACAGCAGAGGCAATTTCCTGCGCTCCGCGCAGAGCGGCCGCGGCCGTGCGCTGGGGCTGGCTGCGCTGCGGGGAACAGGCAGCTCCAGCGCGGGCGAGGTTTTAATGAGGGGGAGAGGTCAGGGTGGGTAATAACAATACTAATAATAGTAATAATGATACCTAGTCTTCATTTTATGTTAATAATAGTGGTCCTGGTATTAGTAAAACATGATGATAATAACATGATAATGTCACTGTTAATAATAACAATAATAATATCATGATAGTGTTAATAATAATGTTAATAATCATGTGACTAATGTTACTGTTAATAGTAATAATAATAATATAATGATAGTGTTAATAATCATGTGATTAATGTTACTGTTAATAGTAATAATTATAGCAATAATAAATAATAATAAAATATCATAATGAAAATGTTAATAATAATATTAATGTCACTGTTAATAATAATAATAATAATAATGTTAATAATGTTGCTGTTGATAGTAATAACAATAATAAATATTAATAAAATAAGATAAGAAAAATGTTAATAATAATGTTAATGTCACTGTTAATAACAATAACAATAATAATAATAATAATAATAATGTTAATAACGTTGCTGTTGATAGTAATAACAATAATAAATATTAATAAAATAAGATAAGAAAAAATGTTAATAATAGTGTTAATGTCACTGTTAATAACAATAATAATAACAATAATAATAATAAATGTTAATAATATTGCTGTTGATAGTAATAACGATAATAAATATTAATAAAATAAGATAAGAAAAAATGTTAATAATAATGTTGATGTCACTGTTAATAACAATAATAATAACAATAATAATAATAAATGTTAATAACGTTGCTGTTGATAGCAATAACAATGATAAATATTAATAAAATAAGATAAGAAAAATGTTAATAATGTTAATGTCACTGTTAATAACAATAATAATAACAATAAATGTTAATAATATTGCTGTTGCTAGTAATAACAATAATAAATATTAATAAAATAAGAAAAATGTTAATAATAATGTTAATGCCACTGTTAATAATAATAATAATACTACTAAATGTTAATAATGTTGCTGTTGATAGTAATAACAATAATAAATATTAATAAAATAAGATAAGAAAAATGTTAATAATAATGTTAATGTCACTGCTAATAACAACAATAATAACAATAATAAATTAGGATAATAAAAATGTTAATAATAATGTTAATGATAATGTGAATAATGTTACTGCTAATAGTAGTAGTAATAATAATGGAAGCAATAATAATAGCAGTAATAATAAAATATGATTATTCTGTTGTTAATAATAGTGTTAATGTCAATGTTAATAATAACAATAATCATAACAATATGATAATGATAATGTTAATAATGTTAATGTTAATGGTAATAATAATAATAGATAACAATAATAAAATATGATGCTGTTAATAATGTCACTGTTAATAGTAATAATAATAGCATCAATGCTAATAGCAATAATAATAAATAATAATAAAATATGATAATGTCTATGTTAATAATAACAATAACAATAAAACTAACAATAATAATATGATAGTGATAATGTTAATGATGTTAAGAGTAATAATAATAGCAATAATAAATAATATTAAAATATGATTATAATGTTAACAATAATGTTAATGACAATGTTAATAATAACAATAATGTGACAATGATAATGTTAATAATGATGTTAATAGTAGTCATAATAGTGGCAGCAATAATAATAATAATAAACAACATGATTCTAATAATGTTAATAATGTTAATAGTAATAATAACAGCAGCCATAATAAAAACATTAATTAAAACATGATTATTATAATATTAATAATGATGTTAATATTAATAATAATGGCAGTAATAATAACAGCAATAATAAAATATCAAAAATAATACTGATGTTAATATCAATGTTCGTGGTGATGATATGATAATGTTAATAATAATACTAATAATGTAAACAGTAATAATAATGGCAGCAATAAAAATGGCTTTAACATTAATGAATAATAATAAAATATGATAATGATCATGTTGATAATAATGTTAATAATGTTAATAATAACAACCACAACAGAATCTTATCAGAGCTGTTCCATTCCCTGCAGCAGCTCTGTGGCTCTGTGCTGGGCTCTCTCCAGCAGTTCTGCGTCCCTCTTGAACTGGGGGGGCCCAGAACTGGGCACAGGACTCCAGCTGTGGCCTCAGCAGGGCAGGGCAGAGCAGAGAGGCAGCAGAACCTCTCTCTCGACCTCATGAGTCTCCTCCTTACTGAGGCTGAGCTTCTGGGAGAGGAGGAGACTGAGAGGTGACCTCAGCAGTGGTGATGAAGCTGTGCAGGTGAGTGGCAGGAGGCTGGAGCCAGCTCTGCTGGGGGATGCCCAATGCCAGCACAAGGGGCACTGGTGGCAGCTGAGGCAGAGGAAGTGCCATGGGAACCCCAGGAGGAATTTCCCCCTATGAGGCTGACAGCCCTGGCACAGGCTGCCCAGGAGGGCTGTGGAGTCTCCCTCTCTGGAGGTACTCCAAAGCCACCTGGATGTGTTCCTGTGTGCCCTGCTCTGGGTGCTGCTGCTCTGGCAGGGGGGGCTGGACTGGCTGAGCTTTGGAGGTGCCTTCCAGCCCCTGACATTCTCTGGTTCTATGACCTGCTAACTGCAGCCCTTCTCCCAGCTGCATTCACTGCTGTGAACTTTGTGAGGTCACTTGGGCAGAGCCCTCTCTGAATGCCCTCCTCTACTGTCTGCAGCTCTGCAGCCCCCAGCACAAGCAGGACATGGAAGTGTTGGAGCCAGTCCAGAAGAGGCCACCAAGATGCTGAGAGAGCTGCAGCAGCTCTGCTCTGAGCACAGGCTGAGAGAGTTGGGGCTGTGCAGCCTGGAGAAGAGAAGGCTTCCAGGAGACCTTGGAGTGGCCTTGCAGGATCTGAAGGGGGCTACAGGAGGGCTGGGGAGGGACCACTGGCAAGGTCTGGTGATGACAGGAGGAGGAGGAATGGGTTTGAAGTGGCAGAGGGGAGACTGAAACTGGATGTTAGGAGGAAGTGAGGGTGATGAGATGCTGGCAGAGGTTGAGGGTGGTGAGACACTGGCACAGGTTGCCCAGGGAGGTTGTGGAGCACAGAATCAAAGATCATATTGGGTGATTCTGTGCTCCACAACCTCCCTGAAGGTGTTCAGGACCAGGCTGGATGAGACTTCTGAGCTGTTCTAGTGGGAGATGTCCCTGCCTATGGCACAGAGTGGGGTTGGAACAGGATGAACCTTGAGCTCCTTTCCGACCTAAACCATTCTCTGCTTCCATTTCCAGTCCCCTCCTCATGGGCAGGAGCAATCCTGTCCCCTCCACCCCTCTATTAAGGACAAACCTCGAGGTCGCTATGCAAGCCTGCCCCATAGCCAAGCTTGCAAATCCCCAGCAAGCACCAGCATCCTCAGGACCTAGCTCCTCAGAAGCATCCCTTCCAAAATCCCCTCACTTGATAGAGCTGAGGCTCTGGTGGGAAGCAATCAGGGACACTTCCCAGGCCAGCTCCTGGGTGCATTACAATAAATTTGCTTTCCCTGGGATGCTGAGGTGGAAGCCAGCGAGAGGCTGACTGAAGAAGCAGCTGATACCAGTGCTTATCTGCCCAGCAGCTCCTGGCAGCAGGGGGGAGAGGGAAAGGGCCCAAGTAATTGAAAAATGGATAGTGCTGATATTTGAACCTTTTCATATAACCTTTGAAGTGGGAGCCTTTGGGGGGAATAAATTGCATTTTTGGTAAGGAGAAGGGATGTCAGCTCCCATGTTTGGCAGGGCCTGCACTTAATTCATTCTCAGGCAGAGGAGCTCCCATGTTGTCTTGTTGGGAGGGAAACAGTGCAAACTGGATTAGGTCTCCCCCCCTGGAGAGATGCTAACCCAATACAGGGGGCTGCAGGCTGATCTTTATTAGTTACTGCACAACTGTTGCCCAGTAGGACAGGCGACCTTCAAGGATGATTGATCCAGCAGGAGGCATTCAGCAGCTTTGTCTCTCCAGAGAGTAACTTTGGGGCATTTTGGAATTGTGGTGCTGCTCTGCTCATTTCAGGCCTGGCACTAACACCCAGTGGGAGGAGGTTTGTCCTCTCTGATGGCAAGGGCTGAGGTCTTTGCTGGGAGCTCTGAGCCAGCCTCAGCTTTCTATCTTGGAGGATCAGAGACTTTACTCTGCAGTGGCCTTGTCCCCAAGCCTGCTTGGTGCACTCACAATGCTCTTGTCCCCAAGGCTGCTTGGTGCACTCACAATGCTCTTGTCCCCAAGGCTGCTTGGTGCACTCACAATGCTCTTGTCCCCAAGGCTGCTTGGTGCACTCACAGTGCTCTTGTCCCTAAGGCTGCTTGGTGCACTCACAATGCTCTTGTCCCTAAGGCTGCTTGGTGCACTCACAATGCTCTTGTCCCCAAGCCTGCTTGGTGCACTCACAATGCTCTTGTCCCTTAGGTCTACTTCTCCCACTGGTTGGGAGAGTTGTGGCCTGGGGAATAGAAGGCTCTGGGGAGATATTATAACAACACTTGAACATCTGAAGGGGACCTACAGGAAGGCTGAGGAGGAGCTGTTTAGAAGGGCCAGTGGGGATAGGATGAGAGGGAATGATTTGAAACTGCAGCAGGGCAGAGCTAGGTGTGGAAATCAGGAGGAAGTTCTGCACCAGAAGGGTGGTGAGACACTGGCAGAGGCTGCCCAGGGATGTGGTTGAGGTCTCATCCCTGCAGACATTCAAGATCAGACTCAGTGTGGCCCTGGGCAGCTCCATCCACAGAAGCACAGCATGTTAGGGCTTGGCAAGGACCTCTGGAGATCACAGAATCATAGAACCAGCCAGGTTGGAAGAGACCTCCAAGCTCATCCTGTCCAACCTAGCACCCAGCCCTGTCCAATCAACTAGACCATGATCTTCAGGTCCACCCCCTGCTAGAACAGGAGCAGAGAATCCAGACCAGGTGGCACCGGAACACATCCAGACAGGGTTGGGAAGACTCCAGAGAAGGAGATTCAGACATCCAGCTGGAGGTGCCCCTGCTGAGCCTGGGGGCTTAGGGCAAGATGCCCCTCAAGGGTCCCTCCCCAGCCTGTGCAAAGCCTGACCCCAAGATTCCCTCTGCACAGCTCCACACCTGCCTCTGCTCCAACCTCTCCCCAGCCCTGTGGGTTGGGAGGCAGCTAAGAGTGTGCAGCTCCCTTGAGGCTGTGCTAAACTTTCCCTCTGCCAAAAAAGTTTCTCTCAGCTATATTGGAAAATTTAAGGCAGATCCCTGCAACTTTGCAAGTCAGGGGCAAGTCAGGCAGAGCCTGGCTGGGCTTACCCATAAATTGCTGAAGCACTGCAGCTTCAAAACAATCCAGAGGTGCTGTATGACACTGTCAATATCATTTATAGCACAATTTTACACAAGGGCCCAGGTATCATAAAGCAAGAAGTAGGTCCTAGCAGGTGCCCTAAAAAGCCTCCCGTCATAAATAAGTCAGATTTCTTCCAGGGAAGCAATAAAGTTCCAGCAGGTTCCATTTTACCCACTAAATAATCACCCTGACCTCTTCCACTGACTCCACCAGAAGGGTTCTGGAGGGAGCAAAGGGGGTGGGGGAGGGCAGGGAGAGGTTTGTGTGGCACATGCGTGTCCAGAGCACACCAGAGAGTGCTGCAGCTGGAGGAGGGCAGGGGTAGGAAGGATGGCAGGAGGTGGTTCTGGGCAGTCTGTGGTGTGCTGGTGCCAGCAGAGCTCCTCTGCTTGCTCTTCACAGCATCACAGAAGGGTTGGAGTTGGCAGGGACCACAAAGATCACAGAATCATAAAGTCAAGCAGGTTGGCAGAGAGCTCCAAGCTCCTCCAGCCCAGCCTAGCACCCAGTCCTGCCCAACCAACCAGACCATGGCACTAAGTGCCCCAGCCAGGCTTGGCTGCAACACCTCCAGCCACAGCCACTCCACCACCTCCCTGGGCAGCCCATTCCAGTGCCAATCACTCTCTCTGCCAGCAACTTCCTCCTAACATCCAGCCTCAACCTGCCCTGGCACAGCTTCTTTCCTTTCCTTCTGTGTCCCTCTCCTGCAGAACTGCATCCAACTCTGGAGCTCTCAGCACAGGAGGGACATGGAGCAGGGCCAGAGGAAGCCACAAAGATGATCAGAGGGATGGAGAACCTCTGCTATGAGGACAGGTCCAGGCAGACCTCAGAGCAGCCTGTCAGTGCCTGAAGGGGCTGCAAGAAGGCTGCAGAGAGACTGATCCCAAAGGGCTGCAGGGACAGGGTGAGGGCAATGGTTTGAAATGAGAGCAGAGCAGCTTGAGATTGGCTGTGAGGAACAAGTTGTGCAGCAGGAGGCTGCTGGAACCCTGCAGCAGGTTGCCCAGGGAGGTGGTCAAGGCTCTATGCCTGGAGATGTTGAAGGTGAGGCTGGAGAGGGCTGTGAGCAACCTGTTCTAGTGGAGGATGTCCCTGCTGAGTGCTGAGTGGGCTCTGGAGGTCCCTTCCCACTTAAACCATTCTGTGACTCTGTGCTTGCCTGCAGATGTCCTTCTGGCAGACATTGTCACCAGTGGGACCCAAGAACAGCCAAGCCTAAGGACTCTGCTTCTGCCACTGCATTCCTCAGCTTGCTCCAGCAAGTGCTGGAGTGAGATCTGTGGCTCCAGGAACAGCTCAGAAACAGCTACAGAGCAGCAGACCTGTTCGAGGAGATGCTGAGGAGTAAACTCAAGAGAGAGGGGCAGGAAATTGTTCAGCAGCCCCCAGCTGTGTGCAGGGCAGGCTGCAGGCTGGGCTGGGCCTCCCCTGCAGCCATTTCCATGGCAGTGCAGCTGGATCGGGGAAATTCCCACACGGTAAAGCTAGGAGAGAAATGGAGACTGAGAGCACCTCGCAAAGGAGGACCTCGGATCCTGACGGGGGAGCTGTGCTGTGCTGTGCTGTGCTGTGCTGTGCTGTGCTGTGCTGCCTGCAGCCTCCCTGCGGGCTGCCGGCCTGAGCCTGCAGGGAGGGAGGAAAGGAAGAAAGGGAAGGAAGAAAGGGAAGGAAGGAAGGGAAAGAAGAGATGAAGGAAAGAGAGGAAGGACAGAAGGAAGGGAAGTAAAGGGAGGGAAGGGAAGGGAGGAAGGAAAGGGAGGAAGGAAGGGAAAGGAAAGGAAGGGAAGGAAAGGAAGGAATTCAGGAATTTAGGAGTTCAGGAATTCAGAAAGGAAGGGAGGAAGTAAAGGAAGAGAGAAAAGTAAGGGAGGGAATAAAGGAAAGGAGGGAAAGCAAGCAAGGAAGGAATTCAGAAAGGAATTTGGGAATTTAGGAATTCAGGAAGGAGGGAAGGAAAGAAGTCAGGAAGTAAGGAATTCAGGGAGAAAGGGAAGAAGGGAAGGAAAGGAAGGAAGGAAAGGAAGCAATTCAGAAAGGATTTGGGGATTTTAAGAATACAGGAATGGAGGAAGGAAAGAAAGAAAAAAGGAAAGAAGGAAAGAAAGCAGGAAAGAAGGAAGGAAAGAAAGAAGGAAAGAAAGAAAGAAGGAAGGAAAGGAGGAAAGAAAAAAGGAAGGAAAGAAGGAAAGGAGGGAGGGAGGGAGGAAGGAAGGAAGGAAGGAAGGAAGGAAGGAAGGAAGGAAGGAAGGAAGGAAGGAAGGAAGGAAGGAAGGAAGGAAGGAAGGAAGGAAGGAAGGAGGGAGCTGGTTAGGAGGGGTGGGGTCGAGGTTGGGCTGAGCCCCTGCTGCCGCCCCGGGCTCCGGCGCAGGGCTGGCAGCTTCTCTGCCTGCTGAGCTCCGCGGCCTGCGCCCTGCTTGCTGGAGCGGGCTCGGGGCAGGGCTTCCGAGGGGTGGTTGCAGAGATGCTTGGTCGCCTTCCCAAGCCATTAACCACTCCGGGCAGCAGGCTCCTGGCAGTAATTCTGGCGCCGTTATCTCAGCTGGGTTTGTCGTTCCTCTTTGTTCAGGGCTCCTGAGCTGTGCCTACAGGGAGTGGGCAGAGCGCGGCCCCGGCGCGCAGCCAAGCGCAGCAGCTCCGCGGGGCAGGCAGCGAAGGGACTGGAGTTCAGAGGGGAGGAGTTCAGCGGAGATGGAGTCAGAGAGGAGGAACCGGTGATGGGTGAGAAGGGAGGAAGAAGAGCCGAAGGGATAAAAGGGAGGGCTAAGGAAGGAAGGAAGGAAGGAAGGAAGGAAGGAAGGAAGGAAGGAGTTCAGAAGGAAAGAATAAGGGAGGGAGAGATGGAGGAAGGAAGGAAGGAAGGAAGGGAGGAAGGAAGGAAGGAAGGAAGGAAGGAAGGAAGGAAGGAAGGAAGGAAGGAAGGAAGGAAGGAAGGAAGGGAAGGAGGAAAGGAAGGAGGAAAGGAAGGAGGAAAGGAAGGAGGAAAGGAAGGAAGAGGGAAGGAAGCAAGCAAGGAGGAAAGGAAGGTAGAGGGAAGGAAGGAGAGGGGAAGAAAGGAGCAGGGAAGGAAGGAGGGAAGGGAGGAGGGAAGGAGGGAAGGAAGAAAGGGAGGAATTTGAGAGGAAGGAAAAAATGAAGGAATTCAGAAGAAAGGAGGGAATTTGGAAGGAAGGAGGAAAGGAAGGAGAGAAAGGAGAGGGGAAGGAAAGAGAGAAGGAAGGAGGGAAGGAAGGGAGGAAAAGAGGAAAGGAGGGGGGGGAAGGAAGGGATTCAGAAGGGATTCAGGAAGACGTTTGCAGCAGAAGGCACTGCTGTGTGACTGACAACCCAAATGCCCTTCCAGAGCATTCTCTAGGCACCCAGAGAAGGTCACTTGTTACAGGTCTGCATTCCACCTGCCCTCGCAGGTCAGACGAGGCTCTTCCTAAGGCTCTTCCTGAGTCTCTTCCCAAAGCTCTTCCTCTCTCCTGCCCTTTGTGCAGTTAACGTCAGGCACCTTCCCAGCTGGATCTGGAAGCATCTGATGCAGACCACCCCATGACAAACACCCACCAGTAAGGCCACGCTTCTGCTTTAAGTGAACCACCAGACTGCAGCACCAGGCTGACCCTTCCCCACCCCCTGCCAAATCCTCTCTTTCAAAACTCCAACCAACAGCTACCTGTGAGTGCTCCTGGACCTCTGGAACCACCTTCTGGTGTCTTTTCTTTTACAGACTCCCTCCAGCCACAGGGAAAGCTGAAGTTTGGCCCCACCGGGATCAATTCGCCTTGCGCTTTGTCCTGAGGGGGTGGGACGGAGCCAGCAGACTGCCGGCATCCACCCCGGGCTGAGAAGGAAGCAGGATTTGCCTCGGGCAGTTTGTGTTCTACAGCCTGGGCTGCCTGCTTCAAGGACAGGGACTCACTGGAGGGAGGAGGGAGAGGGGACAGCAAAGGGCTGCAAAGCTGCTGAGGGGGCTGGGACAGCTCTGTGGTGAGGAGAGGCTGAGAGAATTTGGGCTGCTTAGGCTGGAGCTTAGCCTGAGGAGGATCCCAGCAGTGCTGCTCAATACTACCAGAGTGGGTGGCAGGAGGGTGGGACCAGGCTGTGCTCAGTGGTGCCAGGACGAGCGGTGACAGGCACAAACCTGACCATCAGGAGCTCCATCTCAACGTGAGGAAGAGCTTCTGTAACGTAAAGGTGCTGGAGCCCTGGAGCCCTGGAGTCCTGGCCTGGAACCCTGCCCTGGAGCCCAAAGAGAGCCCTGGAGCCCTGCCCAGAGAATCATAGAAACAGAATGCGTTGTGTTGGAAGGGACCTCCAAAGCTCACCCAGACCAACCCCCTGCACTCAGCAGGGACATCCTCCACTAGAGCAGGCTGCTCTCAGCCCTGTCCAACCTCACCTTCAACATCTCCAGCCATGGCGCCTCAACCACCTCCCTGGGCAACCTGCTGCAGGGTTCCAGCAGCCTCCTGCTGCACAACTTGTTCCTCACAGCCACTCTCAAGTTGCTCTGCTCTCATTTCAAACCATTGCCCCTGCAGCCCTTTGGGATCAGTCCCTCTGCAGCCTTCTTGCAGCCCCTCCGGGCACTGGCAGGCAGCTCTAAGGTCTGCCTGAAGCCTTCACCTCTCCCAGAGGACATCCTGCACTAGGTCAGGTTGCCCAGAGCCCTGTTGAGCCTCACCTTGAATATCTCCAGGGATGCAAAGGGATGGGGCAGCAGTTCTGGGAGGTGGTGGAGCCTCCACCTCTGGAGACCTTCCAAACCCACCTCTATGCATTCCTGTGTGACCTTCCCTAGGTGCCCCTGCCTTGGCAGGGGATTTGTACTCACAGGCTGACAGGATGTTAGGGCTTGGTAGAGATCCAAAGGGATCACTGAGTCCAACCTCCTCCCCATCTGCCAGAGCAGGACTATGCAACCTAGCTCAGGTCACAGAGGAACACATCCAGATGGGCACTCAACCATCTCCAGAGGTCACAGAAGAGAATGGTTTAGGTTGGAAGGGACCTCAAAGCTCAGCGAGTTCCAACCTCCAGATCCCTTCCACCCTCTGCCCCTCTCTAACTCAGTGAGATCCCTTCCACCCTCTGCCCCTCTCTGGCTCAGTGAGATCCCTTCCACCCTCTGCCCCTCTCTAGCTCAGTGAGATCCCTTCCACCCTCTGCCCCTCTCTAACTCAGTGAGATCCCTTCCACCCTCTGCCCCTCTCTAACTCAGTGAGATCCCTTCCACCCTCTGCCCCTCTCTAACTCAGTGAGATCCCTTCCACCCTCTGCCCCTCTCTAGCTCAGTGAGATCCCTTCCACCCTCTGCCCCTCTATAGCTCAGTGAGATCCCTTCCACCCTCTGCCCCTCTCTGGCTCAGTGAGATCCCTTCCACCCTCTGCCCCTCTCTAACTCAGTGAGATCCCTTCCACCCTCTGCCCCTCTCTAGCTCAGTGAGATCCCTTCCACCCTCTGCCTCTCTCTAGCTCAGTGAGATCCCTTCCACCCTCTGCCCCTCTCTAGCTCAGTGAGATCCCTTCCACCCTCTGCCCCTCTCTAGCTCAGTGAGATCCCTTCCACCCTCTGCCCCTCTCTAACTCAGTGAGATCCCTTCCACCCTCTGCCCCTCTCTAGCTCAGTGAGATCCCTTCCACCCTCTGCCCCTCTCTAACTCAGTGAGATCCCTTCCACCCTCTGCCCCTCTCTGGCTCAGTGAGATCCCTTCCACCCTCTGCCCCTCTCTAGCTCAGTGAGATCCCTTCCACCCTCTGCCCCTCTCTGGCTCAGTGAGATCCCTTCCACCCTCTGCCCCTCTCTAGCTCAGTGAGATCCCTTCCACCCTCTGCCTCTCTCTAACTCAGTGAGAGGCAGCTCTGAGGGTTTAAGCTCCACTTCTATTGCCTGGCCCGGGTCTGGGGGGCTGTGGGTGGGGGACATCTGCCCCGGACGCGCTGCCCAAGCCAGGGGCTTGTCCCGCAGACGCCGGGAGCTGCCCAGCCCAGCGGCGGGGCTGCGCCGAGCCTCTCCTCGCTACCCTGCGCTCCCTCCGCCAGCCGCGGCATAATCTCCTAATGGCTTCTTTTCATTTCAGCCCTCCCTGAGAGACTCAGTGGCAGATTGTAGACTCAATTACTCTCATGTCAGGTGATTATCCTAGGTCTTAATGTAATCTTCCATTCACACATACCATATTTCAATTAGGGTGGCTATGAAACAAGCTGTGTATTCAAATCACCAATCACCTTATCACTGCTGAACAATGTCAACTGTAAAAAACGCCAGCTGAAGGCAATTACACATGTGTTGAGAACCGATTATGATGACTCTCTGTGGTATTTGTGATGAGCTGGGGAATGTGCTGAAAATTTAATTTAATGACAATATGCTTGCTGTACAATCCATAATACCTCCTGAATCCAGCATGGGGCTATTAAAACTGATAGGAGCAGATTATCGCCGAGCTGAAAAGCTGGGCTGGGATGGCTGCTGGATGTCTCTACAGGGAACGGGGAGGTAATTTCTCCACACATTTCTGAGAGGCTGAGGCAGACAGCTTCCAGCTCCAGCTGCACGCCCAAGGTGGTCCCTGCCCCTGCCTCCTCCCTCCCACAGCCCGGGCCAAGGTGTTCTGTGGCTGCAGAGGGGGTGAGGAGGGTGAAGGGGGCAAGGGGGGGGGGGGGGGGGGGGGAGGACAGGAGAGAAGCAGAGGAGCAGAGAAGCAAAGAATCATAGAAGCATGGCATTATAGAAGCATAGAATCATGGAATTATAGAAGCATAAAATCATAGAAGCAGAGAATTATACAATCACAGAACCATAGAATCAAAGGGGCATAGAATTATGCACTCATAGAAGCATAGAATCATAGACTTATAGAATCATAGATTCATAGAAGCATAGAATTATACAACCACAAAATTATAGGAGCATAGAATCATGGATTCGTAGGAGCATAGAATAATACAATCATGGAATCATGGAATTATAAAATCATAGAATCAAAGAAGCAGAGAATTATGCACTCATAGAAGCATAGAATCATAGAATTGTAGAACCATGGATTCATAGAATCAAAGAAGCATAGAATTATACACTCATGCCAATGGCATCCTGGGCTGGCTCAGGAGCAGTGTGGGCAGCAGGACAAGGGAGCTGCTTCTGCCCCTGTGCTCAGCACTGCTCAGGCCACCCCTGCAGTGCTGTGTCCAGCTCTGGGCTCCTCCATTGCAGAGAGATGTTGAGGTGCTGGAAGGTGTTTGGAGCAGGGCAGCAAGGCTGGGGAGGGGCCTGGAGCAGAGCCCTGTGAGGAGAGGCTGAGGGAGCTGGGGGGGTGCAGCCTGCAGCAGAGGAGGCTCAGGGCAGAGCTGATTGCTGCCTGCAGCTGCCTGCAGGGAGGCTGTAGCCAGGTGGGGTTGGGCTCTGCTGCCAGGCAGGCAGGGCCAGAAGAAGGGGACAGAGGCTGAAGCTGTGGCAGGGCAGGTCTAGGCTGGATGTGAGGAGAAAGTTCCTGGCAGAGAGAGTGATTGGCACTGGAATGGGCTGCCCAGGGAGGTGGTGGAGTGGCTGTGCCTGGAGGTGTTGAAGCTGTGCCTGGCTGGGGCACTGAGTGCCATGGTCTGGTTGGTTGGGCAGGGCTGGGTGCTAGGCTGGGCTGGAGGAGCTTGGAGCTCTCTCTCAACCTGCCTGAGTCTATGACTCTATTGCTTTATTCTCCCCAGATGTGGAACTTTGCCCCTCATCCTGCAGAGGAATTGGATCCTGGGTTAGTTGCTTAGGGAAGCATTGAACTGGAATTCTCTGTGGCTTCTGATGGTCTGTTCTTTTCTGAAGCCTGCAAATCAGAGAGTTGTTAGGGGAGTCCCAAAAGGAGGGGAATGAGAGATCTCTAGGCTGGGATGGGGATTGTCTACATTGGAATGAAGGTTTAGCTAAACTGGAGTGAGAGTTACCTGATCTGGACTGAGGATTAGCTGAATTGGAATGAGAGCTCCCTGAACTGAAATGAGGCTCATGTGAACTAGAGTAGGGGTTAGCTGATCTGGGATGAGGATGAACTGAACTGGAGTGAGGGTTAGTTGTTTTGGGATGAGGATGAACTGAACTGGAGTGAGGGTTAGCTGATTTGGAATGAGGGCTAGCTAACTGGGAGTGAGAGTTCCCTAAACTGGAGTGAGGGTTCTCTAAACCAGAATGAGGGCTACCTGCTTTGGAACAAGGTAATTTAAGTCAATTTCTTACTAATTGTGACCATTTTCGAAGCTGCTGTTCCACACAGTGCCCAATATCCTCTCTCAGGCTTTCCCTTTTGCCTGAAGTCATCAGTACAGCTGCTAAGGGACAAAACCCAGGGGAGAAGAGAACTGGAACCTACAACCTGTGGTACTGCTTTGGAGCCCTTTCCTGCCCTGGGTAACCTCAGGCAGGAAAAACACAAGGCCAGAAAAAGGAAATGAAAGAAGCTTGATTTAAAAAGCATCAATTAGAAAAGGACAAGAGAGCAACTACAACGTTTAAAGGCTGCAGTGGAATGAGTTGGATCCAAGAGATCAACTACAACGTTTAAAGGCTGCAGTGGAATGAGTTGGATCCAAGAGATCAACTACAACATTTAAAGGCTGCAGTGGAATGAGTTGGATCCAAGAGAGCAGCTACAACGTTTAAAGGCTGCAGTGGAATGAATTGGATCCAAGAGAGCAGCTACAACGTTTAAAGGCTGCAGTGGAATGAATTGGATCCAAGAGAGCAGCTACAATGTTTAAAGGCTGCAGTGGAATGAGTTGAATCTGTTCTGCAAAACAGCTTCTGTTGAAAGATTTTTTTCCCCAAGTGTAATTATTATTATTATTATTATTAAATAATGGTTCTAAATCAAACAAATCTGTGAATGAGACTGATGGAGAAAAAGGGGAAAGCAGAGGAGGAAAGGGCAAAGCAGAGGAGAAGAAAGTGAAGTAGAGGAGGATAGAATAAAGCAGAGAAGGAAAGAGTAAAACTGGAGAAGAAAGGGTGAGGCAGAGGAGAAGAAAGTAAATCAGGGGAGGAAAGGATGAAGCAGAGGAGAAGAGAGTAAAGCAGAGGAGGAAACAGTAAAACAAGAATAAGGCAGAGGCGAAGAAAGTAAAGCAGAGAAAGAAAGGGTAAAGGAGAAAAGAGTAGAGCAGAGGAGGAAAGGGTAAAGCAGAGGGAGAAGAGAGTAAAGCAGAGGGGGAAGAGAGTAAAGCAGAGGGGGAAGAGAGTAAAGCAGAGGGAGAAGAGAGTAAAGCAGAGGAGGAAAGGATAAAGCACAGGGAGGAGTAAAGCAGAGGGAGAAGAGAGCAAACCACAGGAAGAAAAGACGCTAAGGAAATCAGCAAAAGGCTCAGAGAAGTTCACTCGCGGCAGGTTTTTGGGCCGGTGGAAGGCAGGCGGCGGCGAGCAGAGCAATTTCCCTGCCCTGCAGCGCTTGCACGCCGCTCGCCGAGCACAATGCGCTGATTAGCGTTATTACAGCAACAGCAGAAGGAGCGGTGCCAACAGCAGCGGCGATGATAGTAATAACAGCAAATCAGCAGACAAAAGCGGGGACAAACAGGGGCAAGCTGAAGGAGGCAGCCTCTAGTCCGAGCTGCCAAGCAGCTGCTCCTCGCAAGGGGAGGCAGCGCCGCAGCTTCGCTCGGATGCTAGCAGAGAGGTAAGGAAGCGCTGACCTGGGAGCTGCCTGAACCTGGATCCCCAGCTGGAAGCAGAAGAGTTTCGGGGCCACCTCTGCTGCTCGCAGAGCGTTCCCCGCACGGCAGGCACCTGGCGCCGGCAAGGGAAGCTCTGGGGCACGGGAAAGGAGGTTTGAAGGTGGAGCAGAAAGGCAGCGCAAGGCTGGTCTGTGGCAGCGCTCTGTGATGCGTCTGCCAGCGGAGGCAGCGCGGAGGAAGGAGGAGAGGAGCCCTCAAGGCTCTTGTTAGTCATGGAAGTTGGTGCTGTCAGTGGTGTGTTTCTCGCAGGAAGGCAGCGATATCCCATAAATGAGGGGAGCTGCAGCTCCCTGGCAGTGCTCCAAACTTCACTCCCCCCATCCCCAGTTGCTGGGTCACTGCCTCCAGATCTCACACCGGCACCAGCATCCCAGCGCCTGCTCTGTGATGCAGCTCAACATCCTGCCCTTAATCGGGGGGAGGACGGGACGGTGCTGCTGTTGTTTAGTAATTTAGTTTTCACCTTTTCGGATGTTTTATTCCCAAGGGAAGTTGTTGAAAATCCACAAGGAAGCAGCTCCATCGACCCTGTTCTTCTGGACCAGGGGATCGAGTCCAGCATCAGTCAGTTTGCAGCTGACACCAAGCTAGGAGCAGCTGTGGAACTGTTGGAGTGGACCTGTCCAGGCTGGATGGGTAGAGGCCAAGGGGATGAGACTGAACAAGGCCAAGGGCAGGTTCTGCACTTTGGCCACAACAACCCCAAGCAGCTCTACAGGCTGGGGCCAGAGTGGCTGAGAGCAGCCAGGCAGAGAGGGCCCTGGGGGTGCTGGCAGAGAGCAGCTGCAGAGGAGGCAGCAGTGCCCAGGTGGGCAGCAGAGCCAATGGCATCCTGGGCTGGCTGAGGAGCAGTGTGGGCAGCAGGACAAGGGAGCTGCTTCTGCCCCTGTGCTCAGCACTGCTCAGGCCACCCCTGGAGTGCTGTGTCCAGTTCTGGGCTCCTCCATTGCAGAGAGATGCTGAGGTGCTGGAAGGTGTTTGGAGCAGGGCAGCAAGGCTGGGGAGGGGCCTGGAGCAGAGCCCTGTGAGGAGAGGCTGAGGGAGCTGGGGGTGTGCAGCCTGCAGCAGAGGAGGCTCAGGGCAGAGCTCATTGCTGCCTGCAGCTGCCTGCAGGGAGGCTGTAGCCAGGTGGGGTTGGGCTCTGCTGCCAGGCAGCCAGGGACAGAGGCTGAAGCTGTGGCAGGGCAGGTCTAGGCTGGATGTTGTTAGGAAGTTGTTGTCAGAGAGAGTGATTGGCATTGGAATGGGCTGCCCAGGAAGGTGGTGGAGTGGCTGTGGCTGGAGGTGTTGCAGCCAAGGCTGGCTGGGGCACTTAGTGCCATGGTCTGGTTGGTTGGGCAGGGCTGGGTGCTAGGTTGGGCTGGCTGAGCTTGGAGCTCTCTGCCAACCTGCTTGAGTCTATGATTCTAAGGTGAGGCTGGACAGGGCTGTGTGCCACCTGCTCTAGTGGAGGATGTCCATGCTGAGTGCAGGAGTCTGAGTTGGATGAGCTTTGGAGGTGTCTTCCAACCTGCTTGCTTCTATGCTGTTGTTGTGCATCAGCTGAGCAAGGCTGGCATGGCAGAGAGTAGAGTAGGTTAGCAGCTTGCTTGGGTTTTTTTTGCTTCAACCTGTGCCATCTAGATTTCATTTTAATTTTTTTTGTTTCAACCTCTGCTGTTTGTTTTCATTTTCTTTATTTCCCCTCCAACCTGTCCTATTTAGATTTAATTATTTTTCTCCAACCTCTGCTATTTAAATTTAGTTTTCATTTTTCTCCCTCCAACCTGTGCCATTTAGATTTCATTTTCATTTTTCTTCTCCAGTCTCTGCCATTTAGTTTTTTTCCTCCAACCTGTGATATTTAGATTTCATTTTTTTCTCCATCTTCTGCTCTTTAAATTCTACTCAATTTTCCCTCCAATCTGTGCTATTAGTTTTCATTTCCATTTTTTTCCTCCAACTTCTACCATTTAAATTTAATTTCAATTTTTTCCTCCAACCTTTGCTATTTAGTTTCCATTTCCATTTTTTTCTCCAACCTGTGTTATTTAAATTTCATTTTCATGTTTTTTTTTCCTCCAACCTGTGCCATTTAAATTCCATTTCAATTTTTTTCTCCAACCTGAGCTATGTAAATTTCAATTTACTTTCCCCCTCTAACCTCTGCCATTTAAATTCCATTTCAATATTTTCCTCCCACCTCTGCCATTTAAATTCCATTTATTTTTTCCCTCCAACCTCTGCTGTTTAAATTCCATTTCCATTTTTCCTCCAACTTGTGCAATTTAGATTTCATTTCCATCTTTTCTCCAACCTGTCCTATTTAAATTTCATTTCCATTTTTTTCTCCAATCTCTTCTATTTAAATTCCATTTCATTTTTTTCTCTAACCTCAGCTACTTAGATTTGATTTCTGTTTTTTTTCCCTCCAACCTCTGCCATTTAAATTCCATTTCCACTTTTCCCTCCAACCTCTGCCATTTAAATTCCATTTCCACTTTTCCCTCCAACCTCTGCCATTTAAATTCCATTTCCACTTTTCCCTCCAACCTCTGCCATTTAAATTCCATTTCCACTTTTCCCTCCAACCTCTGCCATTTAAATTCCATTTCCACTTTTCCCTCCAACCTCTGCCATTTAAATTCCATTTCCATTTTTCCCTCCAACCTCTGCCAGTTAAATTCCATTTCCATTTTTCCCTCCAACCTCTGCCACTTAAATTCCATTTCCATTTTTCCCTCCAACCTGTCCTATTTAAATTCCATTTCCATTTTTCCCTCCAACCTGTCCTATTTAAATTCCATTTCCATTTTTCCCTCCAACCTCTGCCAGTTAAATTCCATTTCCATTTTTCCCTCCAACCTCTGCCAGTTAAATTTCACTTCCATTCCCCACCCCCCCCTCAACCTGGGCCACTTAGCTCTTACTTTACTTTATTTATTTATTAATGTTAAATGTTAACTCTAACCTCATTTTACCAAACACTTTTGAAGGCTTTTACAAGAGAAGTGCAGAAAAAAAAGCTGCTGTTAGGTAAATCCCTGCCCAGGCTGAAAGGCCTCTATTGATTTCTCAGCAAAATGAAGCTACTGTACTTATTTCCCCCAGATCAATTTTATCACCTGAGCTCAGGCAGGCTTGGACTTCAAACAAAGAGAAGAGAGGGGAGGACAATCCTTCACCACCTCCCTCCCCTGACCCCCAGCCCAGCCAGCAAATCAAAAAGGGCAACCCATTTTGTTAGCTGAATTACCTCTCTCCCTTCCCACTTTGAGCCTTTCTTTTCCTCCCTTTAATGTGTAATTTTCCATCTCCCCTCCCCCCCCCCCAAAAAAAGAAAGAAGGAGGGGGAAAAAAAAATGAGGAGGGAGCTCCCTGATTACAAATTGCTTCACTTTTATGCCCCCAGGCAGCTGCTAATTTTGGCCATAGGTCAGGCAAAGCAGAGCCCTGAAGAACCAAGAGCTCCTTAATTGCATGGTGTCCCACTAAGCTGTTGCCACATCCCCGAGGAGTTATTGCCCCTTGCAGATAGTGCCCTTGCCCCCCCCACCCCACCTCGCTCCTGCAAGCCATGAAATAGGTTCTCCTTACATCCATCTATTAATTAAATTCCAAGGCTCTTTATTCCCCCCCCAAAATTATAGCTCCAACATCCCAGAAGTTATTAAGGGGATGTCGTCGGCTGCGCTTCGCTTGGCTTTTAATTACAGACAAACAGAGGAGGAACTGACCTTGAAGGCTCCTGGTTTTTGAAGGGTGAAGTGAGGGGAGGAAGCCCAACCTCTAAACCTCACCTTGCAAGAAGGGCTAAGTTGCTTTTTGGTTGGGTTTGTTAGGTGTCCCCCCCCCCCCCCCTTTAGTAGAACTCCAGGTTGAGTTTGTCCACTGCAATGCTGCAAAGCAGAGAAGGGATGAGCACAACCTGGAGAGACCTCAAGGCAGGGACTGACGTTGCCTTAGCTGGTTGTAGGCGAAGCAGAGAGAGGAGGGGGAAGAGGTGGGGGGGGGGGGGGGAAAGGCAGGGTTGAAGTTTCTTTTGGTGAAGCATAGAGAGAAGGGGGAAGAGATGGGGGGGAAAGGCAGGGGTTGAAATTTCTTTAGCTGATCATAAAGGGGAAAGAGATGGGGGGGGGGAAAGTCAGGGGTTGAAATTCCTTTAGCTGGTTGTGGATCAAGTATAGAGTTGAGGGGGAAGAGATGGAGGAAAAAGGGTGAGCGTTTAAATTTCTTTAGCTGAAGCATAGAGAGAAGGGGAAAGAGATGGGGGGGAAAAGGCAGGGGGTGAAATTTCTTTAGCTGAAGCATGGAGAAAAGGGGGAAGAGATGGGGGGGAAAGGCAGGGGTTAAAATGTCTTTAGCTGAAGCATAGAGAGAAGGGGGAAGAGATGGGGGAAAAAGGAAGGGGTTGAAATTTGTTTAGCTGAAGCACAGAGGGGAAAGAGGTGGGGGGGGAAAGGCAGGGGTTGAATTTTGTTTAGCTGAAGCATGGAGAGAAGGGGGAAGAGATGGGGGGAAAATACAGGGGCTGAAATTTGTTTAGCTGAAACAAAGTGAAGGGGGGAAAAAAGGCAGGGGTTGAAATTTCTTTAGCTGAAGGATAGAGTGAAGGGGAAAGGGGGGGGGAGAAGAAAAAGAAAGGCAATAGAAGGAAAGTAGAAAAAGAAGGGCAAAAGGCGAAATGGTTTGTGTCCATTGAAGAGAAGAAAAAAAATCAATAATGGCATAAAATTGATTTAGTGCTTGTCATAAAACATAAGTAAGTGCTGGAAAATAGAGAAAATTGAGTCTCAATTTAATCTGCACAAAAGCCACACTGTACTGATGAAGTGATCTGGGGAGAGAGCTACATAAAACCTAAAGACAGATACTTAATTGTCATATTAAAGACTCTCTCTCTCCCCTCTCTTTTTTCCCTCCTCTGCCTGCTGGAGTGGAGGAGCAGGGCCCCATTAATCATCTGGATAAGGGGCATTGAAATCAAATCTCAATTAAAATCTGTTCAATAATGTCTCTAATATGTTTTTGCAGCATTAATTTTTTCCCCATCGATTCTGGCCCCCCATAAATCAGCTCTGTTGCAGGGGCAGTGTCATAGTTTATGGGGGAGAGGATCAGGCTTTTATGAAGTTAATGCAGCAGAACCATTTAATTCGCCCAGCAGAAAGTTTGATGTTCTGCTGATCACTTCCTCTGCCCTTCCCCTGGGTGAAAATCACTTGGGATGGCAACCTATAAACCTTCCTTCCCCCCATTTTCTCCCCCCCCCCCCCCCCCCCATTTGGGGCTGTTTACCCTGGGGAAAAGCAGCCTGAGAGGGGACCTGATCAATGCTGATCCACATCTAAGCTTGAGGAGGGGAGATTGAGGCTGGAGATCAGGAAGAAGTAAGGGAGGGGAAACACTGGCACAGGCTGCCCAGGGAGGCTGTGGATGGCCTCTCTCTGAAAGTGTTCAAGGGCAGCTTGGATGAGGCCTTGAGGTCTAGCAGGAGGTGCCCCTGCCCACGGCAGGGGGTTGGAACTGGATGATCTCTAAGGTCCCTTCCAGCCCAACCCATTCTATGATGATTTGTGCCTGTCTGAAGATGTTCACCAGATATCAGTGCAGTGGATGTGCTTCACCTTGAGCTCAGGGAAGAGCTGCTCTAGAGGAGGCTGTCCCTGCCCATGGCAGGGGGGTTGGAACTAGATGATCCTTGTGGTCCCTTACAACTATGGCTAGTTCTATGATTCTAAGAGTCCAACCCAGAGCCACAAAGCTGCTGCAGGCAGTGGAGCATCTCCTGTGCCCACAGCCCTGCCCAGCCTTCACCAGCCTCACAGAATCCAGGAATCATAGGATCACAGACTCACAGAATGCTCTGGGCTGGAAGGGACCTCCAAAGCTCATGCAGCCCACCCCCCCTGCACTCAGCAGGGACATCCTCCCCTAGAGCAGGTTGCTCTCAGCCCTGCCCAGCCTCACCTTCAACATCTCCAGCCATGGAGCCTCAACCACCTCCCTGGGCCACCTGCTGCAGGGTTCCAGCAGCCTCCTGCTGCACAACTTGTTCCTCACAGCCAAAGTCAATCTGCTCTTCTCTCGTTCCAAATCTTTGTCCCTTGTCCTGTCCTTGTAGCCCTTTGGGCACAGTCCCCCTGAAGTCCTCTGTTCTGTCCTGCTGAGGCCACAGATGGAATATTGTGTCCAGTACTGGGCCCCTCAGCTCAAGAAGGAGGTCAGAGAACTGCTAGGGAGAGTCCAGGCTGAGGGAGCTGCTGCAGGCAGTGAACAGCTCCTGTGAGGCCAGGCTGAGGAGCTGAGGCTGCTTGGAGCAGAGGAGCCTGAGGCTGCCCTCAGTGCTGGGCATAAAGATGTGCAGGGCTGGAGCCAGGCTCTGCTCAGGGCTGCCCAAGGATAGCACAAGGGCCAGCAGGTGCCAGCTGGAGCAGAGGAGCTGCCAGGGGGACAAAAGGGAAAACTTTGTCCCTGTGAGGGTGACAGAGCCCTGGAGAAGGTTGCCCGGGGAGGCTGTGGAGTCTCCTGCTCTGGGGCACCAGGGGCACCTCAGAGCTGCTGCCAGGGCCTGAGGGGATCCTGCAGGAAGGCTGCAGAGGGACTTGTGCTGAGGGGCTCTGAGCCAGGCCAAGGGCAATGGTTTGGAGCTGAGGCAGAGCAGGCTGAGAGTGGAGCTGAGGCAGAAGCTGTGCAGGGTGAGGCTGCTGAGAGCCTGGCACAGGCTGCCCAGGGAGGCTGAGGCTGCCTCCTGCCTGGGGGTGTTGCAGGCCAGGCTGGATGAGCCCTGGAGCAGCTGAGAGGAGTCCCTGGGCAGGGTGGGGAGGTTGGAGCAGATGACCTCTGTGGTCCCTTCCAAACTGAGCTGTTCTGTGAACCTGTGGAGTTTCCAACCTGCTTTGCACACTTAGCAGGGCCCTGCTGCAGCATGGCACAGAACCAGCCTGTGGGACCTGCAGGATTGACAATGCACTGAGAAGGCAAAGAAGAGGAGTGGAGATTTACCTCTGCCATAAAGAGCTTTGTCCAGTCCCACCAGGTGGGATAAAGCATTTTTAAAGCAGATATAAACCCCTCCTGCTCCAGGGCACAAGCAGCAGAGAAGATTTAGAAGTCCACCTGCAGCTTCTCAGGAGCTGATCCTGCCTGTGCCTGCAGGGTGCTCAGCAGCTCTCCTGTGCACCACACTCCTGTGCCACAGCCCTGGGGGGGCAGGAAACTTCAGGCTGCTCTCATGAGCACAGCGTCCCAAACACTCTGCATGCCAGCAGCTGCTGGCTAAGCCTGCTGGTGGAGACTCCCTGGGAAGGTGTCTCTCCAGCTCTCATTCGCTCTGGGAAGAGCAGGGAAAGGGGAGAAAAGGGAGGAAAGAGTGGGACAAAGGAGGAAAGAGGAAGAAAAGGGGCAGAAATGGGGAGGACCACAGGGCAGGACCACAGGGCAGGACCACAGGGCAGGACCACAGGGCAGGACCACAGGGCAGGACCACAGGGCAGGACCACAGGGCAGGACCACAGGGCAGGACCACAGGGCAGGACCACAGGGCAGGACCACAGGGCAGGACCACAGGGCAGGACCACAGGGCAGGACCACAGGGCAGGACCACAGGGGAGCTGTGTTTAAATGAAACTTCCTCTGCCTCAGCTTGCACCAGTGCCCCTTGTCCTGTCATGGGCATCCCTCAGCAGAGCCTGGCTCCAGCCTGCTGGCACTCACCTGCACATCTTCATCACCATTGCTGTGGTCACCTCTCAGCTGCTCCTCTCCCAGCAGCACAGCCTCAGCTGCCTCAGGCTCTGCTCCTAACAGAGCTGCTCCATTCCCTGCAGCATCTCTGTGGCTCTGTGCTGGACTCTCCCCAGCAGTTCTATGCCCCTCTTGAACTGGCAAGGGGCCAGAACTGGACACAGGGCTCCAGATGCAACACACCCAAGTGGGTCTTGAATACCTCCATGTGAGCTGCAGCAGAGGTGATGCTTTCAGTTGGCTGCAGGTTGTGAAGATCTGCAGTGTGCCCAGCTGGCCAAGAAGGGCATCAGCAGCCTGGCCTGGAGCAGCGACATTGTGGCCAGCAGGAGCAGGGCAGGGATTGTCACCTTGGACTGGGCACCTGGGATATTTGGTTCAGCTTTGTGCCACTCCAAGAAGGACATTGAGGGGCTGGAGCAGATCCAGAGAAGGGCAACAGAGCTGGGGGAAAGATCTGGAGAACAGGGCTGGGGAGGACCAGCGGGGAGAGAAGGCTTGATGTGAAGAGGAGGCTGAGGGCAGAGCTCATTGCTCTCTGCAGCTGCCTGAGAGGAGGTTGCAGTGGGGTTGGGCTCTGCTTTGTAGGCTCAAGTGAGAGATGGAGATGAAATGTCCTGCAACCGTGCCAGGGTAGGGTTAGGTTGGAGAGGAGAAAACATTTCTTTGCTGCAGGAGTGCTCAGAGGTTGGCAGAGCAGCCCGGGGAGGTGACAGAGTCCCCATCCCTGGAGGATCCAGCAAGCTGTGGCCATGGTCCTTGGGGCCAGGGCTTGGTGCCCATGGTGGGGTTGGGTTGGTGGTTGGGCTGGATGATCTCAGAGGTCTTTTCCAACCCAGACAGTTCTGTGGCTTCATGAAACACTCAGCCTGTCCCAGATGATCTGTTGCACAAGAGCTTCCCAACCCCAGAGCCATCAGTTCCAGGCCTCTTTTTCACCTGCCTCTCCACCAACCTTGGCACCGTCGAAGGCTCCTTTTTAGTGTGTGCAGTAAGCCAGCAGAAGCCTCAATTAAATGCAAGCTGATGCCTCCAAACTTCTCCCTGGGACAAGGCAGGCATGAAGGGAAGAGGTCTGAGAGCTCACCCAGCTTTGCTTTGTGTGCCAAAGGCTCCAGTCCCAGGGGTGAGCCAGTTACAAACTGCAGTGTAGGTGAAACTCCTCCATTCGCTGCAGCTGATTCTGTGCCATGAATGCTGCTGCCTGAGAGAGGAAGAAAAGGCTTCTCCTGTCTCATCAGCATCACAGAGGAGGAGTGAAATACACTCCAGGACGGATGAGAGCTGCGTGGATGGAGCTAGCTCAGTTGCCTGTGTTTCAGTGTCCTCACAGAGCCGCAGCCCAGCACCAAAGGGCTCCCTAAAAGCCTCTCTGGTGTCTCCCGCTGACCTCCTTGGCATGGGCTCGCCCTTGGCTGAGCTTTCTCCCGCTCCTGGGCTTAGATCAGCTGGAGGGAAATTTCGGCTGAGTGATGATAGCGCTGCCAAAACCCATCTGGAGAGCTCTCAGCCTTTCACCACCCAAAATGCTGACTGGTGGCAGTGAGGCAGCAGAATGCGGCTGGGGTTGTGGACCTGTGGAGGCGCAGGCTTAGAGCTGCGGAGCAGGGGAGGAAAGGAGCCAGGGTTAAGAACAAGCAGCCTGGGGAGGGGACATTTGCTCTGCCCTCAGCCCTCGGCACCTGCCCAGGCACTGGAAGAACCTCCTCATCTCGGCTGGGTGATGCTCAGAGACAGAAAGAAACAGATCTTGTTTGTTTTTTTTCATAGGCTCAGAAGGGACCACAGAGAGCATCCAGTGCCAACCCTCTGCCACGGGCAGGGACACCTCTCACCAGCACAGGCTGCTCCAGGACTCCTCCAGCCTGGCCTTGAACACCTCCAGGCAGGGCACATCCACAGCCTCCCTGGGCAACCTGTGCCAGTCTCTCCCCAGCCTCACTCTCAAGGATTTCTGCCTCCTCTGCACTCTCCTTCTCCCCACTCCAAGCCATTGTCCCATCTCCTGGCAGTCCCAGCCCTTGTCAAAAGCCCCTCCCCAGCTTTCTTGTAGCCCCCTTCAAGCACTGGCAGGCTGCTCTGAGGTCTCCCTGGAGCCTTCTCCAGGCTGAGCAACCCCAACTCTCCCAGCCTGTGCTGTGCCAGAGCCCTGGAGTAGGCTGCCCAGAGAGATTGTGGAGTCTCCTCCTTTGGAGACCTTCCAAATCCTCCTGGATGTCTCCCTGTGTACCCTGCCCGGGGTGATGCTGCTTTGGCAGGGCAGGCTGGAGCCAGTGATCTCCAGAGGCTGCTTCCAACCTCTGCCATTCTGTGATTCCATGAGCCTGTGAGTTTGTGATTCTATAGTCTGTGATTCCACCCTGCTCAATTTCCATGCTTCCGTGTGCTGTGATTTTATGCTTCTGTGCTCTCTGATTCCCTGATTCTATGAGTTTATGATTCTAGAATCTCTGGTCCCTTTGTTCTGTGGTTTTATGCTTCTGGGATGTGAATTGTGGAGCCACTGAACCAGTCAGGGTTGGAAGGGAGCACAAGGATCAGCCAGTTCCAAGCCCCCTGCCATGCCCAGGGACACCCTACCCTAGAGCAGGCTGCACAGAGCCTCAGCCAGCCTGGTCTTAGACACCTCTAGAGACTTCCAGCACCTCCCTGGGCAGCTCCTGCCAGGCTCTCACCACCCTCATGCTGAACAACAACAAAAGCCCTTCCCTGAGCTGCCTGCAGCAGGTAGCAACCACAGTTTTGAGTCAATCCATTTACAGCTCAGGCTGCACAAAGCCTTTATGAAGCCAAACACAGAGAAGACAAACCAAAGCAAAGCACAAAGCAGCCTGGAAACCACTTCTGCCCCTCCCCAAGAACTTCTTCCTTTTGGAAAGCCTCTTCTGGGTTCCTTCCTTCCTTTCTTTCCACGTGGAGGCCTCAGCTCTGCTCTCAGCTCCCTGCTACGGTGGCTCAGGCTGCTCTGGCTGGCGGCTGCTCCCCTGCCATCACTCATTTTCAGTGGGCAGAGGGGAGCAATTGCTGGGCATCAAATCATCATCAACTAAAGCAGCCCTGACACTGCTTAAAAAGGGAGATGGATGGTCACTGGCTGCCGAGAAAACAGCCTCCTGCCCGCCCGGGGAGCTCCCTGACGCCGGCCTGCAGCTCTGCCTTCCTGCCCCTTCACTTTGCCCCGCTCTTCTTTTTTCCTTCTCTTCTTTTTCCCCTCCCTTTTTTTATTCCCCTCCTTCATTTTCCCCTCTATTTTTTCTCATTTTCTTTTCTTTTCCTTATTTTAGTTTTTCCCCTTCTTTACCTTTATTTTTTTCTCTTCATTATTTTCCTCCCATTTTTCATTTTCCTTCTTTTTTAATCTTCATTTTCTTCCCCCCCCTCCTTTTTTCCTTCTCTTTTCCTCTTTTTCTTTTCCTCTCTATTTTTATTACTTTTTACTCTTTATTTTCCATTCATTATATTTTTCTCCTTTTCCCTTTTCTCTCACTTTTTCTCTTTCTCCTCCTTTATTCCCCCCTTTTTTCCTCTCTATTTTTATCCTTTTTCTCTTTATTTCCTATTTCTTTCATTTACTTTTTCTCCTATTTCCCCTTTTTTCCCCTCTCTATTTTCCTCTTTATTTTCCTTTTTCTCATTTTTCCTTCCATTTTTCCATTTTCTTTTCCTCTCTATTTTTTCTTTTTATTTCCTCTTTTTTTCTCTTTATTTTCTATTTATTCACTATTTTTTCTCCTTCTTTCCCTTTCTTCTCTTTTCCTCTTTACTTTCTGTTTTCCTCCTCCTTATTTTCCTCTTTTTTTCCTCTCAATTTTTATATATTTTTCTCTATATTTTTTCCCTCTATATTGTCCATTTCTTCTCTTTATTTTTCTCCTTTCCCCTCTTTTTTCTTTTCTTTTTCCCCCCTCTCTATTTTTCTCTTCCCCCTCTTTATTTTATTCTTTTATTTATCTTTTTTAATTCTTTCTCCCTTTCCCCTCCTTATTTTCTCTCTTTTCCCTCCTTATTTTCTCCTGCTGAGGGGCTCTGAGCCAGGCCAAGGGCAATGGTTTGGAGCTGAGGCAGAGCAGGCTGAGAGTGGAGCTGAGGCAGAAGCTGTGCAGGGTGAGGCTGCTGAGAGCCTGGCACAGGCTGCCCAGGGAGGCTGAGGCTGCCTCCTGCCTGGGGGTGTAGCAGGCCAGGCTGGATGAGGCCTTGGGCAGCTGAGTGCAGCTGAGAGGAGTCCCTGGGCAGGGTGGGGAGGTTGGAGGTGATGATCTCCGAGGTCCCTTCTAACCTGAGCCATTCTGTGAACCTGTGGAGTTCCAAACCTGCTTTGCCTGGCACAGGCTGCCCAGAACATAACCAAAAAGCATCTGAAACTTCATCAGAATGTGGCACCTGAGAAGAAGTGGCAGAAAGCAGCTTGCAGCTGCAGGACCCCTCGGTGCTATCACAACATTAGTGCTGCAAGAGGGGAAGAGCAATTCTGACAATCATTTGACAGGAGGGGCACAGGAGCTCCCCAAAGCAGAGCTCGTCCCTGATTTATCTGCCTGCTGAGCTCTCATTAAGGGCAAAGGGAATCTGGGAGGCTCTCTAATGGAGGAAAAGTCAGTGCCAAGCAGAAATGTGCAGGCAGTGCCTGGGGGTCCTTACTCCAGCAAAATTCTTAGTGGCAATCAGGGAGAGGTTTGCTGGGTTGGGGAACAGGGAAATCACCTAAGGGAGGGGAATGTTCCAGAACATTCCTGGTTGGTGTGGTTTGGAAGCAATAAAAGCCATTTCAGACTTACCTGTGTTGGAGGCTGCCCCACACAGCCTTAGGGGCACAGCAATGTGCCCTGGAGGCCAAGGGGATCCTGGGGTGTATTAGGAAGAGAGTGCCTAGAGGATGGAGGGAGGTTCTCCTCCTCCTCTGCCCTGCCCTGGTGATACCTCATCCTCAGTGCTGCTTTCAGTTTTGGGCTCCCAGTTGAAGAGCAACAGGGATGTGCAGGAGAAAGTCCTAGGAAGGGCTAGGAGGAGGATGAGGGGACTGGAGCAGCACAGGAAGGAAGGAAGGAAGGAACCATGGAGCAGAGCAGAAGCAAACAACTCCAAGAGGACAGGGATCTGCTGGAGAGAGTCCAAGGAAGAGCTATGAGGATGATGAGGGGACTGGGACACTGCAGAAAGGAACTAACTGTGGGGCAGAGGAGCGGGGAAGGAACCGCGGAGCGGGGAAGGAACCGCGGAGCGGGGAAGGAACCGCGGAGCGGGGAAGGAACCGCGGAGCGGGGAAGGAACCGCGGAGCGGGGAAGGAACAAACAGCTCCAAGAGTCTTTGGGTCCCTTCCAACTCCTAATATCCTGTGACCCAGTACAGTGGTAAAAAGGCACGAGTGGAGAGCAAAACTGAGCAACTGGAGGAATAGAAGTAGGGAGAAACAGCTCTACACCTGCAGGAGTGCTGCAGCCAAGTCAGAGAATCCCAGAAAGGAGGCTCCTCCTAACCAGCTCCCTGCTCCCTGCCCCCTCCCCATTTCAATTTGGGTGCTGTTGGAATCTCCTCTCCCTCTCCCCCAGGGTGCCATCACTTTGCCTTTCTGCTCCCTCACCTTTTCAATCTGGATGCTGTTAGAGTCTCCTCTTCCTCTCCATGTCCCCAGGTGCCACCACTTTGCCCTCCTGCCCCCTCCCCTTTTCAATCTGGGGGCTGCTGGAGGCTCCTCCCCCCCCAGGTGCCACCACTTTGCTCTGCCTGCCCCCTGCCCTATTTAAGCAGCCCCAGGGCAGGCAGCAGCCTCAAGTTTGCCCATCTGGGCAGAGGGATCCTCCTCCTCTCAGCACTGGTGAGTGCCCCTGGTGCACACTGGGTGAATGGTGGAGGGGATCTAAAGGCCGGGGGGCCTGCTGGCCCCCCGGTTAGATAGGGCAGACAGCTACAACTGATGTCACTCTGATGTCACCCGTGGGTGCTGCTTGGACCTTCTTGCTTAGGCTGAGCTCCTCTCTGCTTAGCTGCTTCTTTCTGCTCTCTTATGGCCACAGAACCACCCAGGTTGGAAGGGAGCTCCAAGCTCACCCAGCCTGAGCCTCCCTCATTTGAATTTAGGTAACTCTCCCATTTAGCTAACCCTCACTCCAGTTCAGTTCATCCTCATCCCAGATCAGCTAACCCTCACTCCAGTTCAGTTCATCCTCATCCCAGATCAGCTAACCCTCACTCCAGTTTAGTTCATCCTCATCCCAAAACAACTAACCCTCACTCCAGTTTAGTCCATCCTCATCCCAGATCAGCTAACCCCTACTCTAGTTCACATGAGCCTCATTTCAGTTCAGGGAGCTCTCATTCCAATTCAGCTAATCCTCAGTCCAGATCAGGTAACTCTCACTCCAGTTTAGCTAAACCTTCATTCCAATGTAGACAATTCCCATCCCAGCCTAGAGATCTCTCATTCCCCTCCTTTTGGGACTCCCCTAACAACTCTCTGATTTGCAGGCTTCAGAAAAGAACAGACCATCAGAAGCCACAGAGAATTCCAGTTCAATGCTTCCCTAAGCAACTAACCCAGGATCAAATTCCTCTGCAGGATGAGGGGCAAAGTTCCACATCTGGGGAGAATAAAGCAATAGAGTCATAGACTCAGCAGGTTGAGAGAGAGCTCCAAGCTCCTCCAGCCCAGCCTAGCACCCAGCCCTGCCCAACCAACCAGACCATGGCACTGAGTGCCCCAGCCAGGCTTGGCTTCTACACCTCCAGCCACAGCCACTCCACCACCTCCCTGGGCAGCCCATTCCAATGCCAATCACTCTCTCTGCCAGGAACTTTCTCCTCACATCCAGCCTAGACCTGCCCTGGCACAGCTTCAGCCTCTGTCCCCTTCTTCTGGCCCTGGCTGCCTGGCAGCAGAGCCCAACCCCACCTGGCTACAGCCTCCCTGCAGGCAGCAATGGGCTCTGCCCTGAGCCTCCTCTGCTGCAGGCTGCACCCCCCCAGCTCCCTCAGCCTCTCCTCACAGGGCTCTGCTCCAGGCCCCTCCCCAGCCTTGCTGCCATGCTCTGGGCACCTTCCAAGAGACCAGCCCCAGCTGGCCTTGGGGAGACTCTGTCTGTTTGGGGGTTTTAATTCTTGTTCTAATTTCTTCCTTTGTTTTTTTTTGATCCTCCAGGTATTTCCAGCTCTCTGTGTAGCTATTCTGAGGGAAACTCCATCACAGGCTGAGAGGGAAGAGAGGAGGAATAAGAAAAGCAATGGAAAACTTCATCACAGGCTGAGAGGGAAGAAACAAATCCAGGGGAAGATTCACAGGCTGAGAGGGAAGAAAGGAAAATAAAACAAGGGGAAAATCCATCACAGGCTGAGAGAGAAGGAAGGAAATAAAACAAGGGGGAAACTTCATCACAGGGTGAGAGGGAGGGAAGGAAGGAAATGAAGCAGGGGGAAAATTCACAGGGTGAGAGGGAAGGAAGGAGAAAAAGAACCAGGGGGAAACTTCATCACAGGCTGAGAGGAAAGGAAGGAAATAAAACAAGGGGGAAATTCTCAGGCTGAGAGAGAGGAAAGGGAAACAAAAAGCAGGAGGAAAGTTCATCACAGGGTGAGAGGGAGAGAAGGCAGAAAAAAAAGCGAGGGGAAAATGCACAGGGTTATAGGGAAGGAAATAAAAGAAGGAGGAAACTTCACCACAGTCTGAGAGGGATGGAAGGAAATAAGGGGAAAATTCTCAAGCTGAGAGAGAGAGGAAAGGGGGAAAAAAATAGCAGGAAGAAATTCCACCACAGGGTGAGAGGGAGGGAAGGAGAAAAAAATCCAGGGGGAAACTTCATCAGTGGCTGAGAGGGAAGAAAGGAGGGAAAAAAAAAAACCTGAGGTGAAATTTCATCACAGGCTGAGAGAGAGAAGAAAGAAAGAAACCCAAAACCCAGGGGGAAAGAGCAGAAAAACCCAGGCCAGAAACGTGTTCAGCTCCCCTTGGCTCCCCAGCCAGGCTGTGTGGCTGTGGTTTGTTGCTGGGCTGCGTGTGGGTTATTTTCTCCCTCCCCTCCCTTCCTTTCCCCTTACAAATAAAGAGTTTCTGGTGCAGCAACCTGCAGATGACGTCTGGCTAATAAATTCCCGTGGCAGTCATGAGAGGCTGCTATAATCAGTGACATGGGATGATTTTCTGCTGCTGACAAGCCCTTCTATTGAGTATGATAACAGTTACTTTGTCTTCATCCACCGCCCGGCTATAATATCAATCCCTTTGATGATGCAGCAAACGAAGCCCAACACTTCTGTATCAATCTTCATAGAGTGCTGCCTCTTGTCTAACAAAAAGCCTGAAATGAGATCATTCAATCACTTTGCTGGCTGAGGCTTAGGCTTCTGTTCCTGAAGTGGCTTTAACTTCCCTGTCACTTCCCTGCTCTTGGTTGGTTTTTTTTTATATCCCCTTTACGCGATGCTGGCTGCAGAGGGAGAGGGAGAGGAGGGGAGGGGGAGGGAAAAATCCTTCTGTGCAGCCTGCAGCAGAGGAGGCTCAGGGCAGAGCTGATTGCTGCCTGCAGCTGCCTGCAGGGAGGCTGTAGCCAGGTGGGGTTGGGCTCTGCTGCCAGGCAGCCAGGGACAGAGGCTGAAGCTGTGCCAGGGCAGGTCTGGGTTGGATGTTAGGAGGAAGCTGTTGCCAGAGAGATTGGCATTGGAATGGGCTGCCCAGGAGTGGCAGTCTTTGTGGCTGAAGGTGTTGAAGCTGTGCCTGGCTGGGGCACTTAGTGCCATGGTCTGGTTGGTTGGGCAGGGCTGGGTGCTAGGCTGTGCAGGAGGAGCTTGGAGGTCTCCTTCAACTTGGTTGATTCTATGATCATCCAGTTCCAAGCCCCTGCCCTGGGCAGGGACACCTCCCACTAGAACAGGTCACTCAGGGCTTCATCCAGCCTGGCCTTGAACACCTCCAGGAAAGGAGCAGCCACAACCTCCCTGGGCAATCTCTGCCAACCTCTCCCCACCCTCACTGCAAACAACTTCTTCCTCACATCCAGTTTCAATCTCCTCTCTGCCACCTCAAACCCATTCCTCCTCATCTTCTCATTACCAGACCTTGTCAATAGTCCCTCCCCAGCCCTTCTGCAGCCCCATTCAGATCCTGGAAGGCCACTCCAAGGTCTCTTGGAAGCCTTCTCCTCTCCAGGCTGCAGAGCCCCAACTCTTGTAGCCTATCCTCAGAGCAGAGCTGCTGCAGCCCTTCCTGTTGGTGGAATTCAGGAGGCAAAGATGTCCATTTGGCATCATAGAACCATAGAATCAGTCAGGGTTTGGAAATTCACCAGAGAGGGAGGCTCCACACCCCCCTGGGCAGCCTGTGCCAGGCTTCTGTCACTCTCACAGGGAAAAAAATTCTCATGTGTCCATGAAACTTCCTCTTGCCTCAGCTTCCACCATTGCCCCTTGTGCTGGCACTGGGCATCCACCAGCAGAGCTGGCTCCAGCCTCCTGGCACTCACCTGCACATCTTCATCACACTGCTGAGGTCACCTCTCAGTCTCCTCCTCTCCGTGCTCCCAGCCCCAGCTCCCTCAGGCTCTCCTCATAAAGAAGATGTTCAACTCCCTTAATCAGCTCTGTGCCTCTGTGCCAGGCTCTCCCCAGCAGTTCTATGTCCCTCTTGAACCAGGGGGTCCCAGAACTGGACACAGTACCCCAGGTGCATCCTCAGCAGGGCAGGGCAGAGCAGGGGGGCAGCAGAACCTCTCTCCACCTACTCAGCACAGCCCTTTTCATGCACTCCAGAGGCTCTGTTTGGCTTTGAGACGTGGAGACCTTGTGAGAGAAGAAAAGGAAGCAGGACCTGGGTGATGGCAGCTGGCACTGAAGAACGTTCTCCACCTCACTCTTCCTCATCCTCCCTTTTGGTTTTGGTCAGGCTCATCATTGGTGCCCTCAGATTGGTCAGGCTGCTCTGGGAGGTGGTGGAGTTGGCATTCCTGGGGGTGCTCAAGAAGATCATGGCTTAGAGACAATGGTAGCTGGGTTATGGTTGGACTTGATGGTCTCAAAGCTCTTTTCCACCCTCTGACTCTACGATTTGGAGTCTACTTAAAGCAAGATCATGATACAGGTACACCCCCATGAGCTGTGCCCTGTGAAGGTTGGGTCCTGCTGGCATGAAAGTGTCATAGAAGCATGGAATTGCTTGGGTTGGAAAAACTCTCTGAGATCCTCCACACCAATCATCAACCTAACCCCACCATGGCCACTAAGCCACGGCCCCAAAGCCCTCTGATATCATCCACACCAACCACCAACCCAACCCCACCATGGCCCCTAAACCATGGCCCCAAAAGCCCTCTGAGATCCTCCACACCAACCATCAACCCAACCCCACCATGGCCACTAAGCCATGGCCCCAAAAGCCCTCTGATATCATCCACACCAACCACCAACCCAACCCCACCATGGCCCCTAAACCATGGCCCCAAAAGCCCTCTGAGATCCTCCACACCAACCCAACCCCACCATGGCCACTAACTAAGGCCCCAAAAGCCCTCTGAGATCCTCCACACCAACCCAACCCTACCATGGCCACTAAACCATGGCCCCAAAAGCCCTCTGAGATCCTCCACACCAACCCAACCCCACCATGGCCACTAAACCATGGCCCCAAAAGCCCTCTGAGATCCTCCACACCAACCCAACCCCACCATGGCCACTAAACCATGGCCCCAAAAGCCCTCTGAGATCATCTACATCAACCACCAACCCAACCTCACCATGGCCACTAAACCATGGCCCCCAAAGCCCTCTGAGGTCATTATTTAGTCTTATTTCATGTCATTAATTGAAATTTTACTGTCACACAGTTTTATAGTTAAATAATTTCATTGTTTTCATTATTGTGGCTTATTATTAGGCCTATTATTATAGGCTTATTATTCAAGTGTATAAATTAGCATCATTAAATGTTATTACTAAATAATTTTGTTATTTTTTATTATGACTTGATTCTACTATTTTTATTATCCTTATTTTATTAAGCAGTTTTATTATTTTCATTATTGTTTAGTCTTATTGTTTAATTTTGTTGTTATCCTTAGTTAATTCTAATTTTAAAAATTATTATCCTTATTTAATGTTATTATTAAGCAGTTTTATTATTTTCATTATTATTTAGTCTTATTATTGAATTTTGTTGATTATCATACTTAATTTTTTATTATTAACCTTATTTAATTTGATTATTAAGCAGTTTTGTTGTTTTCATTATTGTTTAGTCTTATTATTTAAATTTATTATTTATAATATTATTAATTATAGCTTTATTATTAAATAATTTTGTTATTTTGATTATTATTTAGCATTATTATCTATTTTCTTAATTATTAATATATTATGTATGTGGTTATTAGGAAATTAACTTATTATTTAGTTGTATTATTTAATTCTATTAATTAAAATCCTATTATTTATAGTTTTATAATGGAATAATTTTATTACTTTTATTATTATTTAGTCTTATTATTTATTTTATTAATTATAATTTTACCATAACATGATTTTATCAATAAATAATTTACTAATTGTCATTATTATTTAGTCTTATTATTTAATTTTGTTGATTATCCTTATTTAACTTTTAAAAATTGTTATCCTTATTTAATTTTATTATTAAGTAGTTTTATTGCTTTCATTTATTGTTTATTGTTTCCATTTAGTCTTATTATATAATTCCATTAATCACAATTTTATTGATGATAACTTTATTATGAAATACTTTGATTATTTTCATTATTATTTACCCTTATTATGTAATTTTATTAATTTAAATTTTATCATTAAAGAATTTTGTCACTAAATAATTTTATGATTTTCATTATTACTTAGTCTTAATATTTAATTTTATTAATTGCCAATATTTAATTTAATTACTAAATAATTTTATTATCTTCATTATTACTTAATTTTATTATTTTTATACTCTTATTTAATTTTATTATTAAGTAGCTTTATTATTTTTATTATTATTTAGTTTTATGATTTAATTCTATTAAGTTGTTTCATCATTTTTATTGTTATGTAGTTCTATTATTTAATGTTGCTAATTATTATAATAATTTAATTTAATTATTAAGTAGTGTTATTATTTTTATTCTTATGTAGTTCTATTATTTAATGTTGTTAACAATAGCCATTTAATTTTATTATTAAGTAATGTTACTTTTTTATTATGTAGTTCTATTATTTAATGTTGTTAATTATTATCATAATTTAATTGTATTATTAAGTAATTGTATTATTTTTATTATTATGTAGTTCTATTTTTTAATGTTAATAATTATAATTTAATTTTATTATTAAGTAGTTTTATTATTTTTATTGATATGTAGTTCTATTATTAAATGTTACTAATTATTATAATATTTTAAATTTTTAAATTAATTTTATTATTTGTATTATTATTTAGTTTTATTGTTTAATTTTATCATTATTTCCTATTTTTAGTTATTAATTGGAATCAATGTTATTAAATTCAGTTATTATTGATTTTGTTATTATTAAGTTCATTACAAACCCTAATAAAAGAATCTTTATAACAACAACCATGAGAAACCATATCTTTAAGACTTAGAATTTAAACTTCCTTCCCTCCTCCCTTCCCCCCTCCTTCCTTCTTCCCTTCCTTCCTTCCTTCCTTCCTTCCTTCCTTCCTTCCTTCCTTCCTTCCTTCCTTCCTTCCTTCCTTCCTTCCTTCCTTCCTTCCTTCCTTCCTTCCTTCCTTCCTTCCTTCCTTCCTTCCTTCCTTCCTCCCTCCCTCCCTCCCTCCCTCCCTCCCTCCCTCCCTCCCTCCCTCCCTCCCTCCCTCCCTCCCTTCTTCCTCTCTTCCCTCCCTGCTTCCTCCCTTCTCTCCCTCCTTCCTCCCTTTCTTTCCTCCCTTCCCTTCCTTCCTCTTCTCCTTCCCTCCCTCCTTCCTCCTTCCTTCACAGGTGTTTGGGCTGTAAAATCTTAATTGTAACTTCATTAAGAACTGATGCAGAAACCCTTTGGGGAGTGCCTGGGAAAAGGCTTCTGGCCAAGGAGGGTTGAGTGTCCACTGCTGATGGAGCACAGAGACAGAGAGAGAGAAAGAGAGAATAGAGAGAGAGAGAGTGAGACAGAGACAGAGAGACAGAGAGAGAGTGTGAGACAGAGAGACAGAGAGACAGAGAGAGAGAGACAGAGAGAGAGTGTGAGACAGAGAGACAGAGAAAGAGTGATAGAGAGAGACAGAGAGAGTGAGACAGAGAGAGACAGAGAGTGAAACAGAGACAGAGAAAGAGAGAGAGAGACAGAGAGAGAGAGAGACAGAGACAGACAGAGTGACAGAGAGAGAGAGAGAAAGAGAGACACAAAGAGAGAGAGAGACAGAGAGAGGGAAAGAGAGACAGAGAGACAGACAGAGACAGAGAGAGAGACAGAGGGACAGAGAGAGACAGAGAGACAGAGAGAGAGTGAAACAGAGAGACAGAGAAAGAGAGAGAGACAGAGAGAGAGAGAGACAAACAGAGAAAGAGTGACAGAGAGAGAGAGAGAAAGAGAGACACAAAGAGAGAGAGACAGAGAGAGGCAGAGAGATAGAGAGACAGACAGAGAAAGAGAGACAGAGAGAGAGGCAGAAAGAGAGAGACAGAGAGAGAAAGTGAGAGACAGACAGAGAGAGACAGAGAGACAGAGAAAGAGAGTCAGAGACAGAGACAGAGAGAGAAGGGCTCTGCCCGTTGGAGAAAAGACCTAGGGAAGAGAAGAGCAGGAGGGTGGGGGAGGGGAAGAAGCCCTTCCTACGCAGCGATTGTGCAATGTCACCAATCGTTTCCAGTCCCCAAATCCCACCAATTCAATTAAGCTCATAAAGTCCCTGGACCAGGCTCCGGCAGGAGCGGCGGCAGCGGCAGCGCCGTTTAAGCGCCCGGGCGGCAGAGCTCCATCCCTGTCCGCCTGAAATATTGTTCAATCAACGGCCAAAGTTTTACTTGTCAGTTTTGATATATCCCATAATAGCTGCAGGTTGCGGTGGTTCGTTGTTGTTGGGGTTTTTTCCTCCCCTCTCTCTCTGTTGCAGTGTCCAATGTGCTGGGCAGATGGGCTTTTCATGTTCTTTATTGTTTGGGGTGGGTTCCCCCCCCCTCCTTCTCCTCTCTCCTGCACCTTTTGTGGTGCTGTGAAATGAAACAACAGTAAAAAGCCAATAAATAATTTAACCCTCCCTAAGACCTCCCTGAGCCCAGGCTGCTGAGGTTGTTTTTTGTTGTTGTGTGTTTCTTTGCTTATTTTACCTTATCTTTTCTTTTTTTTTTGGGGGTGTGTGTGTGTGTGTGAGGATCTAATGAGTTCCTCTTCACTGATCCCCCAGAAGCATCCTCGGTGATGCTGCCCCCTGTGCCGCGTTTCCCTTCTGAGCCTTTGTTCCCTCCTGTTGACATAGCTGAAACTCAGAGAGTCATAGAGTCAGGGACCACGAGGAGAAGCCAGGGAAATGAAAGAGGAAGAGAAAGGGGAAGAGCTGAGTCCTTTTCTGCAGGGCTGTTCTCTCTAACATGAATTGGCTGCTCTGTGGTTTGTTGGCATCTCATGGTGATAGTAACTTGAACAGGATACAGATAACAACAGCATCAGAGAAGCACAGAATCAGTCAGGGCTGGAAGGGAGCACAAGGAGCAGCCAGTCCCAACCCCCTGCCATGCCCAGGGACACCCTACCCTAGAGCAGGCTGCACACAGCCTCAGCCAGCCTGGCCTCAAACACCTCCAGCCATGGGGCCTCAACCACCTCCCTGGGCAACCCCTGCCAGCCTCTCACCACTCTCCTGCTCAACAACTTCCTCCTCACCTCCACTCTCACTCTCCCCACCTCCAGCTCTGCTCCATTCCCCCCACTCCTGACACTCCCTCACAGCCTCCACAGTCCCTCCCCAGCTCTCTTGGAGCCCCCTGCAGACCCTGCAAGGCCACCAGAAGGTGCCCTGGGAGCCTCCTCTGCTCCAGCCTGCACAGCCCCAACTCTTTCAGGCTGTGCTCACAGCAGAGCTGCTGCAGCCTCTCAGCATCCTCCTGGCCCTGCTCTGGACACTCTCCAGCATCTCCACAGCCCTCTTGTCCCAGGGGCTCCAGAGCTGGATGCAGCACTCCAGGTGGGCTCTCAGCAGAGCACAGCAGAGGGGCAGGATCAGCTCCCTGGCCCTGCTGGCCACACTGCTGCTGCTGCAGCCCAGCCTCTGCTTGGCTTTCTGGGCTGCAGGTGCACACTGCTGGCTCCTGTGCAGCTTCTCCTCCAGCAGCAGCACCCCCAAGTGCCTCTCCTCAGGGCTGCTCTCCAGCCTGGCACTGCCCAGCCTGCACTGGTGCTTGGCATTGCCTCCAGCCAGCTGCAGGACCCTGCCCTTGCTCTTGGTGCCCCTCCTGAGCTTGGCTTGTGCCCACCTCTGCAGCCTGCCCAGGTGCCTCTGGATGGATCCTGCCCTCCAGCCTGGCTGAGCACCACACAGCTTGGTGTGGGCAGCAAACCTGCTGAGGCTGCACTCAGTGCCTCTGCCCATGGCACCCACAGAGATGCTGAACAAGCCTGGTGCCAGGACTGAGCCCTGAGGCACTTAATAATCATGATGATATCAATAATAAGACTAACATCAATAATAATAACAAGACAAACCACAATGATAATATCAATAATGATATCAACAAGAAGAGCAATAAAATAATATCAATACCATCAATAAGAACAACAGCAGCAGCAATAATAAGAAGAACAACAGCAACAACAATGAAGATATCAATAATAATATTAACAACAACACCAACAATAATATCAATAACAATAACAAGAGCAACAGCCTGTCCAGGTCCCTCTGGATTGCATCCCTTCCACCTGTGAAGCTCCAACATAATCTATCTGTGAAGCTTAATTATCAGCCAAGAAGTCTGGGGCCAAGCATCCCCAACCCCCCAGCAACAGCAAAATTTGGGGCTTTTTTTGTAGCCAAGCACCTGGAGAGACCCTGCAGTGGATCCCCCCTTGGTGCTCAGTGATTCATTGGGATTGGAGCCTTTGCACTTTGGCACTGCTGAACATCCCATAATTAAGCTGCATAGATTAAGCTACAGAGTTTGGGGCAAAAAAAAACCCCTCCCCACCATAAGAGCCAAATTTGGAGCTGGTTTCATAGGCAAGCACCTAAAGAAATCATGGAGTGAAAGAATGGTTTGGGTTGGAAGAGAGCTCAAAGCTCAGCCAGTTCCAGCCTCCTGCCACAGGCAGGGACACCTCCCACTAGAACAAGTCACTCAAGGCCTCATCCAGCCTGGTCCTGGACACCTTCAGGGAGGTTGTGGAGCACAGAATCACCCAATGTGATCACAGGTTTGTTAGTACTGGGAATAAACCTGAGCTGATTTAAGCACTGCACCTGAGTTAACTTTAGGGCCACACCTGATCTTATGTAGGGACTACACCTGAGCTTATTTAGGGACTACACCTGAGCTTACCTAAGGACTGCACCTGAGCTTAAAGGACTGCACCTGAACTAACTTGAGGGCTGCACCTGAGCTTATATAAGGGCTGCAGATGATCTTATTTAAGGGCTGCACCTGAGCTTAATTAGTTGTTCTTTTCCCCGTGTCTTTACAGGGTTTATTTTTGGAGCCAGCCGTTTCCGTGGGCAGAAAGCACAGCTCCACCGAAGCCACTCACCAATCAACTTAATAAGCAGCCCTGATAAATAGCTGGTGGCTGCTTAATTGGGACAATTGCTGGGGAAAGGGATTCAGTGACCCCAATCAGGGAATTAATGGCAACACCTAGCCGGGGAGAGGAAAAAAAAGGCCCATTTGAAATGCTCTGCTCGGTGTTTTGTCTGCTTGCCTGGGCGCAGTAGTTAACAGGTGCGGAGTGGTGCTCCAGCAGCATAAATCTCCTGCTGCTTGACCCTTTGTTCACTTCGGGGCTGCTTTCCCAATCCTCTCCCAGAGTTGCTAAGCGAAGGGGAAATCGCTGGGCTCTGCCTCGGCTTTGGGCAGGCTGCCTTAATGCTTTTATCACATCCAATCTTTAAAAGTAAGGTTATTTAGAGAGGAAAAGGGAGGGGGGGTCGGTCTCGGTGGGAACCTTGCTAATTAGTTACTGGGGAGGCAAAACGCAACTCATCTCCCCGGCCCCGTCGGGCTGCCGTGCTTGGAAAGCGAGCTGGCTCCCGGGTAATTAATAAACTGCCTTTTAGACACAGCCTTGACTTATTAATCTGCTTGCCTGGGGAATGCACTCTTCCCGTGAACTCCGCTGATGCCCTGATTAAGAGCAGCCCTGTAGGGACGGCTAAATCACCGCCCGGCTGAGCTACCTGCTGCCGCTCCCCGGCCCGGAGCGCTCCGCGTCCGGCCCTTGCAGCCCCTGCGACGAGAGAGAGGCGCAGGGGCTGGAGGGTGTCCAGAGAAGGGCCAGGAGGGTGTGCAGAGGGAGGGAGCTGCTCTGCTACGAGGAGAGACCGACGGAGTTGGGGGTGGTCAGTCTGGAGAGGAGAGAGGCAGTTGGGGATGCTCGGTCTGGAGAGGAGAGAGGGATTTAGGGATGCTCAGTCTGGAGAGGAGAGAGGGATTTAGGGATGCTCAGTCTGGAGAGGAGAGAGGGATTTAGGGATGCTCAGTCTGGAGGCTCCCAGGGGACCTTACTGTGGCCTTTCAGGATCTGAAGTGGGCTACAAGAAAGCTGGGGAGGGACTTTTTAGGCTGTCAGGTAGGGATAGGACTAGGGGGGAGTGGAAGAAAGATGGAAATGGGTAGATTCAGACTGGATGTGAGGAAGTTGTTCAGCGTGAGGGTGGTGAGAGCCTGGAAGGGGTTGCCCAGGGAGGTTGTGGAGGTGTTCAGGTCCAGGTTGGATGAGGCCTTGAGTGACCTGTTCAAGTAGGAGGTGTCCCTGCCTGTGGCAGGAGGTTGGAACTGGCTGAGCTTTGAGATCCCTTCCAACCTAAACCATTCTCTGATTCAACAGTGGTGTGGAGGCTGCAGGGGGGGTTTGGGGAGGGGGAGGATCATAGAATTGAGCAGGTTGGCAGAGAGCTCCAAGCTTCTCCAGCCCAACCTAGCACCTAGCCCTGCCCAACCAACCAGACCGTGGCACTGAGTGCCCCAGCCAGGCTTGGCTTCAACACCTCCAGCCACGGCCACTCCACCACCTCCCTGGGCAGCCCATTCCAGTGCCAATCACTCTCTCTGACAACTTCCTCCTAACAGCCAGTCTCAACCTGCCCTGGCAAAACTTGAGGCTGTGTCCCCTTCTTCTGCTGCTGGCTGCCTGGCAGCAGAGCCCAACCCCACCTGGCTACATCCCCCCTTAATTAAGGTAGTGGTCGACAGCAAATCCAACCCCAACCCTCTGTGCTCACTGTTTAGTTTCTGAGTGTGGCACAGAGCAGTTGATATGGCTGGGTTTAAAAACAGCAGAGACCAAACTATTCCCCCACCCCCCCACCCCCATGGCTGCTGCTATCTGGAGCCTGGTTAGATAAAGCTCTGCCTCCCTTTGTTTCGTATTTCCTTTCTCATCCTCAGGAAGTTTATCTCTTATTGGAAACAAGGCAGAGGCATTAGAAGCATAACCCATTGACTGGAGTAAATAAACATCTCCTTTCCCCCGCTATTCCTCAGAGGATCTGTCACCTCAGCTCTCACTGCCTCTCTAAAGGGGGCTGCTGGCAGCTACATCAAACCGCTCTGCTGCCTGCTCCGCGGCGCCGTCGAGCAAATATGAGCAGATATGAAACAAGAGCGAGGCTGTCATAAAGTTTTATGGCTGGAGCTGAGAGATTTATTGCTGCAATCATCTTAAGAACCTTCTTTTGTCAAAGCAGAGCATGGGGAAGGGAGGGGAAAGAGAAAAGAACAACAAAATAATCTGCGAAGTTGGGAGCTGCTCTCTGAAGTGCCTGAACGCAGGAAGCTTCTGAGGGGGGGACTCAGCTCTCAGCACACCATGAAATTCAGTGGGGTGGGTAGGAGGGACCTTAAGTATCACAAAATCATAGAGTCAAGCTGGTTGGAGACCTCCAAGCTCCTCCAGCCCAACCTAGCACCCAGCCCTGGGCAATCAACCAGACCATGGCACTAAGTGCCAACCTAGCACCCAGCCCTATCCAAAAGCAGGTCCTGCACTTTGGCCACAACAACCCCAAGCAGCACTGCAGGCTGGGGGCAGAGTGGCTGAGAGCAGCCAGGCAGAAAGGGCCCTGGGGGTGCTGGCAGAGAGCAGCTGCAGAGGAGGCAGCAGTGCCCAGGTGGGCAGCAGAGCCAATGGCATCCTGGGCTGGCTGAGGAGCAGTGTGGGCAGCAGGACAAGGGAGCTGCTTCTGCCCCTGTGCTCAGCACTGCTCAGGCCACCCCTGGAGTGCTGTGTCCAGCTCTGGGCTCCTCCATTGCAGAGAGATGTTGAGGTGCTGGAAGGTGTTGAGAGCAGGGCAGCAAGGCTGGGGAGGGGCCTGGAGCAGAGCCCTGTGAGGAGAGGCTGAGGGAGCTGGGGGGGTGCAGCCTGCAGCAGAGGAGGCTGAGGGCAGAGCTGATTGCTGCCTGCAGCTGCCTGCAGGGAGGCTGTAGCCAGGTGGGGTTGGGCTCTGCTGCCAGGCAGCCAGGGCCAGAAGAAGGGGACAGAGGCTGAAGCTGTGCCAGGGCAGGTTGAGTCTGGATGTTGCTAGGAAGTTGTTGTCAGAGGGAGTGATTGGCACTGGAATGGGCTGCCCAGGGAGGTGGTGGAGTGGCTGTGCCTGGAGGTGTTGCAGCCAAGCCTGGCTGGGGCACTCAGTGCCATGGTCTGGTTGGTTGGGCAGGGCTGGGTGCTAGGCTGGGCAGGAGGAGCTTGGAGCTCTCTGCCAACCTGCTTGGTTCTGTGATTCTAAGACAGGATGAGGCACTTAGTGCCGTGGTCTGGGTGATTGGTGGTATCCCCATCCCTGGAGGTGTTTCAGAGGAGGCTGCAGGGGGCACTTAGTGCCATGGGTTAGTTAATTAGGGGGGTTAGGTGCCAGGTTGGGCTGGATGATCCTATAGGTCTCTTCCAGCCTGATTCTGTGGTTCTGTGGTCACAGGGTGGCTTCTTTTGCTGTTTCTTCCATCTTCTGCTCCTCTGTGCCAGCTCCTCAGGCTGAGCATGACCTGAAATCAGAAGCAGAGCTGCCTCAGCCTCCTGCCTTGGCTGAGGAGGGCTCCCAGCTGATGCCAGCTGATGACAATTGCTCATTTCTTTTCATAGATCTGCTTTCTCCCCTCGGTTTCAGGGCTTCATTTCCAAGCAGGAGCAGCTCCAAATGGCTTAGGACAGGCTTTAATTGAAAACTTGAGCAGCTGCTGAAGGTGTCACAGTGCTTGGACAGTCACTGTACACAAACATTTATATTCAATGAAAGCAAAGTCCCACGAACCAAGCCCAGCTTGATTGGAATCTGAGGCTTGCCAGGCAGGATTTGTCAGGCAGAGCCACAGGCCAGAGGCAGCCATGCACTGCTTGCAGCCAGATGGATGCAGAGAGGTCAGCAAGAGACCTGCCTGGCTGAAGGTGTCTGCAAGTCCTGATGAATGTTCTGCACTGGACAGTGGAAAGTCTCCAGCAATTGCTCTTCTCAGAGGCAGTCAGGCAAGGGCAGGGGGGAAGTGGCTGCAAATAGATTTGCTCTCACTGCAAACTCTTTCTGGGTTCAGTGCAGATGATGGCCACAGAAAGCAGATCAGGCAGAGGGCTGGAGGACCTCACCTGTGGGACAGGCTGAGGGAGCTGGAGAGGGTTCAATCAGGAGAAGGGAAGGCTCCAGGGAGACCTTAGAGATGCCTGCCAGTGCCTGGAAGGGCTCCAGGAGACCTGGGGAGGAGCTTTGGGCAAGGGCTGGGAGGGACTGGATGAAGAACAACGGTTTTGAGCTGGGGGAGGGGAATCATAGAGTCAGTCAGGGTTGGAAGGGACCACAGGGAGTGTCTAATTCCAACCCCCCTGCAGGGGCAGGGACACTCTGCCCTAGAGCAGGAGATTGAGACTGCAGAGTGGGGAGAAATTCTTGACAGTGAGGGTGGAGAGACACTGGCACAGGTTGGGGGTGCTGAGACACTGGCACAGGTTGAGGGGGCTGAGACACTGGCACAGGTTGGGGGTGCTGAGACACTGGCACAGGTTGAGGGTGGTGAGATACTGGCACAGGCTGCCCAGGGAGGTCGTGGAGCACAGGAGCACCCAATGTGATCTTTGATCTTTGATCACATTGGGTGCTCCTGTGCTCCACGACCTCCCTGGAGGTGTCCAGGACCAGGCTGGATGAGGCCTTGAGCAAGCTGGGCTGGTGAGAGGTGCCCCTGCCCATGGCAGGGGGTTGGAGCTGGATGATCTGGAAGGTCCCTTCCAACTCAACCCATTCTGACTACGAAGCCAGGCCTGGATCTACACAACAGTGCAAGGCAGTCATTAAACGCACACCCTGCATGAGGGCACCAAAGGGTTTCTGGGTGTGTAACTCTCACCTTTAGCTGTCCCTGCCCATAGCAGGGGGTCTGGAGCTAGGTAATCCTTGAGGTCTCTTCCAACCCCTGACAGTTCTGTGGTTCTCTGACAATTCTCTGACTCTGTATCATCCTCACACAAGTCTCTGGAGACATTCAAAACCCATCTGGAGGTTTGACCTGCTCTAGGTGACCTGGTAAGTGAGGGGGTTAGACTGGATGGGCTCCAGAAGTCCCTTCCAACCCCTACCATTCTGTGACTCTGAGACTTAGAATCACAGACTCAAGCAGGTTGGCAGAGAGCTCCAAGCTCCTCCAGCCCAACCTAGCACCCAGCCCTGCCCAACCAACCAGACCATGGCACTAAGTGCCCCAGCCAGGCTTGGCTTCAACACCTCCAGCCACAGCCACTCCACCACCTCCCTGGGCAGCCCATTCCAGTGCCAATCACTCTCTCTGACAACAACTTCCTAACAACATCCAGCCTAGACCTGCCCTGGCACAGCTTCAGCCTCTGTCCCCTTCTTCTGTGCCTGGCTGCCTGGCAGCAGAGCCCAACCCCACCTGGCTACAGCCTCCCTGCAGGCAGCTGCAGACTCGTTTGGGGTTGTTTTTTTTAGCAGCTTTTCTTTAGCCATTCTGGCAAATTTCATCCATTTCTGAGACTCACAAAGCCAAGAAAGGATCTGAAGTTGATATTCAGAGAGGGATGATGCAAGTGACACGTGGTGACACCTTGCATGGTGTGGCAGAGCTCTTGTTCAATTGCCTGTGCTGTTTGGGAGCGTGCAAGTCGTTGGCTGCCCCGATTTAATTTGGCTGGCCCAGGACATTGCTAATAATTAATACTGTAATAACACTTAATGATCTGCACTCATGCAATCTGCAAATCCAGCTGGTGCTGCACTTTTTAGTGGCTGCACAAACAATCCAAGTTTTCAATTTCTCCAATGCTGCTACTTCAGCATGGCACAAGACCTTGCCCGTGGGGCTAGCGCTGAGCCACAGGCGCTGGAGGCTTGGCTGGGATGCAGCACAAAGAGATGGGCTTGGTCTCAGGGGAGAGGTTCCTTTGGCTCTGCAAGGGGGAAGCTGCACAGAAGGAGAGTAGCAGAGCAGCTCCAGCTAGAAGGGGACCCACAGGAATCATAGAATCAGAGAATGGATTAGGTTGGAAGGGACCTCAAAGCTCAGCCAGTTCTAACTCCCTGCTATAACCTCCCACTAGAACAGCTTGCTCAAGGTCTCATCCAGCCTGGTCCTGAACACCTCCAGGGAGGTTGTGGAGGACAGAATCACCCAATGAGATCTTTGATCTCTGTCCAGTTCTTCAAACTGGGAAAACTCTTACTGTAGCCTAATAAGCAACATTTTGCAGTAGTTTGTGCTCACTTTCATTTGTTAATCAACAAAGTGCAAAGCATTAGGGCAAATTTGGTCTATTCTGGGCTATGGGGATTTGGTGCTGTGCCTCTATCCACTGGGTTCTAATGGGGATTTGGTGCTGTGCCTCTATCCACTGGGTTCTAATGGGGATTTGGTGCTGTGCCTCTATCCACTGGGCTCTAATGACTGTTCACATATATGACACCAAGCTGTGTGGTGCTCAGCCAGGCCGGAGGGCAGGATCCATCCAGAGGCACCTTCCAGCCCTGACTGCTTCTATGCTTCTCTGATGCTGTTGTTATCTGTACCCTGTTCAAGTTACTATCACCATGAGATGCCAACAAACCACAGAGCAGCCAATTCATGTTATAGAGAACAGCCCTGCAGAAAAGGACTCAGCTCTTCCCTTTCTTCTTCCATTTCCTTTACTTTTTCTGTTCCCTTTTCCCTTTTCCTTCCTTCCCTTGCACTTTCCCATCCTTTTTCTCTTCCTATTGCCCTTGCTTTTTCTCTTCCCCTTCCCTTTCTCTTTCTGTCCCTTTTACCCTTCCCTTTCTTTTTCCGTTCCCTTCCCCTTCTCCTTCCTCTTCCCTTTATTTTTCTGTTACTTTTTCTCTTTCCTTTTTCCTTACCCTTCCTCTTTAACTTTCCCCTCCTTTGCCCCCTCCCATTGCCCTTGCTGTTTCCATTTTTCCATTCCTTCTCCATTTCCCCTTACCCTTTGCCTTCCCTTTCCCTTTCCCCTTCCCCATTCCCTTCCCGTTCCTTTCCCTTTTCCCTTCCCTTCGCCTTCCCCTTCCCTTTCTTTTTCTGTTCCTTTTCCCTTTTCCCTTTCCCTTTCCCTTTCCCTTTCCCTTTCCCTTTCCCTTTCCCTTTCCTTTTCCCTTTTCTTTCCCTTTCCCTTTTCTTTCCCTTTCCCTTTTCTTTCCCCTTCCCCTTCCCCTTCCCCTTCCCCTTCCCCTTCCCCTTCCCCTTCCCCTTCCCCTTCCCCTTCCCCTTCCCCTTCCCCTTCCCCTTCCCCTTCCCCTTCCCCTTCCCCTTCCCCTTCCCCTTCCCCTTCCCCTTCCCCTTCCCCTTCCCCTTCCCCTTCCCCTTCCCCTTCCCCTTCCCTTCCCTTCCCTTCCCTTCCCTTCCCTTCCCTTCCCTTCCCTTCCCTTTCCCCTTTCCCATCCCTTTTCCCCTTCCCTTTCTTTTTCAGTTCCTTTTCCCTTTTCCTTCCCCTTTCCTTGCCTTTCCCTTCCCTACCTCTTTCCCATGTATTTCCTGCCCAGCAGCTCCACTGCTCCCCTCTGGCAGCCACAACCTTTGTGGCTGGAGGCTTCTGAGAGGTCTCTCTCCCGCTGGCAAGGAGGCCAGAAGGGATCCCATCGACCGCGACCTGTGCAGCCCACGGACTCCTTGGCAGTGTTTGCTTAATTAACGAGATCCAATTTGGCAGGAAGATCACTGCAAATGAAGTTAGGTTTGTAAACGGGGGGTGGGGTGGGATAAAAGGCAGCTGCAGCCTGCAGCGAGCTGATGTGCAGAGGGAATGCTCCTGCAGAACCCAGCCAGGCTCCTCCTCAGCCTTCCTCACCCTCACCTTGCCAGCTGCACTCAGCCTGCCAGAGGGTGGTTGCTCTGCTTGCCTCAGTGCCAGACCTGCAGGATCATGGAATGAGAGATCCATGGGATCATGGGATGCAGCTGCACTCAGCCTGCCAGAGGGTGGTTGCTCTGCTTGCCTCAATGCCAGACCTGCTGGATCATGGAATGAGAGATCCATGGGATCATGGGATGCAGCTGCACTCAGCCTGCCAGAGGGTGGTTGCTCTGCAAACCTGCAGGATCATGGAATTAGAGAGTCATGGGATCATGGAATCATAGAATCTCCTTCTCTGGGGGCTTTCAAGACCTTCCTGGATGTGCTTCTGTGTGACTTGTGCTGGGTTATACTCCTGCTCTGGCAGAAGGGGTTGGACTCCATCATCTATGGAGGTTCCTTCCAATCCCTAACATCCTGGGATCCTGTGGGTGTGGAATCATGGAATTACAGAATCATAGAATCATGGAATTACAGAATCATAGAATCATGGGATTGTGGGAAAATGGAATCATGGAATCACAGAATCATGCAATCATCAAAGTGTAGAATAATGGAATTGCAGCTTCATGGAATTATAGAATCAGGGAATAGTAGAATTATGGAATCATGGAAGAATAGAATCAAAGAGTCACAGATTGATGGAATCATAAGAACACATAATTATAGATCCATGGAATGATGAAATCATGGAATCACAGAAGGACAGAACCATGGAATAATAGCTTCATAGAATAAAAGCTTCATGGAAGCATGGATTCACAGTAATTGAATTGTGGGATTGTACGATCATGGAACGATAGAATTGTGTCAAAGGCTTTGCTGGGCTGCAGCAAAGCCTCTGGCACCATCTGCCACAGGCAGCTCCTGGCACAGCTGCCAGCTCCTGGCTTGGGCAGAGTCACTCTGGTATGGGTCAAGAACTGGCTGGAGGGCAGGGACCAGAGACTGGTGGTGAATGGTGCCACATGCAGCTGGCAGCTGGCACTGGGGGTGTGCCCCAGGGGTCAGTGCTGGGCACAGTCCTGTGTAATATCTTTATTGATGATCTGGAGCAGGGCATTGAGTCCAGCAGCAGTGAGTTTGCAGCTGGCACCAAGCTAGGAGCAGCTGTGGAGCTGTTGGAGGGTAGTAAAGCCCTGCAGAGGGACCTGGCCAGGCTGGATGGGTGGGCAGAGGCCAAAGGGATGAGACTGAACAAGGCCAAGGGCAGGTTCTGCACTTTGGCCACAGCAACCCCAAGCAGCACTGCAGGCTGGGGCCAGAGTGGCTGAGAGCAGCCAGGCAGAGAGGGCCCTGGGGGTGCTGGCAGAGAGCAGCTGCAGAGGAGGCAGCAGTGCCCAGGTGGGCAGCAGAGCCAATGGCATCCTGGGCTGGCTCAGGAGCAGTGTGGGCAGCAGGACAAGGGAGCTGCTTCTGCCCCTGTGCTCAGCAGAGAGATGTTGAGGTGCTGGAAGGTGTTGAGAGAAGGGCAGCAAGGCTGGGGAGGGGCCTGGAGCAGAGCCCTGTGAGGAGAGGCTGAGGGAGCTGGGGGAGTGCAGCCTGCAGCAGAGGAGGCTGAGGGCAGAGCTGATTGCTGCCTGCAGCTGCCTGCAGGGAGGCTGTAGCCAGGTGGGGTTGGGCTCTGCTGCCAGGCAGCCAGTAACAGAACAAGGGGACACAGTCATGCCCAGGGACACCTCACACCAGAGCAGGTTGCCCACAGCCACATCCAGCCTGGACTTAAGCACCTCCAGGGCTGAGGCTTCCAGCACCTCCCTGGGCAGCCTGTGCCAGGCTCTCACCACCCTCATGCTCAACAACTTCTCCCTCATGTCTCACCTCAATCTCTCCTCCTCCAGCTTGGATCCATTCCCCCTGCTCCTATCCCTACCCAACACCCTCCAAAGTCCCTCCCCAGCTCTCCTGCAGCCCCCTTCAGACACTGCAAGGCCACAAGAAGCTCTCCTGGGAGCCTTCTCCTCTCCAGGCTCAGCCCCCCCAACTCTCAGCCTGTGCTCACAGCAGAGCAGCTCCAGCCCTCTGCTCACCCTCGGGGCCCTTCTCTGGCACCTTCCAGCCCCTCCAGCCCTTTCCTGTGCCAGGGGCTCCAGCAGTGGGCACAGAGCTCCAGGTGGGGTCTCAGCAGAGCACTGCAGAGGGGCAGAATCCCCTCCCTGGCCCTGCTGCTGCCCACACTGCTCTGGCTGCAGCCCAGGGCACAGGTGGGGCTCTCTGGGCTGCCAGTGCCCACTGCTGCCTCATGCTGAGCTTCTCCTCCACCAGCATCCCCAAGCCCTCTCCCTCAGGGCTTGCTCTCATGCCAGGCACTGCCCAGCCTGTATCAGTGCCTGGCTTTGCTCCGACCCAGCTGCAGGAGCCTGCCCTTAGCCTTTGTTGACCCAGGGTCTTGGTTAGGGCTATCCTTCCCCCCCCCCGACATCATCGAGAGAGCTCAGGCATTCCATGCTGGCAAAGCCACAGCGTGTTCCACCCTGGGAAATTCCTGGATGGAGCAGCTCAGCCTCAGATCATTTTTCATAACCCTCGTTTCCCTGTCAGGGCGTCAGGAGCCGGTGAGGAGCTGCCGGCTGAGTCCCCAAGGCGTCAATCTCCCCTCCGCCTGCCGCTGGCTCCCGTGCCCCAGCGCTGCGCTCAGCACCTTCCCACCCCCAGCCGCAGGGCTGCGGCCGGGGAAGGCTCTGGGCTGGCGCTCCCGCGGCAGCGCTGACAGCTGCCCAGCGCTTTGTCATTCATCATCCCGCACCGGCGCTGTCAGCGGCGAGCGGCGGCCGTGCGGGCGGAGGGATGCGGCAAAGCCCTGCCCGGGCTGAAACCCAAACCGCCCAGCCTGGGCTTTGGGTGTGCGGGGCTGGGGCTGCTTCTTTGGGCAGTTTGGGCAGGCAGATTGTTACTTGGTTTTCTTTTTCCCACTCTTTGCTTTTTCACTGACTTGCCCTTCTGTCTCTTTTTTACTTGCCTTCTTTTCCTTCCTTTTGCCTTCTTTTCCTTCCTTTTGCCTTCTTTTCCTTCCTTTTGCCTTCTTTTTCTCTTCACTTTCATTTTCCTCCCATCTTTTTGTTCTTCTTTTTTCCTTCTTCATTTTTCTTCTTCATCTTCCTTCTTCTGTTTTCCTTCTTAATTTTCCCTCCTCTTCTTCTGTTTCCCTTCTTTTTCCTTTCTTCTTCATTTTACTTCCTCTTCATTTTCCTTCTTCTCTTTTCCTTCTTCATTTTCCTTCCTCTTCTGCTTTCCTTCTTCTTTTTCCTTTCTTCTTCATTTTCCTTCTTCTATTTTCCTTTTTCCTTATTCTTCTTTTCCTTCCTCTTCTTAATTTTCCTTTTTTTTTCTTTTGAATTTGTCTTTTTTCCCCCCATTTCTTCATTTTTCTTTTCCCCCCTTTCATTTCTCTTCTGTCTTTTCCTTTCTTCCTTTTTCCTCCTCTCCTTCTTTTTTATTTTCTTCTTACTCTTTTTCAGCTTTGTTTTTCTTATTATGTTCTTTTTTTCCCCTTCCCCCCTTTCTTCTTTTTCATATTTTTCCCCTTCATCAACTTCTTTTTTTCCTCTTTTTAACCTGCTTTTTTTTTCTCTTCATCTTTTTCCCCCCTAATTATTTTCTTCCCCCCCCCCCCCCCCCCGCTTTTTTTCTTTTTTTCTTCTTCTTTCTTTTTTTTTTCCTGTTTTCCCCCCCTCTCACTTTTTTCCCTTCATATTTTTCTTCATTTCTTTTTTCTGGCCCCCTTTTCCTGTCTTTGCCCCTTTTCATATTTTTCTTCTGCTGCTTTTATTTTTTTATTCCTGCCTTTCCCCCCCTTTCATCTTTTTCTTCTATTTTTCTTCTTTTTTCCCCCTTCATCATCTTTTTTGTTATCTCTTTTTCCCCTGCTTTTTTTTTCTCTTAATTTCCCCCCTAATTATTTTCTTTTTTCCTCCTGCTTTTTTCTGTCTTTTTCTTCTTCATTCTTTTTTCTGGTTTTTTCCCCCCTCACTTTTTCCCCCTTCATGTTTTTCTTCTTCTGCTTTTCTTTTTTATTCCTGCCTTTCCCTCCCTTTCATCTTTTTCTTCTATTTTTCTACTTTTTCCCCCCTTCATCTTTTTTATTTTTTCTTGCCTTTTTTCTTCTTCTTTTTCTCCTTTTCTTCTTCTTTTTTTTTTCCCTGCCTTTTTTCTCCCTTTCATCCTTTTCTTCTTTTTTTCCCCTGCCTTTCCCCCTTCATATTTTTTTCTTCTTCCTTTCTTCCCCCCCTGCCTTTTTTTCTCTTCATCTTTTCCTCCTTTTTTTCCTGCTTCTTTCTTTGTATTTTTCTTGTTTTTTCCCCCTTTTTTTTCTCTGCCTTTTCCTTCCTCTTCATCTTTTTCTGCCTTTTTTTTCTTAATCTTTTTCTTCTTCTTTTTATCCTGCCTTTCCCCCTTCATCTCTTTCTTCTTCTTTTTTTGCCCTGCCTTTCCCCCCTTCATCTCTTTCTTCTTTTATTCCTGCTTTTTTCCTCCCTTCATCTCTTTCTTCTTTTTTTCTTTATATTTGCCTTCTTATTTTTTTCCCTGCCTTTTTTTCACCTCCATCTCTTTCTTCTTCCCCCCCTCGCCTTTTTTCTCCATTCATCTTTTTCTGCTTTTTTTCCTTCACCTTCTTCTTCTTCTTTTTTTCCCTGCCTTTTATTTCCCCTTCATCTATTTCTTCTTTTTATTTCTGCCTTTCCCCCCCTCTTTTATCTCCGTCTTCTTTTTTTTTCCTGCCTTATTTTCCTCCTTCATCTTTTTCTTCTTCTCTTTATTCCACCTTTTTATTTCCTTCATTTTTATTTTTCTTATTTTTTTTTCTACCTTTTTTCCCCTTTGATCTCTTTCTTCTTTTTTCCCCTGCCTTATTTTCCTCCATCTTTTTCTTCTTTTTTTCCCCTCCTTTTTTCCCCTTCATTTTTTTTCTTCTTTACTTTTCTTTTTTTTCCCTGCCTTTTTTTCTCCTCCTTCTTTATCTTTATCTTTTTCTTCTTCTTTTTTATTTTTTTTTCCTTTTTATTTCCCCCCCTTTTGGCTGTGAAAGGTACTTAATGTACCAAAAACAATTTGCAGAGGCATTACTCCGCCGATTGCGGGCGCGAACGCCTTGCTGAGGTCTCCCTTCTCTAACTGTTGCTAATCCATTCTCACGCTGTGCTCTTATGGCTTCATTTTACAGTTGAGGAGATCACCCACTCCATGCTGTGCTGGAAATGGGACCCTCGTCACTCCGGTCCGCGGAGTGCACTTAACACGGCAACAACCGAACAGCGACCGCCCAAAGTTAACTGCTTGCGAGCAGCTCCGGCGGCGCAGCCCTTTCTATCGGCAGCTCAGCCTGGCTCCGAGCGGAGCAAAGCCTGGCAGCCATGCCAGGCAGGCACCCCCCATGCCCGGCGGAGAGAGGGAGGACGTGGGCAGAGGGGCAAAGGAAGTGATGAGAGGAGTGGCAAGAGGCTGGCAGGGGTTGCCCAGGGAGGTGGTTGAGGCCCCATGGCTGGAGGTGTTTGAGGCCAGGCTGGCTGAGGCTGTGTGCAGCCTGCTCTAGGGTAGGGTGTCCCTGAGCATTTTAGGGGGGTTGGAACTGGCTGCTCCTTGTGGTCCCTTCCTTCTATGGTTCTATGATCCTCCCCCTCTGCTCCACACTGGTAAGTCCTCACCTGGGGTACTGAGTCCAGTTCTGGAGCACCTGGGACAAGAGGGACATGCATTGCACCCACCCAGGTACAGGACCTTACACTTGGCCTAGTTGAATGTCATGAGGTTGGCCTGGGCACACCTCAGCATGAACCATCAGTGTGCACCTGCAGCCCAGGGAGCAGCCAGAGCCTGGGCTGCAGCAAGGGCAATGTGGGCAGCAGGGGGAGGGAAGTGATCCTGCCCCTCTGCTCTGCACCTGGACTACTGCATCCTGTTCTGGAGCCCCTGGGACAAGAGGGAGATGGAGGTAAGGAAGGTGTCCAGAGAAGGGCCACGAGGGCTGGAGCTCCTCTGCTGTGAGGAGAGGCTGAGGGAGCTGGGGATGTTCAGTCTGGAGAGGAGAAGGCTCCCAGGTGACCTTCTTGTGGCCTCACAGTATCTTAAATGGGCTACAAGAGAGCTGGGAAGGGACTTTTTAGGCTGTTGGGCAGTGATAGGACTTGGGGGAATGGAATCATAGAACCATAGAGTCATAGAAGCAGTCAGGGTTGGACGGAACAATAAGGATGAGCCAGTTCCAGCCCCCCTGCCATGCCCAGGGACACCCTACCCTAGAGCAGGCTGCACACAGCCTCAGCCAGCCTGGCCTCAAACACCTCCAGCCATGGGGCCTTAACCACCTCCCTGGGCAACCCCTGCCAGCCTCTCACCACTCTCATGGTGAAGAACAAAGCCAGAATTAGGTAGATTCAGCCTAGATATTAAAAAGAAGTTGTTCAGCAGGAGGGTGGTGAGAGCCTGGCAGGGGTTGCCCAGGCAAGTGCTGCAAGCCTCATCCCTGGAGGTGTCTAAGGCCAGGCTGGATGCGGCTGTGGCCAGTCTGACCTAGTGTGAGGTGTCCCTGGGCATGGCAGGGGGGTTGGAACTGAATGCTCCGTGTGGTCCCTTCCAACCCTGACTGATTCTATGATTCTATGGCTCTGTGATTCTATGTCTGTATGGTTCTATGATTCAATGATTCTATGGTTCAATGATTCCATGGCTCTGTGATTCAGTGATTCCATGGCTCTGTGATTCAGTGATTCCATGGCTCTGTGATTCAATGATTCCATGGCTCTGTGATTCAGTGATTCCATGGCTCTGTGATTCAATGATTCCATGGCTCTGTGATTCAATGATTCCATGGCTCTGTGATTCAGTGATTCCATGGCTCTGTGATTCAGTGATTCCATGGCTCTGTGATTCAATGACTCCATGGCTCTGTGATTCGATGACTCCATGGCTCTGTGATTCAATGATTCTATGGCTCTGTGATTCAATGATTCTATGGCTCTGTGATTCAATGATTCCATGGCTCTGTGATTCAGTGATTCCATGGCTCTGTGATTCAGTGATTCCATGGCTCTGTGATTCAGTGATTCCATGGCTCTGTGATTCAATGACTCCATGGCTCTGTGATTCGATGACTCCATGGCTCTGTGATTCAATGACTCCATGGCTCTGTGATTCAATGACTCCATGGCTCTGTGATTCAATGACTCCATGGCTCTGTGATTCAATGACTCCATGGCTCTGTGATTCAATGATTCCATGGCTCTGTGATTCAGTGATTCCATGGCTCTGTGATTCAGTGATTCCATGGCTCTGTGATTCAATGATTCCATGGCTCTGTGATTCAATGACTCCATGGCTCTGTGATTCAGTGATTCCATGGCTCTGTGATTCAATGATTCCATGGCTCTGTGATTCAATGATTCCCTGGCTCTGTGATTCAGTGATTCCATGGCTCTGTGATTCAATGACTCCATGGCTCTGTGATTCAGTGATTCCATGGCTCTGTGATTCAGTGACTCCATGGCTCTGTGATTCAATGACTCCATGGCTCTGTGATTCAATGATTCCATGGCTCTGTGATTCAATGATTCCATGGCTCTGTGATTCAATGATTCCCTGGCTCTGTGATTCAGTGATTCCATGGCTCTGTGATTCAGTGACTCCATGGCTCTGTGATTCAATGACTCCATGGCTCTGTGATTCAATGACTCCATGGCTCTGTGATTCAGTGATTCCATGGCTCTGTGATTCAATGATTCCATGGCTCTGTGATTCAGTGATTCCATGGCTCTGTGATTCAATGATTCCATGGCTCTGTGATTCAGTGATTCCATGGCTCTGTGATTCAGTGATTCCATGGCTCTGTGATTCAGTGATTCCATGGCTCTGTGATTCAATGATTCTATGGCTCTGTGATTCAATGATTCCATGGCTCTGTGATTCAATGATTCCATGGCTCTGTGATTCAGTGATTCCATGGCTCTGTGATTCAATGATTCCATGGCTCTGTGATTCAGTGATTCCATGGCTCTGTGATTCAATGACTCCATGGCTCTGTGATTCAATGATTCTATGGCTCTGTGATTCAATGATTCTATGGCTCTGTGATTCAATGATTCCATGGCTCTGTGATTCAATGATTCCATGGCTCTGTGATTCAATGATTCTATGGCTCTGTGATTCAATGATTCCATGGCTCTGTGATTCAGTGATTCCATGGCTCTGTGATTCAGTGATTCCATGGCTCTGTGATTCAGTGATTCCATGGCTCTGTGATTCAATGATTCTATGGCTCTGTGATTCAGTGATTCCATGGCTCTGTGATTCAATGATTCCATGGCTCTGTGATTCAATGATTCTATGGCTCTGTGATTCAATGATTCCATGGCTCTGTGATTCAATGATTCTATGGCTCTGTGATTCAGTGATTCCATGGCTCTGTGATTCAATGATTCCATGGCTCTGTGATTCAATGATTCCATGGCTCTGTGATTCAGTGATTCCATGGCTCTGTGATTCAATGATTCCATGGCTCTGTGATTCAGTGATTCCATGGCTCTGTGATTCAGTGATTCCATGGCTCTGTGATTCAATGATTCTATGGCTCTGTGATTCAGTGATTCCATGGCTCTGTGATTCAATGATTCCATGGCTCTGTGATTCAATGATTCTATGGCTCTGTGATTCAATGATTCCATGGCTCTGTGATTCAATGATTCTATGGCTCTGTGATTCAGTGATTCCATGGCTCTGTGATTCAATGATTCCATGGCTCTGTGATTCAATGATTCCATGGCTCTGTGATTCAGTGATTCCATGGCTCTGTGATTCAATGATTCCATGGCTCTGTGATTCAATGATTCCATGGCTCTGTGATTCAATGATTCCATGGCTCTGTGATTCAGTGATTCCATGGCTCTGTGATTCAACGATTCCGTGTCTCTATGCTTCTGTGATTCTATGTCTCTATGATACTCTGATCCTATGATGCATTGAGTTAACCTTCAAAGAGCACAACGACTTCTCCAACCTACAGTAACCCTCCTCTGCTTGACCCCACAGACCTCAAAGCTTCATGAGGGAGGAGGAATGTTTCCTCTCTGTGACACAGCATTTGCTGTGTCCCCATTTTGCTGCCATTCCTTCCACACTGAGCCTCAGAACAAGCCCCAGCAGCTGAGCTCTGCTGCTAGTCCAAGCAGCTGGGGCAATAATTGCTGTGAAATGATGCTCTGGACAGCTGAAAAGGCAGGATCAGTATTGAGCTCCCTCCTGCTTTTCACCCTGTCACTTTTCTTTTTGCTCCTGCTATGGATTTGTTGTCATCAGCCCCTGATGATTCTGCTGACACCCCTGTCACAGAAGGAGGTTTTTCACTTTCCCCACTTGATTGACTCCATTCAGAGCATCTAACTCTGTCAAAGGAGTGCCACTCTCAAGCTCACTCACTCATCTGGTTGTGGCTTCTGCAGCAGTGCTGAACACACAGGGCAGAGAAGAAGATAGCCAGGAGGCAAATTTCTGCCTGGGGTTTCAGGGGCTTGTTGCCCTTGGGAAATGCTTTCTGGGTTTTAGAGCATCCTTGGTTCCTGGAATCGTGGAATCCTGGAACCCTGGGATCACAGAATGGGTTGGGCTGGAAGAGACTGAGAGCAGCCCTGCAGAGCAGGACTTGGGGGTGCTGGGGCAGAGGCTGGGCAGGAGCCAGCAGTGGGCACTGGCAGCACAGAGGGCCAAGGGCAGCCTGGGCTGCAGGCAGAGCAGCGTGGGCAGAGCTGCAGAGAGGGGATCCTGCCCCTTGCTCTGCCCTGGGCACAGCTCAGCTGCAGGGCTGGGGCCAGCTGTGGGCCCTCAGCACAGCAAGGCCATGGAGCTGCTGGAGAGGGGCCAGGGGAGGCCACCAAGGGGAGCAGAGGCTGGAGCAGCTCTGCCCTGGGCACAGGCTGAGGGAGCTGGGGGTGGGTAGCATGGGGAGGAGAAGGCTGCAGGCAGAGCTCAGAGCTGCATTCCAATATCTGAGGGGGACCTACGGGAAGTCTAGGGAGGGACTTTTGAGAAGGGCTTGGAGTGCTGGGACAAGGGAAATGGCTTGGAAGTGGAGCAAGGCAGAGCTGGGTTGGACGCCAGGAGGGAGTTGTGCAGCAGGAGGGTGGTGAGACACTGGCACAGGCTGCCCAAGCAGGTGGTGGAGACCTCACCTGTGGGCACACTCAAGATCAGGCTGGATGAACCCTTGGGCAGCCTGCTCTGGTTGGAGCTGTCCTTGCTGACTGCAGGGGTGGCCAAGATGCCCTGTGAGGGTCCCTTCCTACCCAGTGCCATTTGTGATGCCAACTTGATAATTTTCCTCTCTTGCTAGGCTAACTTCTGCTGCCAAACCCAAACAAAGCCATCAGTGCCAGGAACCTGCTAATTGATTTTTAACAGCAAAATCTTCTCTCTGAGAGAAAAGGACAACTTCATTGGTTTTATTTCTTGCTTTCATCTCTCTGAGTTTTGGTTCCAGCAGGCAAATTCTGGGCTTTTCCCCCCTTTCCAAGTCAATTATAACTCGAAAAACCAAATGAAATGTAATTACCTTTTTATTGACACATTACAAGGACACAAATAGCACAATCAGCGCTCAACATCCTTCCCTCCAAGGTGCTGCTTCCCTGAGCGCCGTGATCAGCTGGCAGAGTCCCAGGAGTGGGAGGAGAGGAGGCTGAGCGGGGAGCAGAGGCAGCCGCACCCAGGAGTCCTTCCAGCGCAGCCTGGGGCGCAGCAGCAGCCCGCTGGGGACCGCGCGGGCCGGGGCAAGGTTTGCACAGCACAGAATGGCTCAGCTTGGCAGGGGCCTCAGGGACCATCTGCTGCACCCTCCCCGCCCTGCCCAGGGACACCTCTCGGCTGGGCTCAGCTGCCCAAGGGCTCACTCAGGCCTCCTTCTCCTCCTTCTCCTCCTTCTCCTCCTTCTCCTCCTTCTCCTCCTTCTCCTCCTTCTCCTCCTTCTCCTTCTCCTTCTCCTTCTCCTTCTCCTTCTCCTTCTCCTTCTCCTTCTCCTTCTCCTTCTCCTCCTTCTTCTCCTCCTTCTCCTCCTTCTCTTTCTCCTCCTTCTCCTTCTCCTTCTCCTTCTCCTTCTCCTTCTCCTTCTCCTTCTCCTCCTTCTTCTCCTCCTTCTCCTCCTTCTCTTTCTCCTCCTCCTCCTCCTCCTCCTCCTCCTCCTCCTCCTCCTCCTCCTCCTCCTCCTCCTCCTCCTCCTCCTCCTCCTCCTCCTCCTCCTCCTCCTCCTCCTCCTCCTCCTCCTCCTCCTCCTCCTCCTCCTCCTCCTCCTCCTCCTCCTTCCTCTTCCTTCCTCTTCTCTCTGCATTCTTCTTTTTCTCCTCTATTCTGCCTTCTTTTTCTTGTTCTTTCTTCTTCTTCTGCTTCTTCTTCCACTTCTGCTTCTTCTGCTTCTGCTGCTTCTGCCTTTTCTTCTTCCTTCTTCTTCTTTCTTCTTGCTTCTTTCTTCTTCTTGCCCCTCCTCCTCCTTCTTCTTCTTTCTTCTTCCTCCTTCCCCTTCCCCTTCTCCTTCTTCTCCTTCTTTCTTTTTATCTTGCTGCTTCTTCTTCTTCTTCTTCTTCTTCTTCCTCCTTCCCCTTCCCCTTCTCCTTCTTCTCCTTCTTTCTTTTTATCTTGCTTCTTCTTCTTCTTCTTCTTCTTCTTCTTCTTCTTCTTCTTCTTCTTCTTCTTCTTCTTCTTCTTCTTCTTCTTCTTCTTCTTCTTCTTCTTCTTCTTCTTCTTCTTCTTCTTCTTCTTCTTCTTCTTCTTCTTCTTCTTCTTCTTCTTCTTCTTCTTCTTCTTCTTCTTCATTTTCTTCTTCTTCTCCTCAGTATTAGTACTAGCAGTAGTATGAGCATTCCATAAGAAGCTGTACTAAGAGAACACCTTCTCAAAGCTCTGATAGCCCAGACCTTTCAGCATTGCAGCATCTAGGAGAGCTGTGAGGGGTTTGCAGTTGCTATTTACTTGTCCCTGACGTTTGTTTCTCAATTACTCTTTTTCACTGGGACTGGTGCTAAAATAATCTTCCTTTTTCTCTTTAGAAGCTCTGATAGAAGAGAACTTTCAGACAGAGCATTTAGGCTGCTAAGAAACAAGGAACCATCTCCTCTTCTACAGGACCAGAAACCAACGGAGAGGGCAGCAGGCAGGGGCTGAAGCATTTATGCAGTCAGAGAACTGAAGGCAGTCTAAAAGGGGAGAAAATCAGAGGGGGAGAGAGAGAGCAGAAAATCTCTCAGGTGATTTTAGGCCAGAACTGCTCAGTGAAGCCTGCTGAGAGCTGGGCTGAAGTGGTGCCAGTGGCCCACAATGGTCACACAGCCACAGAATGGGAGGGACCTCCCTGCTACAGAGGCAGCATCACCTAAAGGAGGTCACAGAGGAAGACATCCAGAGGGGCTTTAGAGTGTCTGCAGGGATGAGGCAGGTGGTGCAGGGACATGGAGGCAGGATGAAGTTACAGTGAGCACAGAGGAGCAGTCAGACCATTTGATCCCCAAAATGACTGATCCAGGGATGTGATACAGCCAGGAGCTTGGGGAGTGAGTGGCTGGAGCTGGAGCTGGAGCAGAGTTGTCTGTCAGACGCTGATGCTGCTGGCTATAAAAAGAAAGGAGCAGGAAGGACAAAAGAGTGAAGAAATTACACCAGTCCCTTGCTGAGCTGCATGACAGCAGTGGGGCAACTCCTGGCACCATTTTTTATCTGCTTTGAAGTAAAATGAAGAGTTGTGGCCCAGAAATCAAACTGTGCCCTGGGCTGTGTCCAGAGCAGGGAGAGAAGCAACACAGGGAGGGGATTCTGCCCCTCTGCTCTGCTCTCCTCTCCTCAGACCCCTCCTGCAGTACTGCCTCCAGGCATGAGGTCACCCCCAGCAGGAGAAGGAAATGGAGCTGCTGGAGAGGGCCCAGGAGATGTCATGAAGATGATTAGGGGGCTGGAGACCCTCCCCTGTGAGGGCAGGCTGAGGGAGCTGGAGGTGTTCAGCCTGGAGAGAGAAGGCTCCAGGGGTACCTTAGAGCTGCCTGCAAGTGCCTGAAGAGGCTACAGGGGAGGGACTTTGGACAAGGGCTGGGAGTGATGGGATGAGAGGCAATGAGAAGTGTGAGCAGCAGAGCAAGGGAGGGGATTCTGCCCCTTGGCTCTGCTCTCCTCAGGCCCCACCTGCAGTCCTGTGTGCAGTTCTGGAGCCCCCAGCACAAGCAGGACATGAAAGTGTTAGAGCCAGTTCAGAGGAGGCCACCAAGATGCTGAGAGGGCTGCAGCAGCTCTGCTCTGAGGACAGGCTGAGAGAGTTGGGGCTGAGAGAGTTGGGGCAGCCTGGAGAAGAGAAAGCTTGGAGGAGACCTTGGAGTGGCCTTGCAGGACCTGAAGTGGACTACAGAAGGGTTGGGGAGGGACTATTGACAAGGTCCTGTAATGCCAGGATGAGGAGGAATGGGTTTGGCAGAGGGGAGGCTGAAACTGGATGTGAGGAAGAAGTTGTTTGCAGTGAGGGTGGGGAGAGGCTGGCAGAGGTTGCCCAGGAGGTTATGGAGCACAGAATCACCCAATGTGACCTTCTGTGCTCCACAAGCTCCCTGAAGGTGTTCCGGACCAGGTTGGATGAGGCCTTTGAGCAATCTGTTCTAGTTGGAGGTGTCCCTGCCTATGGCAAGGGGTTGGAACTGGCTGAGCTTTGAGCTCCCTTCCAACCTAAACCATTCTCTATGTTTGGAGCTCCAGGGAGGGAGGACAGGAAGACATTCTTGAGAGTGAGGGTGGGAAGACACTGGAGCAGGTTGCCCAGGGAGGTGGTGGAAGCATCATCCCTGGAGGTGTCCAAGCCCAGGCTGGATGCGGCTCTGCACAACCTGATCTAAGTGTGAGGTGTCCCTGCCCATGGCAGGGGAGGCTGGGACTGGATGACCTGGGAGATCCCTTCTCAACCCAACCCATTCTATGAACCTGTGATTAAACAGTGCAAAAAAAAAAGCAACCCAGAAAAGTTCTCCTTTGCAAGTCTGCTTCAGCTGCTCCTTTCTGCCTGCCTCTTCTTTATCGCAGCCTGAGCCTGCCACCTCCTGCCACCCCGCTCGGGTGGAGATGTGAGCAGGTGGGCTCCTTAACATCCTCAATGTGCCTCGTGTGGCACCATCACGGATCTGCTCTGAGCAACTTCAGGGCTGCTTTCCTCTGCCAGGAATTCTTCCTGGAGTGCCTACAGAGCTCACCTGTGCCTCATTACCTGCATCCAGGCTTCCGCCGCCTCCGTGCATGGGCTGCAGGGATTGAGCTTGCTGGAATTAGAGAGAGCACAAAGAAGGCACATTAGAAACTGGGGGAGGAAATAAAGGTGAGGGAGGCAAAACCACGAGGGCTGGCTCTAACTTTGCACCTAGGAGCCTTCTCCACAGCAAACAATTCCATTCTGTTAACAAGCCACCAGCGTGCACTTAAGAAGCAGGTGAACAAATGTGATGGTGAGAGTCTGAGCTCTCTGCCTCCCCAGGCACACGTCTTCAGCTGCTGCTTAGTGGGCTTTGTTCTTCTGCTGTGGGGGGTTATTTCCCCCCTCTATTTGCAAACAAGCCCAATGGCTTCTCCCTTAATGGCCTCAGAGAAGGGAATCTTTCTGTTAACAGGTTCTCTCACTGCAGGGTGTTTAGAAGCGGAGAAGCATAGAAGCAGTCAGGGTGGGAAGGGAGCACAAGGAGCAGCCAGTCCCAACCCCCTGCCATGCCCAGGGACACCCTACCCTAGAGCAGGCTGCACACAGCCTCAGCCAGCCTGACCTCAAACACCTCCAGCCATGGGGCCTCAACCACCTCCCTGGGCAACCCCTGCCAGCCTCTCACCACTCTCCTGCTCAACAACTTCCTCCTCACCTCCACTCTCACTCTCCCCACCTCCACCTTTGCTCCATTCCCCCCACTCCTGCCACTCCCTCACAGCCTCCACAGTCCCCCCCCCCCAGCTCTCTTGAAGCCCCCTGCAGACCCTGCAAGGCCACCAGAAGGTGCCCTGGGAGCCTCCTCTGCTCCAGCCTGCACAGCCCCAACTCTTTCAGGCTGTGCTCACAGCAGAGCTGCTGCAGCCTCTCAGCATCCTCCTGGCCCTGCTCTGGGCACTCTCCAGCATCTCCACAGCCCTCTTGTCCCAGGGGCTCCAGAGCTGGATGCAGCACTCCAGGTGGGCTCTCAGCAGAGCACAGCAGCCTGGCTGAGCACCACACAGCTTGGTGTGGGCAGCAAACCTGCTGAGGCTGCACTCCAGGCAGGCAGCACTGTGCCTGCTGCATTAGGGGAGACTCACAGCCTGTGCCAGCAGCAGCCTCTAAAGTGAGGGCCTCAAAGCTCGACAGGATGATTTTGGAGGTCTCTTCCAAGCTGGTTGATTCTATGATTCTATGATCTGGCCCAGATGGTTCCGTGTTTTGTCCAGAGAGGTTCTCCTGCCCCTCTCCTCTGCCCTGCTGAGGCCACAGCTGGAGTCCTGTGCCCAGTTCTGGGCCTCCCCAGTTCAAGAGGGACACAGAACTGCTAGAGAGAGTCCAGCACAGAGCCACAGAGCTGCTGCAGGGAATGGAACAGCTCTGTTAGGAGCAGAGCCTGAGGCAGCTGAGGCTGTGCTGCTGGGAGAGGAGCAGCTGAGAGGTGAGCTCAGTGATGGGGATGAAGCTGTGCAGGTGAGTGGCAGGAGGCTGGAGCAGGCTCTGCTGGGGGATGCCCAATGCCAGCACAAGGGGCACTGGTGGCAGCTGAGGCAGAGGAAGTGCCATGGGAACATGAGGAGGAATTTTCCCCTGTGAGGCTGACAGCCCTGGCACAGGCTGCCCAGGGGGGCTGTGGAGTCTCCCTCTCTGCAGATATTCCCAACCCACCTGGATGTGTTCCTGTGTGCCCTGCTCTGGCTGCTGCTGCTCTGGCCAGTGGAGCTGGACTGGCTGAGCTGTGGAGGAGCCTTCCAGCCCCTGCCATGACTGTGTGACTCAAGCAGCCATCAGCCTTCTCCCTCTGCGTTTCTGCCTTCGCTCTGGCCCCTGAGGTCAGCCCAAGGCTGTTAGCACCTGGCGGCCGCGAGAGACTCGCAGCCAGCTCTGATCCTCCCACCAGGCTCTCTGAGGAGCAGGTTTCCATATCACAAACCCCACACCGTTAGAGTTATCAGCAGCTGGCACAGCTTTAACCTCAGCAGAGGCCAAAGCACAGACAGAGACTGCAAAGCCTCTGCAGAGTCAGTGAGTGCTGCTCCGAGCCCAGGTAGATCTGGGGCGTACCAGGGGGGGTTCAATCTGCCCTCTCTCTGCTCCCCCCACACCCAACCCCTCACAAAGAGGCAGGTGTAACCTCCATGACTGCCACTCTCAGCACTGTGCCCAGCTCCTCCATCAGCTCACTGGCTCTGAAGCTTCCTCTGCACTCTGCTTTGATTCCAGAGGCTCAGATAGAGCTGGAAAACAAAACCTGGAGCTCAGCCAGCTGCAGCGGCAGAGCTCTGCTGGAAACGGGCACAGGAAAGCAGCACTTTGAACCTCTCACGCCTGGGGGGCTGAGTTTAGACTCCACATTTGAGAGCCTCCCTCCTCTGGGCTCGTAGTGCCTGAATCTCCTCTTAATGCAGTGTTGGAAATGGGCACAGGAAAGCAGCACTTTGAACCTCTCACACTTGAGAGGCTGAGTTTGGACTCCACATTTGAGAGCCTGCCATAGGACAAGGGGCAAGGGATGGAAAGTGCAGCACAGGAAGTTCCATCTCAATAGGAGCAACAACTTCTTGAGTGTGTGGGTCCCAGAGCCCTGGCTCAGGCTGCCCAGTGAGGTTGTGGAATCTCCTTCTCTGGAGCCTTTCCAGCCCTGCCTGGATGTGTTCCTGTGCCACCTGTGCTGGATTCTCTGCTCCTGCTCTGGCAGGGGGGGTTGGACTGGGGGATCTCCAGAGATCCCTTCCAACCCCTACCATCCTGTAGTCCTGTGATCTTTTGCAGACCAGGAGTACCCTACCTGAATTCAGACCTCTCCTCCCCCACTAAAACCCAACCCAACTTAAATCTGGTTGTTGTCTGTGTGGGTTGGGAATTCATTTGCCTCTAGGGACTCCAAATCCCTGTCTGCACCGACTGCTTGGTATGGAAAGGAGAGGAGGAGGCTGGGGAATGCTCGACCCTGAGAGTAGAGGAATTGGAGCTATTTACATCAGTTGTCAGCAACCTGCTGCTTGTTTGCTGTGTTGCTGCATGGGCACAGATAACCTCTCTGAAACATTAGCTGAGACCAAGCAAGTAATTCTTTGTTGACACGTTGTCAGTTCCTAATTTGTTCTCTTACTGTGAGGTAAATCCTCCATCTCCCCTGGAACAAAGCAAAGAAGGACCTCTCTGCCTCCCTTCCCTCTTCCTCACCCTTTCCCCTTTGGATTCTCAGGTGGAAAGGCAGTCAAAAAGAAAGAAAAGAAAAGAAAGGGAGGCTCCTGCCCAGGAACTGATGACAGACACTGAGGAAATCGACTGGAGAGTACAGAGAGTATAACTGTAGCTAAGGATCCTTTGCAGCACCCTGAATAACAGCAGGGAGAGATGCAGAAGGGGAGAGACACAGAGCAGTGCAGGAGAGAAGGAAACATGGAGCAGTGCAGGAGGGAGCTAAGGATGGAGCAGTGCAGGAGAGAGGGAAGCATGGAGCAGTGCAGGAGGGAGCTAAGGATGGAGCAGTGCAGGAGGGAGCTAAGGATGGAGCAGTGCAGGAGGGAAGCAAGCATGGAGCAGTGCAGGAGGGAGCTAAGGATGGAGCAGTGCAGGAGGGAGCTAAGGATGGAGCAGTGCAGGAGAGAGGGAAGCATGGAGCAGTGCAGGAGGGAAGCAAGCATGGAGCAGTGCAGAAGCTAAAAACTCCAAGAGGACAGGGAGCTGCTGCAGAGAGGCCAAGGGAGGGCTGCAACACTGCCTGCTGAGGAGAGGCTGAGAGCCCTGGGGCTGCTCTGGCTGCAGAGGAGAAGGCTGAGAGGGGATCTGAGCAATGTCTGTCAGGAGCTGAGGGCTGGGGGGCAGGCAGGGAGGGACAGGGACAGGCTCTGCTCACCTGTGCCCTGCCACAGGACAAGGGGCAAGGGATGGAAAGTGCAGCCCAGGAAGCTCCACTTCAACATGAGGAAGAAGTTGAGTGTGTGGATGAGAGAGGCCTGGCCCAGGCTGCCCAGAGAGGCTGTGGAGTCTCCTGCTCTGGAGCCTTTCCAGCCCTGCCTGGATGTGCTCCTGTGCCACCTGTGCTGGACTCTGTGATCCTGTTCTGGCCAGGATTGGAGTGAGAGATCTCCAGAGGTCCCTTCCAACCCCTACCATCCTGGGATCCACAACCCTCCCTACGGCAGGGCTGCAGCTGGAGGTGACAGAGCTTATCCCTGGCGCTCGGCAAAGGAGCCTTTGGCTGCAGAAATAACCACCTCAGAGCCGGGGAGTGAGAACAAAGAGCCGAGGGACAAGAGCAGGCTGCGAGGAGCAGCGGCAGGCACCGCGGCAGGACCTCAGCCTCTCCCCGCTGCCTCCTGCTCCTGGGGTGCCTTGGAGGGGGCTGCAGCGAGAGGAGGGTGAGAGGCACCACGCTAGGAATTTCCTCGCAGAGAGATTGACCTGATTACATTTTCTCTGGGCACAGGAGCTCATTCTTCTTGCTGACTGCTGCCGGGATAGGAGACTGACAGCTGGGCTCCATCACTCGGATTAATGGGTTAAAAGCTGACATCTTTTTAGTATTTTGGACTTTATTTTCTTTATCAGCTTGACTCTGGTGCTCAGAGAGCTCTGGCCACAATATTCTTTTAAAAGTACACTTGTCAGGGGCCATTTGCTCCCAGCTACCTTGATGGTGACATCGGCCATGGCTGCGCTTTACCTTTTGACCTTGGAGAGGCAGCAGATGGGCCCAGTAATAAATCCCCATTATTAGTGAAGGGGCCAATGGCTCGGGAAGGCAGCAAGGAGAGGCAGGCAGCTTTCCACTGCACCTCTTGTTAGCTGCTCTGGCAGGGGCCTGTGGGACGTGGCAGGGGCCGTGATGAGCAGCCAGGGCTGCCTGCAGCCCTCCGCTCCTGCTGCTGCGCCTCCTGCCTGCCCCTGCCTGTCCTCCCATCTCCTGCCTTCCTCCCTCAGCAGCCCCAGAACTGCCTCCCCAACTTGGCTCATGGAATGCCTTGCGTTGGAAGGGACCACAAAGATCATCCAGTTCCAATCTCCTTGCCATGGGGACACCTGCCCACTAGAGCAGGTTGCTTCATCCAACCTGGCCTTGACCACCTTGACCACCAAAGGTTTCCCTTCTGATTTCTGAGGACTGGGATCAATTCCCCTTCCAATATCCATGCACAAAGCACTTTAGGCAGGATAAAAGCCCCAGCAGGCTGCAGGCAGTGGCAACACAAAATATGCCACACAGAGTATTGGTTTCTATTGGATTGAAGATGATAAAGACAGCTCATGGAATCTTGGAATCATCCTGGAATCATCCTGGAATCATCCTGGAATCATCCTGGAATCATGGAACCATGGCAGATAGAACTGTATGGATAATGAGGAGTGAAATTGTGATTTTAGGATGCTCCCTGTGCCATCTGCTCTGGTGGGGCCAGGATTTCTTGCTTGCTGTCTAACCTGTGCATTCATAGGAGGGGTAAGGCTGGAAGGGACCACAAAGATATCCAGTTCCAATCCCCTTGCCCTGGGGACACCTTCCCACTAGAGCAGGTTGCTTCATCCACAAAGCTCACCCAGCCCCAACCCCTTGCCATGGGCAGGGACACCTCCCATCAGCTCAGGTCGTTCAAGGTCTCATCCAAGCTGGCTCTGATCAGTTCAAGGCAGGGCACATCCACAGCCTCCCTGGGCAACCTGTGCCAGTCTCTCCCCACCCTCACTGCCAAGAATTTCTTCCTTATCTCCACTCTCCATCTCCAAGCTCAAATCCCTTGCTCTCATCCTGCACCTGCATCCCTTTGGGAACGATCCCTCTGCAGCCTTCCTGCAGCCCCCTTCAGGGAATGGGAGGTCACAGTCAGGTCTGCCTGCAGCCTTCTCCTCTCCAGCCTCAGCACCCTGCAGCTCCCTCAGCCTGTCCTCATTGCAGAGCTGCTCCATCGACCCCACAATGCTCTCCCCCACCCCCTGCTCCATCAGTTCCATGCTCTGCCTCGCGTGGATGGCTGCAGGATGCAGCGCTCAGGCTGAGGTCTTCCACTCTGCTGCAGAGGTCAGGAAGGATGGGATTGAAAAGCTCCTAACTGGAATTCCAGAGGCAGGGCTCTGTAGCTTCCCTGGCTGCCTTTGGCAGGAGGAAATCAGCTCCTTCGTGTGTGAGCAGAATTTTTGCCTGCTGCTGCTGGCACAGCTCTGTTTGTTTACTGCTCTCAGCTCATTTAGCAGCTTTAGAACGTGTCAGAATTTTTCCAGGGGTTATAGAATCCATGGGATTGGGTTTTTTTTTTGGGGGGTGGGAGAGGCTTGCACAACCACTGATAATTTGCAACATGAGCCCTTGGGTTGTTTCCTTTCTGCTTTGGCTTTTTGGAGGGATTCTATTTTGGGGGGGGGGGGGTGGGCCTTGAGTTTTGATTTGATTTGTTTGGTTTGGTTTATTTGTCTTCTTCTTTTCTTCCACCCCCCCAGAAAAAAAAAGAAGTAAAAATAAATAAAAAGAAAGAAAATAAACAGAAAGGAACTCACACACAACACCCCCCCCCAGCACACACACCTGGATGGATCCAACCACCTTGGAGGGGGTTGGTATGGAGCACACACAGCAGCCCCAGAGGCTTCCTGTGCACCAGGAGGGGTTGTTGTGCCCAGGCTGGCTGAAGAAATGGTTGCTGCAAAAGAATTGGCTGAAGCAGCTAAGCCACTGCCTGGGGATCGCTTTTGTCTGCTGGGAGACAAGTCCAGGGCCTGATTCACAGCCCCAGAGGATGCCAGGGGTTGGAAGGGACCCAAAGAGATCACAGGGTTACAGCCTCAGAGGATGCCAGGGGTTGGAAGGAACCCAAAGACATCACAGATCACAGGTGTCAGAAGGGACCCAAAGAAACCATAGGCTCAGAGGATGTCAGGGGTTAGAAGGGACCTTAAGGATCCCTCAGTTCAAACCCCTCTACCATGGGCAGGGACAGCTTCCACCATAGAACCAGAGAGGATTTCTGGTTGGAGAAGCCATCTCAGGTGACTAAATCCAAACACCAACCCGACCAAACCCTCCCCATGGCCAGTAAACCATGCCCCACAGTGCCAGCTGTTCACACACTGCTTGAACACCCCCAGGGACAGTGACTCCACCACCTTCTTAGGCAACTCATTCCATCAGAGAATGAATCAAAGCCTGGCTGGGGCACTTAGTGCCATGGTCTGGTTGGTTGGGCAGGGCTGGGTGCTAGGTTGGGCTGGAGGAGCTTGGAGCTCTCTGCCAACCTGCTTGGTTCTATGATTCTAAGACAGGATGAGGCACTTAGAGCCATGGTCTGGTTGACTGGATAGGGCTGGGTGCTAGGTTGGGCTGGGTGAGCTTGAAGGTCTCTTCCAACCTGCTTGGTTCTATGATCCACCCTCCTGGCTGCTGACCTTTTCTGAGGGAAGCTCTCACATCTTTATGGCCTCCTTGTGAATTCCTCAGGATTTATGTGCAGCCATTTGTCACCACAGTTAGTCAACACACAGCTTTGTGTCTTTTCTTCCTGTGCTGGCTTAGAATCACAGAATGGTTTAGGTTGGAAGGGAGCTCAAAGCTCAGCCAGTTCCAACCCCCCTGCCATAGGCAGGGACATCTCCCACTAGAACAGGTCACTCAAGGCTTCATCCAACCTGGTCCTGAACATCTCCAGGTTGGTTCTGGAGGAATGGAACAAAGCTGGAAATGGGTAGATTCAGCCTGGATGTGAGGAAGAGTTGTTCAGCATGAGAGTGGTGAGAGCCTGGCAGGGGTTGCCCAGGAAGGTGATGGAAGCCTCATCTCTGGAGGTGTTTAAGGTGAGGCTGGATGAAGCTCTGGACAGTCTGATCTAGTGTGAGGTGTCACTAGGCATGGCAAGGGGGGTTGGAAGTGGATGCTGCTCATGGTCCCTTCCAATCCCTGGCTGATTCTAGCCTACACTGGACATGAGGAAAAAGCTTTTCATGGAGAGAGTGGTCAGGGATTGGAATGGGCTGCTCAGGGTTACCTGGGTGTGTTTCAGGGTGGTTTGGATGTGGTGCTTGGGGATATGGTTTAAGGTGAGTCCTGAAGAGCAGGGTTCTAGGTTGGGCTTGGTGATCCTGAAGGGCTTTGCCAGTCTGGGTGTTCCTGTGATATGGGAACTGCTGGAAGCTCTTAAAACACATTATCAAGAGTGGAACAAGCAGCAGGTTGGGTGGAACAAGCAGCAGGTTGGGTGGAACAAGCAGCAGGTTGGGTGGAACAAGCAGCAGGTTGGGTGAGGGACTCGTAGCAGGGTTGAGCCACCCAACCCTGGGTGTATTTCAGGGTGGTTTGGATGTGGTGCTTGGGGCTGTGGTGAGTCTTGTAGAGCAGGGTTCCAGGTTGGGCTTGGTGATGCTGAGGGCCTTTGCCAGCCTGGGTGCTCCTGATGGCTCATCTAAGAGAGGGAGCCACACATTCCCCCGGGAAGAAGGCAGTGAAACCTCAGCTCCGTCCGCAGCCGAACTTTAATTTCCAACTAAGCCATCCCAGGAAACCAGGCAAAGAAAATCTTTTTTTCAATTTGGGAGGGCTTGAAGAAATATTAATATCTCGAGGGTTGCCATGGGATTCATTTTGTGCTGTGGAATCCCAAGGGGTCAGTACATCTGTAAAGACTTATGGTGCTTAAGAGATGATCGTCCAAGACATATGGTTTAATCACGATGTATTTAAGCCTTGTTTTATCTGCTTAAGAATTCAATGGAGGGGGTTTTATTCTTCCTCTCATTTAAGGAACCCTTTGCTTATGCCTCTCAACACCCAAAGGAAAGTATTAATACAGCAAGCAGAGTGTATTAAAAATGGTCTGGGAGCAAACCCAAGCCCCTAAATTACGTAACTGATTGGAAACATGAGCGAAGGAGAGGCACAGTGGCTGCAGTATGCATCTTGGTGTGGCTGCCACCAGCCCAGGAGCTGGCATGCCTGCCTGGCATCCCCACAGAATGCCATTCGTGGCACAGTGAACCCCTCAGAGGGAAGATAATGAAAGGGCAGAAGGATCCTGAGCTTTATGGCTTACTCTTGATATGTATTTTGCCACTAAAGCTACCTCGGAGGCATAGGATGGGTTAGGCTGGAAGGCATCTTAGAATGATTCAGATTGGAAGGGGGCTCAGAGCTCAGCCAGTTCCAATCCCCTGCCATAGGCAGGGACACCTCCCACTGAAACAGGTCTCTCAAGGCCTCATCCAATCCAGTCCTGAACACCTCCAGGGAGGGAGCACTTTACTGGGGCTGGGGAGACACTGGCACAGGCTGCCCAGGGAGGCTGTGGGTGCTCCTTTCCCTGGAGCTGCTTAAGGTCAGGTTGGATGAGGTCTTGAGCAATCTGGGCTGGTGGGAGGTGTCCCTGCTCATGGCAGGAGGGTTGGAACTGGATGATCTTGAAGGTCCCTTCCAACCCAAACCATCTCTCTGAACCAGCCTGGAGAAGAGAAGGCTTTGAGGAGACCTTGGAGTGGCCTCGCAGGATGTGAAGGGGACTACAGGAGGGCTGGGGAGGGACTATTGACAAGGTCTGGTGATGAGAGGAGATCAACTGTCCAAGAAAGGTGTGGCCCATGGCACTGTGGGGCATGGTTTAATAGCCATGGTGGTGTTAGGTCAACAGACACAATGCTCTTAGAGGTCTTCCCAACCAAAATGATTCCATGATTCTATCACATCCAATCATGCCTGAGCCATGGTGGGAAAAAGCCTGCCAGGCCTTCAAGGGTCTGCTTTTGCCACCTTGGCCTTCTTCATCACTGCTGAAGTGCACCTGCCCTGTCCCCTCCCCCCATTGGTCCTGGAATTGTTTCAGGTGGAAGAGACCTTTGAGATCACCAAGTCCAACCTTTGATGGCCAACCAACCTTTGATGGCCAACCACTGGAAAAGGGCAGGAATTCCAAGCCGGAAGATTCTTTCCTGTGTCAAAACTGTGGGAAACTTTCTGGAATGCCAGGAGGTTGTAGCTGTGGCACACTGCAACTGCTCGGGGTGGGCTGCTTGTGGCAGGACTTGTGACAGATGCAGAGCTCAAGCCTGGGAGTGCAGCTCAGGAGTGCAGGCAGCCACAAGATCACAGAGTGGTCTGGGTTGGAAAGGACCTCCAAAGGGCATCACAGAATCAGACTCACAGAATGGGTTGGGTTGGAAGGGACCTCCAAAGGGCATCACAGAATCAGACTCACAGAATGGGTTGGGTTGGAAGGGACCTCCAAAGGGCATCACAGAACCAGACTCACAAAATGGGTTGGGTTGGAAGGGACCTCCAAAGGGCATCACAGAATCTGCAGTGCTGATCAACATCTCAAGGATGGGTGGCAGAAGGATGGCACCAGGCTGTGTTCAGTGGTGCCCAGTGACAGGACAAGAGGTAAGGGGCACAGACCTGACCAGCAGGAGTTCCACTTGAACATGAGGAGAAACTTCTGCACTTGAAGGGTGCTGGAGGCCTGGAGCAGGTTGCCCAGAGAGCAGCTGGGGAGTGTCCATCTCTGGAGTCATTCCAAACCCATCTGGATGAGTTTCTGTGGGACCTTCTCTGGATGAAGCTTCCTTGGCAGGGGGTTGGACATGAGGATCTGAGCCTATGATTCTATCTTTTGAGTCAGAGAGTCAAGCAGGTTGGCAGAGAGCTCCAAGATCCTCCAGCCCAACCTAGCACCCAGCCCTGCCCAACCAACCAGACCATGGCACTAAGTGCCCCAGCCAGGCTTGGCTGCAACACCTCCAGCCACAGCCACTCCACCACCTCCCTGGGCAGCCCATTCCAGTGCCAATCACTCTCTCTGACAACAACTTCCTAACAACATCCAGCCTAGACCTGCCCTGCCACAGCTTCAGCCTCTGTCCCCTTCTTCTGGTGCTGGCTGCCTGGCAGCAGAGCCCAACCCCACCTGGCTACAGCCTCCCTGCAGGCAGCTGCAGGCAGCAATCAGCTCTGCCCTGAGTCTCCTCTGCTGCAGGCTGCACCCCCCCAGCTCCCTCAGCCTCTCCTCACAGGGCTCTGCTCCAGGCCCCTCCCCAGCCTTGCTGCCCTGCTCTCAACACCTTCCAGCACCTCAACATCTCTCTGCAATGGAGGAGCCCAGAGCTGGACACAGCACTGCAGGGGTGGCCTGAGCAGTGCTGAGCACAGGGGCAGAAGCAGCTCCCTTGTCCTGCTGCCCACACTGCTCCTGAGACAGCCCAGGATGCCATTGGCTCTGCTGCCCACCTGGGCATAATAATAAAAAATAAATAATAATTAATGACAATTAATGATAATTAATAATAATAATAATAAATGATAATTAGTGATTAATAATAATAATACCTCAACATCTCCTTTGAATTGAGCAGCCCAGAACTGGACACAGCACTCAAGGTGACCAGACCTCACTGCAGGTCAAAGGTCCCTTCCAACCCCTACCCTTACATGGTTCTCATTTGTCATCTACCTGGCAGTAGCATCACACCAGGGCAGGGGTTGAAAGGGACCTCCAGAGCTCCAAAATCCCTGTCTAGAGCAGAATCACCTAGAGAAGGTCACACAGGGATGCACAAAGAGCAGAGCACAGGACCTGGAAATGTCAAATAATTCCTTTGAGCAGCCACAGAAGGGCTGGGAAATATTAAAAGCTCTTAGATAACACACACCAAAAAAACCCAAACCCAACCTCTTAGATTAAAAACAAAAACCACCACAAAGCCTAAAATTAAAAGTTATTATTAACCAGTCCTGCTTTATAGATTATCTGATTATGGCCTAGAGGGGGAGGGGGAGGGGGGAGAAGGAAAAATTGCAAGTAAAAAGTTAATTCAAGAGTATTAACTTGCACAGTCTTAAAGATGAGCTTTAGTCTTTAATAATAATCAAGCCTCCAAAACAAACCAAGAGAGAGGGGGAGGGAAATAAAGAGATGTCAGCTGGGTGCAGAACCCCCCAGATGGTAAAGCATGGCCTGGGCAGGAAGGCAGGGGTTGGGTTTTACCCTCTTCAGGCAGCTCTTCCCTTTTCAGGATCTGATTTTCTCCCCTTCATCAGGAGAGTTTTGGCCATTACTGAGCACCCACCCTGCTGTTGAGCACCCATCCTGCTTTTGAGCACCCACCCTGCTGTTGAGCACCCACCCTGCTGTTGAGCACCCATCCTGCTGTTGAGCACCCACCCTGCTGTTGAGCACCCATCCTGCTGTTGAGCACCCACCCTGCTGTTGAGCACCCACCCTGCTGTTGAGCACCCATCCTGCTGTTGAGCACCCATCCTGCTGTTGAGCACCCACCCTGCTGTTGAGCACACATCCTCAAAGGGCTGTGGGGAGGAGGTCCAGAGAGGTTCTGCTACTTCTCTGCTCTGCCCTGGTGAGGCTGCATCTGGGGTGCTGTGTCCAGTTCTGGCCCCCCCCAGTTCAAAAGGGACACAGAACTGCTGGAGAGAGCCCAGCACAGAGCCACAGAGCTGCTGCAGGGAATGGAACAGCTCTGTTAGGAGCAGAGCCTGAGGGAGCTGAGGCTGAGCTGCTGGGACAGGAGGAGCTGAGAGGTGACCTCCTGTGATTCTGATTCTGTGATGACCTTTGGGGGTTCCTTCCAGCCTAACCCATGCTGTGATTCTGTAATGACCTTTGGAGGTCCCTTCCAGCCCAGAGCATTCTGTGATTCAAGGATCCTGTGATTCTAGGATTCTGTGATGAGCTTTGGAGGTCACTTCCAGCCCAGCCCATTCTCTGATCCTCCAACATGGGAAGCTGAGGCTGACTCAGAGCCCCCAGCAAAGACCTCAGCCTGCTCCATCAAGCTCCAGCAGCCACTCAGCAGTTGGCCACTGCAGAGTAAAAGCTGTCACTCCTCTGCCCTTGTGCTAGCTCCAGCTCTTGCTTTGGAGCTTTGGAGGACCCTTCCACCCCAACCCATTCCATGATTCTCAGGTTTTGGGTCACACTTAGGCTTTCCTCCATGGAATTTCAGTTGCCCAATTGCTTTGAAACCTTTTTGGTTTGTTACTGGGCTCTGCCTTTTTAGTTTGTTTCCTTTTATCAGAAGTCCTCTGATGGCCAGAGAAGATTTTTTCCCCCTCCCACACCTCTACAAAGCCTTGGCTTGGGCACAGGTGATCAGCAGCTCCCCACTCCTTGCTTTTCAGCATGTCTGTGTCAGTCTACCTCATCCACTGGAGACAAACAGCCCAGCAAGGATGTCCTTTGAGCATCTTAGGTAAATAATGGAGATGGACAAATGAAAGTCACTAAATCAAGATGAAATACATTTCCAAAGCTCTGTCAGCCTTGGGCCTTTCAAGCCTGAGGGAAAAAAAACAACATTGATCAGCTGGTCCCAATCCAAGGGCAAAGGTCTGAAATGGAGACTACACTTAGGTAAATGACATGGGTAAAATAATGAGGAGGGGAGGGGGGGAGGAAGAGTTTTCATCTAAGAGGAGAAAGAAGCAGGAAATTTGTGTGTGTAGAGCTGAGGCTGTGGCACAGAGACTTTCTACCTGCACTTTTGTCATCTCCTTGTGCAATAAGGAATTCATTTGGGGTGGAATTCATGAGGCTCTGGGCATCTCTTCTCATTTTCCCCAGCTCTGCTTATAAAGCCTTGCTACAGAGCTCCCAGGCCTGGCAGGTTCAGAGGTGGTGGAGGCAGGTGGCTGAGAGAGGTGGTGGAAAGAAGTGTTTGAAAGAGGTGTTTGAGAGAGGTGGTGGACAGAGAAATGGTGGAGGGAGGTGGTGGAGGGAGAGGTGGTGGAAGGAGAGATAGTGCAGAGAGGTGGTGGAGAGAGAGGTGGTGGAAGGAGAGATAGAGGGGAGAAGTGGTGGAGAGGGAGGTGGTTCAGAGAGGTGGTTCAGATTGGAAGGGACCTTCAAGATCATCCAGTTCCAACCCTCTTGCCATGGGCAGGGACATCTCCCACCAGCACAGGTTGCTCAAGGACTCATCCAACCTGGCCTTGAGCACCTCCAGGGAGGGAGTCTGAGAGATTTCAGCCCCACTGCAAAGGTGGTTAGAAGCCTGGAGCATCTTTCTGGTGAGGAAAGGCTGAGAGACCTGAGGCTGTGTAGCCTGGAGAAGAGAAGTCTGCCAGCAGGCTGCAAGAGCAGCTGAGCCTCTCACTCAGCCAGAGGCACACCAGTGCCATTAGTAACTGGTTCAGCTTCATTGGTCACCATGATCATTACTGATTTCATCTGCATTGATCATGATCATTGCTGATTTCATCTTGCTTGGCCATCATGATCATTAGTGATTGGGTCTGTATCAGCCACAGTGACCATTAGTGATTTCATCCTCATTGGTCATTATCATCATTAGTGATTTTGTCCTTATTGGTCATTATGATCATCACCAATTTCATCTGTATTGATCCTTATGATCATCACTGATTTCATCCTTGTTGGTCACTCTGATGATTAGTGATTTCATCTTTATTGGTCACCATGATCATCACTGATTTAATCCTTATTGGTCACCTGTGATCATTAGTGATTTCATCTGTATTGATCATCATGATCATTAGTGATTTGATCCTTATTGGTCATTAGGATCATTAATGATTTCACCTTTAATTGGCCATCATGGTTATTAGTGATTTGATCCTTATTGGCCCTTACAGTCATCAATGATTTCATTTCTATTGGTCATTATCATCATTAGTGACTTTATCACTATTGGTCATTGTCATCAACAGCAACTTCATCCTCATTGGTCATTATCATCATCAGTGACTTCATCCTTATTGGTCATTATCTTCATCAGCAACTTCATCCTCATTGGTCATTATCATCATCAGTGACTTCATCCTTATTGGTCATTATCATCAGCAGCAACTTCATCCTCATTGGTCATTATCATCATCATCATCAACTTCATCCTTATTGGTCATTATCATCATCAGCAACTTCATCCTCATTGGTCATTATCATCATCAGTGACTTCATCTCCATTGGTCGTTATCATCATCAGCAACTTCATCCTCACTGGTCATTATCATCATCATAAACTTCATCCTCATTGGTTGTTATGCTCATTAGTGGTCTGGCCCCTGTTGCTCATTATGTTCACTAATGACTTCAACCTTTCCCTGCCTCTTAACCCTGCCCACGGTTTTGGGCAGCTCTTCACTTCTCAGCCCCAGGTGGCCCCTGCAGCACCTCTGCTGAGAACCAACCCCTTCTGGCTTTGATTCCAAGCTCCATCACCCACCCCTGCTGCAATTCCCTCCCTGCTCCCACACCCTGGTCCCCTCCCTGCCAGTTCCAAGTCCCAGCTCCAGGTTCCTCTGCCACATCTGAAATACTTGAGCCAGAAAGAGCCATTAAGAAGGGCCTTCAGCCTGGGAACACAACTGAAAAACCCTCTAAAGAGAGGAAATATCTTATTAATTCATTAAGTCAAACTGCTTGTATCTACACTTGTATGACTGGAATTATGCTTCATTAACTTCATTTCTTTATATGAGTTAATTAGCTCAGAGGAGGCCAGAAATTAATTACCAGCTTATATAGTTTGTGCAGAATGGCATTCTGTTTATTTAGTTTCTCCTATTAACTTTTAATCTCTCCAAACAATAAAAGAGGTAATTAGTATTTTATAAACAAAAATGAATGCAACAAAGGCAAATAATCTGCCAAAGAGGGGAGGCTCCTGTGTGGAACCTGATAGTTGCCTGCTTCAACTTACAGACCTCTTCACTGTTAAGTAGAAGCAAAAAGGAGAGGATTGGAAATGGAGGTGGGCTCGAGGCAGAGGAGCTACCTGCTAACACCTCCCAGAGCAGGCAGCCTCAGCCTGGAAAAGTTTATAGCTGCCTGGAAATAATTGCCCAGATGCTGGAAGAGCTTTGCTGAAGTGCAGGAACAGAGTGGGGCAAAATTGTGGAATCACAGAGAGGTAGGGGTGGAAGTGACCTCTGGAGACACCATGGAGCCTGAGACCCCTGTCAGAGCAGGGTCACCCAGGGCAGGGCACACAGGAATGCATCCAGGAGGGTTTGGAGTGTCTCCAGCTCCAGCTCAGTCTGTTAAAGAATCACAGAATCAAGAATCACAGAATCAAGAATCCTAGACTCAAGAATCGGAGACTCAAGCAGGTTGGCAGAGAGCTCCAAGCTCCTCCAACCCAGCCTAGCACCCAGCCCTGCCCAACCAACCAGACCATGGCACTCAGTGCCCCAGCCAGGCTTGGCTTCTACACCTCCAGGCACAGCCACTCCACCACCTCCCTGGGCAGCCCATTCCAGTGCCAATCACTCTCTCTGACAACAACTTCCTAACAGCATCCAGCCTAGACCTGCCCTGCCACAGCTTCAGCCTCTGTCCCCTTCTTCTGTCCCTGCCTGCCTGGCAGCAGAGCCCAACCCCACCTGGCTACAGCCTCCCTGCAGGCAGCTGCAGGCAGCAATCAGCTCTGCCCTGAGCCTCCTCTGCTGCAGGCTGCACCCCCCCAGCTCCCTCAGCCTCTCCTCACAGGGCTGTGCTCCAGGCCCCTCCCCAGCCTTGCTGCCCTTCTCCAAACACCTTCCAGCACCTCAACATCTCTCTGCAATGGAGGAGCCCAGAACTGGACACAGCACTCCAGGGGTGGCCTGAGCAGTGCTGAGCACAGGGGCAGAAGCAGCTCCCTTGTCCTGCTGCCCACACTGCTCCTCAGCCAGCCCAGGATGCCATTGGCTCTGCTGCCCACCTGGGCACTGCTGCCTCCTCTGCAGCTGCTCTCTGCCAGCACCCTCAGGGCCCTCTCTGCCTGCCTGCTCTCAGCCACTCTGGCCCCAGCCTGCAGTGCTGCTTGGGCTTGTTGTGGCCAAAGTGCAGAACCTGCCCGTGGCCTTGTTTCATGGGAGAAGAGAAGCAACCCCCACCTGCCTCCAGGGAGCTGTAGAGATTGAAGAGGTCTCCTTTCATCCTCCTCTGCATTAGGATGACCCCTGCCAGGCTGTACCAGCTGCATCAGTCACACTGTGAATGCTGCAGCTCATTCTTCATACAAATATCCTACAAGAGAGTTACTAAAATGGGCCAAGCTGTAGAAGGTTGCAGTGAAAAATGATAGGAGCAGAAGGTGAGGAGGGCTGAAGGGTAGGGAAGAGTAAGCAAAAAGCAGGCAGAAGTGGGGCTGCAGGGAAGAGCTGCTGCTGCTGCAAGATTGGGTTACTGCTGCAGTTATAAAAGGAATGGAGTCAGGCAGTCTGAGGAGGTTGGCCAGACAGTGCCAGGCTGCCAGTGCAGAAGCAGCAGCAAAGTATCACTCTCCAAGTTTGGAAGGGATGAGTTAAATGGATTGGAGCTGGAGGGGTTGAGATTGAGACTGAAAATGAGGAGGAGATTCTTGGCAGTGAGGGTAGGGAGAGGCTGGGCAGAGGCTGCCCAGGGAGGCTGTGGATGTGCCCTCCCTGGAGGTGTTCAAGGCCAGGTTGGGTGAGGGCAGAGCTCATTGCTGCCTGCAGCTGCCTGCAGGGAGGCTGTAGCCAGGTGGGGTTGGGCTCTGCTGCCAGGCAGCCAGGGCCAGAAGAAGGGGACAGAGGCTGAAGCTGTGCCAGGGCAGGTCTAGGCTGGATGTTGTTAGGAAGTTGTTGTCAGAGAGAGTGATTGGCATTGGAATGGGCTGCCCAGGGAGGTGGTGGAGTGGCTGTGGCTGGAGGTGTTGCAGCCAAGCCTGGCTGGGGCACTTAGTGCCGTGGTCTGGTTGGTTGGGCAGGGCTGGGTGCTAGGTTGGGCTGGAGGAGCTTGGAGCTCTCTGCCAACCTGCCTGACTCTGTGAGACACAGGGTGAGAGGAAACAGCCTCAAGTTGTGCCAGGGATGTTAGCGATGCAGAACGATTTCTTCCCTCCACCAGAGGGTTGTCAAAGCCTGGCACAGGCTGCCCAGGGCAGTGGTGGAGGCACCACCAGTTTAGTTTGCATCGCATTTTAATTCTCTTCTTTCCCTATTTTGAATTTGTGCTTCTTTTTCCTTCTGCTTTTCTCTTTTTTACTCTCTATTTACTTCACTTTTTTTACTTTCCTCTTATTTTTTACTTTACCCTTTTTTTACTTATCCTTTTTTTTACTTAACTCTTCTTTTTTTTACTTCCCCTTTTTTCTTTACCCTTTACTCTTTATTTTTACTTTACCTTTTTTTAATCTCTACTCTTTTTACCTTTTCTTTACCTTTCTTTACCTTTTTTACCTTTTTTCCACTCTTTTTTTTAACTTTACCTTTTCTTTACCTTTTTTAAACTTTTTTTACTTCATTTTTTCACCTTTTTTTACCTCATTTTTTCCACTCTGCTCTTTTATTTTTACTTTACCTTTTCTTTACCTTGTTTTAGCTTTTTTTACTTCACTTTTTAACCTTTTTTCGCCCACTCTACTCTTTTTTATTACTTTACATTTTCTTTACCTCTTTTTACTTCACCTTTTTAACCTTTTCTTTACCTTCTTTTTTCCACTCTGCTCTTTTTTTTACTTTACCTTTTCTTTAACTTTTTTAGCTTCACTTTTTTAACCTTCTTTTTTTCACTCTACTCATTTCTTTTACTTTACCTTTTCTTTACTTCCCCCTTTTCTTACTTTACCTTTTTTTTTACTTCACTGTTTTTTTACTTTTATAAAATGGGTTTTTTTGCTTCACTCTTTTTTTAATTCACCTTTTTTTACTTTAGCTTTTTTCACTTTGTTGTTTTTTTTACCTCACCTTTTCTTTACTTCATCCTTTTTTTACTTTACCTTTTTTCTTTATCCTTCTTTTCCTTTACTCTTTTTTACTTTACTTTTTTACTTTACTCTTTCTTTCCTTGATCTTTTCTTTACCTTTTTTTAACTTTTTAATTTTTTTTAACTTTTTTTTTTACTTTACTCTTTTTTACTTAACCTTTACTTTACCATTTTTCTACTTTAATTTTTTTCACTCTTTTTTCACATTTTTTTACTTCACTTCTTTTTTTACCTAACCCTTTTTAACTTTCCTTCTTTTTTAATTTACCTTTTCTTTAGTTCACCTTTTCTTTATGTCACTATTTTTCACTTTACCTTTTTTACTTTGCACCTGTTTTACTCTACCTTTTTTATCTTTAATTTCCTTTAATTTTTTTGCTTTACCTTTTTTATAACTTTACTCTTTTTTTTACTTTACCTTTTTTTATCCTTTTTTACTTTACTGTTTTTTTAACTTCACTTCTTTTGACTTCACCTTTTTTAACTTCTATAATTGTTTTTTACTTTACTCTTCTTTTTATTTAACCTTTTTTTACTTTACCTTTTTTCTTTATCCTTCTTTTCATTCACTCTCTTTTTACTTTACCTTTTTCATAATTTTACTCTTTTTTACTTTACACTTTCTTTACTTTATCCTTTTTTTATTTCACTCCTTTTTTACTTTTAAAAAATGTTTTCTTTACTCTTTTTTTTTACTTAACCTTTTTTTACTTTACCTTTTCTTTACTTCACTGTTTTTTACTTTACCACTTTTTTATTTTACCTTTTCCTTTATCCTTCTTTTCTTTTACTCCTTTTTTTTTTTACTTTATCTTTTTATAACTTTTCTATTTTTTTATTTTACCTTTTATTTACTTTATCCTTTCTTTATTTTACCCTTTTTTACTTTATCCTTTTTACTTTACCCTTTTTACCCTTTTTTTTACTTTTTTAACTTTTTTTTACACCTTTTTATTTACCTTTTATTCTTTATCCTTCTTTTCCTTTACTCTTTGTTTTACTTTACCTTTTTTATAACTTTATTCTTTTTTACTTGACCTTTTATTTATTTTTTTTTAATTTGCCCTTCTTTTACTTTACCCTTTTTACTTTGCCCTTTTTTACCCTTTTTAAACTTTATCCTTCTTTTACTTTGCCCTTTTTTACCCTTTTAAAACTTTATCCTTCTTTTACTTTACCCTCTTTACTTTGCTCTTTTTACTTTACCTTTTTTTTGCTTTTCCCTTTTTTTAAACTTCATTTGATTTGATTTCCTTCACTCTTTTTTCTTACTTCACTCTTTTTTTTAAATATTATTTTATTCCTTTTTTCCCCTTGCAAAGCAAACCAAAGAAGCAAAGTGAGAAACCAACCACCCAGCCAAACCCCTCTGACCACTTCGTTGTGTCCTCTGTTTTTTTTCACCCCAGTGCCCTGCAAATTTTAACCTCACCTGCTTTTCCCAGAGCTTCTTTGGTAGCCTGGATGACAACCACACCTCATCCTGGCCACCAAACCTCTGCAGCAGCACCAGCTGCAACTTCTCTGAGACCCTCCCAGCGCCAAGCATGTCCCTGCCATGCCTTTGCCATGCAGCCACAATTCCTGCGCCCTTCGCTTTGCTCCCTTGAGGGTTTTTTTCCTTCCCCCTCCTCATGCTTTTAAAACCCTCTTTAAAATTTCCTCCCCATAAATCCACCAACTAAATGAAAGGAGACTAATCCAGCCCAGCCCTCCTCCCTCCATTCAACCCTCTCTCTAAAGGTTGGGGTTTGTAGGGTTCTTTTTATCTCCTCTTTTATTATGCCTCCATACCAACATCCCTGCGAAGCTGCTGGAGCCAGGGTGGCACCGTCCCGTGAGGAGCAGGCAAAGGATCACTGTGGGTTCCCTGTGAGGAGCAGGCAAAGGATCACTGTGGGTTCCCTGTGAGGAGCAGGCAAAGGATCACTGTGGGTTCCCTGTGAGGAGCAGGCAAAGGATCACTGTGGGTTCCCCGTGAGGAGCAGGCAAAGGATCACTGTGGGTTCTCTGTGAGGAGCAGGCAAAGGATCACTGTGGGTTCTCTGTGAGGAGCAGGCAAAGGATCACTGTGGGTTCTCTGTGAGGAGCAGGCAAAGGATCACTCTGGGTTCCCTGTGAGGAGCAGGCAAAGGATCACTGTGGGTTCTCTGTGAGGAGCAGGCAAAGGATCACTGTGGGTTCCCTGTGAGGAGCAGGCAAAGGATCACTGTGGGTTCCTGTGAGGAGCTGGCAAAGGATCACTCTGGGTTCCCTGTGAGGAGCAGGCAAAGGATCACTGTGGGTTCTCTGAGAGGAGCAGGCAAAGGATCACTGTGGGTTCTCTGTGAGGAGCAGGCAAAGGATCACTCTGGGTTCCCTGTGAGGAGCAGGCAAAGGATCACTGTGGGTTCCCTGTGAGGAGCAGGCAAAGGATCACTGTGGGTTCCCCGTGAGGAGCAGGCAAAGGATCACTCTGGGTCCTCTGTGAGGAGCAGGCAAAGGATCACTGTGGGTTTCCTGTGAGGAGCAGGCAAAGGATCACTGTGGGTCCTCTGTGAGGAGCAGGCAAAGGATCACTGTGGGTTCCCTGTGAGGAGCAGGCAAAGGATCACTGTGGGTCCTCTGTGAGGAGCAGGCAAAGGATCACTGTGGGTTCCCTGTGAGGAGCAGGCAAAGGATCACTGTGTTTTTTTCTCCTTTCCCTTTCTCCCTCCTTATTGACCAAGGTTATTTTCTTTATCATGTGCAGATTTTATTGAGTGATGCCAAGTGAGATGAATAGGAGCAAATAATGACAGCGCCGCGGTGATGAAATGAGAGACAGAGGTCGTCTGGGTTTTATACTGAACAAATTGAGTCACATCCACTTCTCATCCATTATTTAGGGGTGATTGGGCAGGCTTGGCTTCTATGGATTTGATAATCATTCAGATGTCCATATTAAATATGTAACATAAATTTCTCATTTGGCTGTCGATGCCTTGTCAGGGCGGAACAACAGCGCAGAAAAAGCGGCCCCGAACGGATGGATCCTCGCAAGCGTCTGACACAAATAAATATGGAAGAGGCAGATGATAATGGCAAAAAACAAACCAAACCCTCCTCCCCCCCCCCAAAAAAAACCCCCTCTCCTTCTGTCTGCCTGCCAGCCTTCACGTCAAGAGTGGACAGCCCCATCTAATGCTGTGGTTTTTATGCAGCTGTATCCTATGAATATTGGCCTGCACACCAGAGATTAAAGCGCAGCAGATGTTTCTCTGCAGGCTAACAAATATATCACCCCTGATAACGAATGACAAATGTTGTTCCATATTGTGTCAGACAAAAGCAGGGCTCTTGTAAAACAAGTGTTACAGCTGGAATGGGATATTTTAACACAGTTACCTAAGGAGTAGACAAACAGACAGCAGCCTGCTCGGAGGAGGAGGAGGGGTTGGGAAAAGGAAAGGTGGAGGAAGCTTAACCTGCAGACGTGCAGGCAGAGGGTTGGAGTTCAGCAAAAAGAGAAGGGGGGGTAGAGGAGAGAAAATATTCCACCCTCCTTGCAATAACACAAAGTATCCCAAGCTTCCTCTCCCCTGTGATCAGCAGATTTTCCTGGGTGATGGTGTTGTGGATCATTTGTAGCTCCTCTCCCCCAGCCTTCCTCGGGCAGAGAGCGTGAGGAGGGGGAAAAAGGGGACGCGAGGGTAGGAGGGCGGTGGGAAAGTCAAGCTCCCCCTCCCAGAGCCCAAATGATGAGGTGATTTGCTTCATTATCCTGCCAGCTCCCTCCCCGTGCCAGGGCCCTGCCTCTTTCCAAGAGGTGGAAAGATGAATGGAAAGGAGAATTGGAAGGACAAGCCTGGCCTGTGTGTTATGAAATATTCCAGCAGGCTAATTAGTGCTCTGCGTCCTTATTTATCACTCTTTGCTTGGGCTGAGGTTTTTAGCTTCCTCTCCTCACCTCCTCTCCCCCCTTTGTGCATATTAATGATACTTTAATGTCTGGTCAGCAGCAGGCTGGAGCAGCATGGAGGTAATAGTTAAGTTCATGTCCCCCCTTCTCCTCCTCCTTTACCTATTTGTTGATTGAGGAGGTTTTAATCTGCTCCCTTGCCAAAATGAAGCCTCTAACCTTCACGGCAGAGGGGCAGGGAAACTCGCTCGGCGAGGCAGAGAGATGGGAGCATGCTTTGGTGCAGGAAAACTGAGCAAGGCAGGGAGATGGGAGCAGATTTTGGTGCTGGGAAGCTTATCCAGCAAGGAAGGGAGGTGGGAGCATATTTTGGTGCAGGAAAACTCACCCAGCAAGGCAGGGAGATAGGATTAGAGTACACCAGCACCAAAATCTGCTCCCATCTTTCTTCCTTGCTGTGTCTTCCATCAGCAAAATATGGACCCATTTTGCTGCCTGATGATTTTGGTGCTGGGAAACAGAGCAAGGCAGGGAGATGGGAGCATCTTTTGGTGCTGGTAAACTCAGCCTGAAAGGGAGATGGGAGCATATTTTAGTGCTGCAAAACTCACCCAACAAGAAAGAGGGAAGGGAGGATATTTTGGTACTGGAAATCTGAGAGAGGGAGGGAGATAGGATCATATTTTGGTGCAGGAAATCTCACCCAGCAAGGAAGGGAGATGGAAGCATATTTAGGTGCTGGTAAACTCAGTCTGGAAGGGAGATGGGGGCATATTTTGGTGCTGGAAAGCTTATCCAGCAAGGAAGGGAGATGGGAGCATTTTTTAGTGCTGGAAAGCTGAGCAAGGCAGGGAGATGGGAGCAGGTTTTGGTGCTGGAAAGCTGAGCAAGGCAGGGAGATGGGAGCAGGTTTTGGTGCTGGAAAGCTGAACAAGGCAGAGAGATGGGAGCAGGTTTGGGTGCTGGAAAGCTGAACAAGGCAGAGAGATGGGAGCAGGTTTGGGTGCTGGTGTTTAGCACCTTTCCCCTTCCCTTCTTGGTTGCCACCTGTCCCCTGGCTGGAGCGCCAAGAGCAAAGCGAGCCGGAGGGAGGAGGAGAAGCAGCAAGGCAGCAAGGTGGCAACTTTCAGTCACTTCCTGCCTGGTTAATGAACACTTTTTTCCTCCCCCTTCCCCTCTCTGAGAGTTTTCCTAGTGAGCTGCGGTGCTCTCCCCCAGCCGCTTCACACAATGAGGTGCTAAGAGTTGTTTGCCTGCTAAAGCAGCTCCCACTCCGAACACAGATGTTTGATTATTATTTATCTCTCTCTGAAGCCAACTAACTCGGTCCCAAATGATCTTTTCTTCTTTATTTTTTTGTCGTTGGTGTTCCTGCCTTTTGCTCGACTTCCATTTGGAGTCCATGGTTGTTGGGAAGTGACAAGATAGTTTCAATTATTGATAGGAGCCTGCGAGGCGCCGCGCTGTAGTTTTCAACTCATCTGGGGCCAGAGCAACTCTGCTGCCTTCCTTCCCTTATGCTTCTGGGATTCCTGGAAGAATGCAAAGGTAATTACAAAACTCCTGACAAATCTGCATGGGTTATGGCCTTTCCTCAACATTTGTGCTTGCCTATGGTTTTACAAAGTACCCTTCTCGCTAGGAAACGGCCATGAATCAGGAGAGGCTTCTGCTCCGCTTGCTTCCTTGGGAAAAGAGACTGCCTGGGGAGCAGGGGGAGGGGGAGGGCAGGGGCAGAGGCAGAGAAAAGGGAGGAGGGAGTTGAGATGTTGAATACTGCTGCTGGAGGGCATGAGGCTGAGGCAAAGGTGCACTGGATGGGCTGTAAGGTCTCAGGCAGAAGTGCACTGAATGGGCTGTAAGGTGCCAGGCAAAGGTGCACTGGATGGGCTGTAAGGTCTCAGACAAAGGTGGGCTGGATGAGCTGTAAGGTCTCAGACAGAGGTGGGCTGGATGGGCTGTAAGGTGCCAGACAGAGGTGCACTGGATGAGCTGTAAGGTCTCAGGCAGAGGTGCACTGGATGGGCTGTAAGGTCTCAGACAGAGGTGCACTGGATGGGCTGTAAGGTCTCAGGCAGAGGTGCACTGGATGGGCTGTAAGGTCTCAGGCAGAGAGAGACCTTACAGCCAGCCCATTCTATGACTCTGTGAGCAGAGTGACTCGTGGGATCTGGCTGCTGCCACAGGAACCTAATCAAGACCTGAACTAGAGAAGAAGATTGAGGAAGAATCAGGAATGACAGAATGGGAGGGCTTGGAAAGAACCTTCAGAGATCACTCAGCCCAATCCCCCTGCCAGAGCAGGATCACCCAGGGCAGCTCTCACAGGAAATACACCCAGATGGGTCATGAAAGTCTCCAGAGAAGGAGACTCCAGAACCTCTCTGGCAGCCTGCTCTAGGCCTCCAGCACCCTCAAGGCAAAGAAGTTTCTCTTCATGTTGAGGTGGAACCTCCTGGGTTTCAGTTTGTGTCCATTGCTCCTTGCCCCACGGCAGGGCACAACTGAGCAGAGCCTGGGACCTGCTTCTTGCCCCCACACCCCTAAGACATTTATAAACACTGCTAATGGAACGAAGGAAATTCTGAGCCAGAGGCTGTTGCAATAATGGACAATTTCTCCATCCCTGGCATGCACTAAAGCCACAGAATCCTAGAAGGGCTTGGGCTGGAAAAGACCTTTGAGGTCATGGAGTCCAACTGTCAAGCCAACACTACCAAGTCTGTTGCTGAACCTCAGCACCACATCTACATGTCTGAAAGATCCCCCAGGGCACTCCTCCACTGCCCTGAGCAGCCTGTTCCAGAGCTCCACAACCTTTTGGGGAAAGAGATTGCTTCTAAGTCCAATCTAAACCTCCACTGGTGCAGCTTGAGGCTGTTTCCTCTCATCCTGTCTCTCATTTCTTGGGAGAGCAGCCCCCACCTCACTCCAATCTTCTCTTAGGGAGCTGTAGAGAGGGAGAAGGTCTCCCCTCAGGCTCCTCTTCCCAAGGCTGAACAATCCCCAGTTCCAGTGGGATTGACAGCTCTGCATCCCAAAGGCACTTGGGAAAGTTTCTCTTACAGGTCACCATTCTGCCAGGATAAAACCACTGTGCTCCAATCACCAAGTGCTCTCCAGGGAAGCTAATAAAGGCTGAGATGTAAAACAGACATAATTCTATCCCTCCCCTTTTCCCTTTCCCCTTTCCCTTTTCCCTTTTCCCTTTTCCCCTTTCCCCTTTCCCCTTTCTCCTTCCCTTCCCTTCCCTTCCCTTCCCTTCCCTTCCCTTCCCTTCCCTTCCCTTCCCTTCCCTTCCCTTCCCTTCCCTTCCCTTCCCTTCCCTTCCCTTCCCTTCCCTTCCCTTCCCTTCCCTTCCCTTCCCTTCCCTTCCCTTCCCTTCCCTTCCCTTCCCTTCCCTTCCCTTCCCTTCCCCACTTCATGCCTACCTTTCTCCTTCCCTCCTCTTTCTCTTCCCCTTCCCCACTCCTTCCCTATTCCATCCCTTCCCTTCTCCTTCCCTCCTCCTTCTCTTCTCCATCCCTTCCCTATTCCTTCCCTTCCCCTTCCTCTTCCACACTCCTTCCTTATTCCCTTCCCTGCTCCTTCCCCATTCCTTCCCTATTCCATCCCTACCCTTCTCCTTCCCTTCTCCTTCCCTCCTCCTTCCCCTCTCTTTCCCCTCTCTTTCCCTCTTCCTTTCCTTCTCCTTCCCCTTCTCTTCCCTTCCCTATTCCATCCCTATCCCTTTCCTCCCCTGACCAATCATGGCAAAAACAGAAACCAACCAAAGCCAACCCCACAGGGGTGCCCAGTGGCAGGAGCACAAACCTAACCTTAAGCAGTTCCACCCAAACATGAGGAGTATCTTCTGTGACTGAAGGGTGCTGGAGCCCTGGAACAGGCTGCTCAGGGAGGTGCTGGAGTCTCCACCTCTGGATTCACTCCAAACCCATCTGGATGTGTTCATGGATTCATGGACTCACAGAAGGGTTTGTGTTGGAAGGGGCCACAAAGCTCATCCAGTTCCAAGCCCCTGCCATGGGCAGGGACACTGCTCACCAGCACAGGGTGCTCAAGGACTCGTCCAACCTGGCCTTAAACACCTTCAGGGAGGGAGCAGCCACAACCCCCCTGGGTACCCTGTGCCAGTCTCTCCCCACCCTCACTGTGTTCCTGTGCGACCTTCTGTAGGTGACTCTGCCTTGGCAGGGGAGTTGGACTCAATGATCTCCAGAGGTCCCTCCCAAAGCCCTACCAGGCTGTGAGGCTCTGATTTTGCCATCCCTGCCTCCAGCTGGAAATGAATCAACACAAACACTGCTTTAGTTTGGGTCTCAATGTAACTGATGGAGAGCAAACAAAGCTGAATTTACCCAAAGATGAGCAACAACAAAACCACAACCTTAAACCCAACCCCCAGTTCCCACCCAAGCTTTGGGGTGCTACTGTTGAACCTTCCCATGGGTCCTAACCCAGCAGAGCCTCTTCTGCAATGACACATTAAGAGGGAATTAATATTTCTCTTTTTTTGTTTGGTTTTATTTTGGGGGGGAGGTAAATTCATTTTCTTTGCCCATTTTCAAGCAAAGCAAGAAATGAATTTACCCAAACTGAATTTACCCAAAGAGGAGCAAGAAATAGAACCCTTTAAACCCAACCCCCAATTCCCACCCAAGCTCCAGGGTGTTGCTGTTGAACCTCCCCACGGTTGCCAACCCAGCAGAGCCTCTTCTGCAAAGACAATTTAGAATGGAATTAATATTTCTCTTTTTTGTTTGGTCTTATTTTTTGGGGGAGGTAAATTCATTTTCTTTGCCCATTTTCAAGCAAAGCAAGAGATGAATTTACCCAAACTGAATTTACCCAAAGATGAGGAACTAAAAAACCCATTTAAACTCAACCCCCAATTCCCACCAAAGCTCTGGGGTGCTGCTGTTGAACCTTCCCATGGGTCCTAACCCATCAGAGCCTCTTCTGCAAAGACAATTTAGGATGGAATTAATATTTCTCTGTTTTGTTTGGTCTTATTTTTTGGGGGGAGGTAAATTCAGTTTTGTTTATTCATTTTTCAAGAAGTGAATTTACCCAAAGAGGAGCAAGAAATAGAACCCTTTAAACCCAACCTCCAATTCCCACCCAAGCTCCGAGCTGCTGCTGTTGAACCTCCCCACGGGTGCCAGCCCAGCAGAGCCTCTTCTGCAAAGACAATTTAGGATGGAATTAATATTTCTCTTTTTTGTTTGATTTTATTTCTGGGGGAGGTTAATTCATTTTCTTTGCCCATTTTCAAGCAAAGCAAGAGATGAATTTACCCAAACTGAATTTACCCAAAGATGAGGAACTAAAAAACCCCTTTAAACCCAACCTCCAATTCCCACCTGAGCTCTGGGGTGCTGCTGTTGAACCTTCCCATGGGTCCTAACCCAGCAGAGCCTCTTCTGCAAAGACAATTTAGCATGGAATTAATATTTCTCTGTTTTGTTTGGTCTTATTTTTGAGGGGGAGGTAAATTCAGTTTTGTTTATTAATTTTCAAGGTATGAATTTACCCAAAGTGATTTTACCCGAAGAGGAGCAAGAAATAAACCCCTTTAAGCCCAGCCTCCAATTCTCACCCAAGCTCCGGGGCGCTGCTGTTGAGCCTCCCCATGGGTGCCAGCCCAGCAGAGCCTCTTCTGCAGTGACAACTGAAGAGGGAATTAATATTTCTCTTTTCTTTCTGTGTGCTTTGCTTTTCCTTTGCCTGTTTTCAGTCAAAGCCTCTTGGCGCCAGCAGCAGCAAACAAACTTTTCGCTAACAGCTTTTCTTTTTTTGCTGCTGCTGTTGTTGTTGTGGTGGTGGTGATGCTGTTGTTGTTGTTGTTGCCTTTCTGTTTTTTTCACCCTCCCCCAACTTGGAAGGGGCTTCCTTTTTAAATATTTGCTGCTCCATAATTGAAACAGCTGTTTTAATGAGATACCTACTGTCATCATTTTACCCTGGCTGAGCTGGGTGACAACAAAGCAGTAATAACGAATTCAATAATAATTAACTCGGGTCATCTGCTCATCTGTCATGGCTCATCAGCTTTAGGGAACAAAAAAAAAACAAACCAACCCCAACCCACCAAGAGCAAAGGAAAAAAAAGAAAGAATCAAATCCCCACTCAACTTCTTCCTCTTCTTGGTTTTTTTTTTGTGAAGCTATCAAAAAAAAACAAAAAACAAAACCACCCAACAAAACTCCGCCATAAAAATGCTTAGAGAGGACTCTAGGTAGCCCTTCAAAAAGTTCTAAGCAAACTGGTAAGTAGGTTAATTAAATTTTATGCATGTTTAAATGCTAATGATTCCATCCCCGACGTTACAGTGTAATCTGTTATGGAATGATGTCATGCAAGCGGTGGTTTTTAGTGCCGAACGCGCTCCCCGGCCCTGATGTGGTGCGGCTCTGGATCATTTGTTGGAGGGCAAGGAGTTGACAGGGGTGTTTCAGAGCCAGCTTCTCTTCTATTTTTTTTCCCCCTCTCCTCCCTCCCTCCCCCTACCCTCATTTTAGTTCCTCTCCTGAATGTGAAGCAAGGGAGTTACAGAAAGCTACTGAGGTTTGATGCCTGCTGCTGCATCTCAGGGAAAGGGGGGGAGCTGACCTACCCAGAGCAAGTTTCTTTAGCTGCACAATAAATACATGGAGAGAAGGGCAGTTTGGAAGGGGAAAGGTAGGGGAAGCAGGCCCAGATCTGTCAGTAATTTGGATTTATTTCCCCCTTTTCCATGAAGATGAAAAGAATTACACAATATAATGTAGTATGTTGCAATATAATGTAATATATTGCGACGTAATGTAGTACCCTGCAGTATAATGTAGTACATTGCAGAATAATGCAGTACATTGCAGTATAGTGTAGTATATTGCAATATAATACAGTATATAGTAATATAATGCAGCATACAGTAATATAATGCAGTACAATGTAGTATACTGCATTATAATGTAGTATATTGCACTATAATGTAGTACATTCCACTATAATGCAGTACATTGCAAGATAATGTAGTACATTGCATTATAGTGTAGTATATTGCAATATAATGCAACATATAGTAATATAATGCAGTACAACGTAGTATACTGCACTATAATGCAGTACATTGCAAGATAATGTTGTACATTGCCATATAGTGTAGTATATTGCAATATAATGCAGCATACAGTAATATAATGCAGTACAACATAGTATACTGTAGTATAATGTAGTATATTGAACTATAATGTAGTACATTGCAGTATAGTGTAGTATATTGTAATATAATGCAACATATAGTAATATAATGCAGTACAACGTAGTATACTGCAGTATAATGTAGTGTATTGCACTATAATGTAGTACATTGCACTATAATGTAGTGTGTTGCAATATAATGCAGTATAAAGTAGAACATTGCAGTGTAATGTAGTACTTGCAATATAATTCAGTATATAGTAATATAATGCAGTATCATGCAGTCTATTGCACTACAATGTAGTACATTGCAGAATAATGTGGTATCTTGCAACAAAATGTAGTACATTGAAGTACAATGTAGTATATTGCAATATAATGCAGCATATAGTAATATATTGCAGAATGATGTGGTGCATTGTAGCATAATGTAGTACCCTGTAGTATAATGTAGTATATTGCACCATAATGTAGTACATTGCAGTGCAACGTAGTATATCACAATATAATACAGTATATAGTAATATAATGCAGTATACTGCACTACAATGCAGTACATGGCAGTATAAAGTAGTACATTGCAGTATAATGGAGTACATTGCAGAATAATGTAGTATATTGCAATATAATGCAGTATAGAGTAATATAATGCAGTACAATGTAGTACACTGCAGTATAATGTAGTATATTGCACTACAATGTAGTACATTGCAGAATAATGTAGTATCTTGCAACAAAATGCAGTACATTGAAGTACAATGTAGTATATTGCAATATAATGCAGTCTATAGTAATATATTGCAGAATAATGTGGTACGTTGTAGTATAATGTAGTACCCTGTAGTATAATGTAGTCTTGAGCTCTGTGGTAAAGGGTTGGACTTGATGATCTGTGAGGTCTCTTCCAACCCTGATGATACTGTGATACTGTGATAATGTAGTACATTGCAGTGTAATGTAGTATATTGCAATATAATACAGTATATAGTCATATAATGCAGTATAATGTAGTATATTTCAGTATAAAGTAGTACAGTGCAGTACAAGACAGTATATTGCAAGACAGTGTAGTATACAGCAATAAATACATCTGCAATGTAAATGTGTATTGCACTGTACTACCTTTGCAGTATAGGTAGTACATTGCAATATAATGCAGTATATAGTAATACAATGTATATTGCAAGGTAATGCAATCTGGTGCAATTTAACGTAGAGGAGGGACCTGGGAGGGGGAGGAAAATCAGGAAGGATGCCAGATTCATGAGTGGGGCTTTTTTTTTTGGTCTTTTCCATGAGGATGAAAAGAATTATGACTACAGTGCAAAGTAATGCAGTGTAATATAATATAATGCAATGTAACGTAGAAGAGTGACTTGGGAGGTGGAAAGGTAAAGTAGGAAGGATCCCAAATTCATAAGCCTTTTCTTTTCCTTTTCCATGAAGATGAGAAGAATTGCATAGTACAATGCAATGCAATAGATTATGCAATAGATTACAATATAATGTGATATAATGAAATGTAATGTGGTGTAATGCAATATAATGTGATATAATGCAGTATAATGTGATGTAGTGCAATACAACTTGGTTTAGTGCAATATAACATAGAAGAGCTATTTGGGAGGTGGAAAAGCAGGAAGGATCCCAAATCCATGAGTGAATTGTGCAATAGACTACAATATAATGTGATATAATAAAATGTAATGCAATGTAATGCAATATAACATGATGTAGTGCAATATAACATGATGTAGTGCAATATAATGTGATGCAGTGCAGTATAATGTAGAAGAGCTACTCGGGAGGGGGAAAAGCAGGAAGGATCCCAAGTTCTTGAGTAATTCTTGTCCCCTTTTCTATGACAATGAAATTATTATGCAATAGGTTACAATATAATGTGTTGTAGTGCAATATAACATGATAGAGTGCAATATAACATGATAGAATGCATTCTACTGTGATCCAGTGCAATATAATATAGATGAGCAATTTGGGAGGGGGAAAATCAGGAAGGATCCCAAATTCTTGAGTAATTATTTCCCCCTTTTATATGACAATGACATTATTATGCAGTAAGTTACAATAGAATGTGATATAATGCAATGTAATGCAATATAACATGTTGTAGTGCAATATAATGTGATGTAGTGCAATATAATGTGATGTAGTGCAATATAATGTGATGCAGTGCAATATAATGTGATGCAGTGCAACATAACGTAGAAGAGCTCCTTGGGAGGGGGAAAAGCAGGAAGGAACTCAAGTTCTTGAGTAATTCTTGTCCCCTTTTCTATGACAATGAAATTATTATGCAATAAGTTACAATATAATGTGCTGTAGTGCAATATAACATGCTGGAATGCAATACAATGTGATACAATGCATTCTAATGTGATCCAGTGCAATATAACATAGAAGAGCTATTTGGGAGAGGGAAAAGCAGGAAGGATCCCAAATCCATGAGTGAATTGTGCAATGGATTGCAATATAATGTGATCTAATAAAATGTAGTGCAATGTAATGCAGTATAACATGATGTAGTGCAATATAACATGATGTAGTGCAATATAACATGATGTAGTGCAATATAATGTGATGTAGTGCAATATAATGTAGAAGAGCTACTTGGGAGGGGGAAAAGCAGGAAGGATCCCAAATCCACGAGTGCTTTTTCCTCCTGTTTCCATGCAGATGCAAAGAAGTATGCAATATATTGTGAGAGAATGTAATCTAATGCAATAGAATGTAATCTAGTGCAATGGCGTTTGAGGAAGAGGAGGCTGAGGAGGGTCCTCATTGCTGACTACAATCACCTGAAGGGACCTTGTGGAGAGGCTGCTGCTGGGCTCTTCTCACAGGTAGTTGGAGACAGAACAAGGGGGAATGGCTTCAAACTGAGACTAAAGTGTAGCCAAGTGGGAGTTGGTCTCTTCTGCCAGGCAAACAGCAGCAGAACAAGGGGACACAGCCTCAAGCTGTAATTGGCTCAAATCCATTGTCCCTTATTTTGTGGCACAGCCACTCCACCACCTCCCTGGGCAACCCATTCCAGTGCCAATCACTCTCTCTGACAGCAACTTCCTAACAACATCCAGCCTAGACCTGCCCTGGCACAGCTTCAGCCTCTGTCCTCTTCTTCTGTCCCTGGCTGCCTGGCAGCAGAGCCCAACCCCACCTGGCTACAGCCTCCCTGCAGGCAGCTGCAGGCAGCAATCAGCTCTGCCCTGAGCCTCCTCTGCTGCAGGCTGCACACCCCCAGCTCCCTCAGCCTCTCCTCACAGGGCTCTGCTCCAGGCCCCTCCCCAGCCTTGCTGCCCTTCTCCAAACACCTTCCAGCACCTCAACATCTCTCTGCAATGGAGGAGCCCAGAACTGGACACAGCACTCCAGGGGTGGCCTGAGCAGTGCTGAGCACAGGGGCAGAAGCAGCTCCCTCGTCCTGCTGCCCACACTGCTCCTGAGCCAGCCCAGGATGCCATTGGCTCTGCTGCCCACCTGGGCACTGCTGCCTCCTCTGCAGCTTCTCGCTGCCAGCTGCCTGGCTGCTCTCAGCCACTCTGCCCCCAGCCTGTAGTGCTGCTTGGGGTTGTTGTGGCCAAAGTGCAGAGCCCTGCCCTTGGCCTTGTTCAATCTGCAGGCACCATCCCCACGCTGGGGAGCAGGAGTGGGAAGGATCTGCAGCCCTTGGAAAAGGCTTAACTGCAGCAGCATTCCAGCAAGGAGTGACTGTAACGAGAGGCAAATGAATTATCACCAAACCTGGAGCTGGGAAGCCGAAGAGGAGGCAGAGGAAGCGGCAGAGGCTGGGAGCAGTTTTTCACCGCCCGCCGTTGTCAGAGTAAATAACTCCCACAGCCAAACTCGCAGAGTGGTTTTAACTCTAATGAGATGCAGAAAAGTCACTCGTTTAATTTGTTAATTAGTATGATGCCAGAAACTATCTCCTTCAATATGAAGCAAATATGTTTACAATCTTAGCTGCCATCTGCTTAATAGATGGGAGAAATACTTGGAGCTGGGATGCTCAGGGAGGGGCTGGGAGAAAATTTGTTCTGCAATTAGCAGAGCAGATTTTTTATTTTATATATATATATATTTAATTGATTGTTGTTCTAAAGGAGGGTGGGTTTGGGTTTGTTGGTTTTTTTTTGGTTGGTTTTTGGTTTGTGTTTTTATCCTCCCCTCCTGTTCAGGGAGTTCCTCTGCGAAGGGCTGCAGTAGATGCCAGAGCTGCTCTGGAAGGATGGGAGACATCTGAGAGCTGCTGGAGCAGCTGGGGAAAGGCAGGAGGGAAATGTTGGGGTTGGGAAGATGCTTGGAGAGGTGAAAGATGGAATGGGGATGAAATTAAAGGAGGTGAAACGAAAGGAGGTTAGAAAAAGAGGTCGGGGAAAAAAGGAAATGAAATCAAAGGGAGCGAAATGTGAGATACAGTGGGAAAGGAACAGAGAAAATGGATTTAAACCAAGGTGGCTAAAGTAAATAACAGGAAGTGAAAGGTAAAAGACCACAAAAGATAAATAAATAGATAGATAGATAAATAAATATGTGGGTAGGAAGATAGGTAGGTAGGTAGGTAGGTAGGTAGGTAGATAGATAGATAGATAGACAGATACATAGATACACAGACAGACACATAGATGGATAGATAGATAGATAGATAGATAGATAGATAGATAGATAGATAGATAGACAGATAGACACATAGATAGACAGATACATAGATACATAGATAGACAGATAAATAAATAGGTGGGTAGGAAGGTAGGTAGGTAGATAGATAGACAGATACATAGATACATAGATACACAGATACATAGACACATTGATAGATACATAGGTAGATAGATAGATAGATAGATAGATAGATAGATACATAGATACATAGATAGATACATAGATAGACACATAGCTAAATAGACAGATACATAGATACATAGGTAGACAGATACATAGATAGATAGATAGATAGATAGATAGATAGATAGATAGATAGAGAGATAGACACAGAGATAGATACATAGATACATAGATAGACAGATAAATAAATAGGTGGGTAGGAAGGTAGGTAGGTAGATAGATAGACAGATACATAGATACATAGACACATTGATAGATACATAGGTAGGTAGGTAGGTAGGTAGATAGATAGATAGATAGATACATAGATAGACACATAGCTAAATAGACAGATACATAGATACATAGGTAGATACATAGATAGATAGATAGATACAGAGAAAGACACAGAGATAGATAGATAGATAGATAGATAGATAGATAGATAGATAGATAGATAGATAGATACACAGATACATAGATACACAGATACATAGACACATACACATTGATAGACACACAGTTACCTAGGTAGATAGATACATAGATTGATACATAGACACACAGATATATACATAGATAGACATATAGATAGATACATAAATAGATGGATACAGATAGATAGACACATAGATACATAGATAGATGGATACAGATACACAGATAGATAGATAGATAGATAGATAGATAGATAGATAGATAGATAGATAGATAGATAGATAGATAGATAGATAGATAGATAGATAGATGATAGAGAGAGAGGGATAGGTAGGTAGGAGGTAGGTAGTTGGGTAGATAGATAGACAGATAGATGCATAGATAGAGAGATACATAAAAAAAAAAGAGGGGAAAAATTAAGGTAAAAGTAAAATGCAAGAAAAGGGAAAATAAAATTAAATAAATAAAGCAAGATAACTAAATAAAAGGAAGTGAAATGTAAAATACAATAAAAGGTAAGCAAGTTAATACATTGATAAATAAATAGATAAAGAGATACATAAAAGACCAAGGGGGGAAAAATTGAAGGCAAAAGTAAAATACAAGAAAAAGGAAAATCAAATCAAATAAATAAACAGAGCAAGGGATAAATAAAGAAAAGGAAGTGAAATGTAAGATACAATAAAGGGTAAGCAAATTAATACATAAATAAATAAATAGACAAAAAAAAACCCAACCCAAGGGGGAAAAATGAGGTCAAAAGTAAAATGCAAGAAAAGAGAAAATCAAATCAAATCAATAAACAAAGAAAGGCATAAGTAAAGAAAAGGAAGTTAAATGTAAGATACAATAAAGGGTAAGCAAATTAATATATAGATAAAGAAATAGATACAAAACAAGGGAGGGGAATGAAGTTAAAAGTAAAATACAAGAAAAAGGGAAAGAAAACAAATAAATAAGGCCAGGCATAAATAAGGAAACAAGTAGAAGGAAGTGAAATGTAAAATACAATAAAGGATGAAGACATTAATGTATAGATAGATAAATAGATAAAAAAACAAGGGGGAAAAATGAAGTTAAATGTATTAAAACAAGGGGGTGGGAAATGCAGTTAAATGCAAAATACAAGAAAAGGGGAAATAAAGCAAATAAATAAGGCAGGGCATAAATAAGGAAATAAGTAGAAGGAAGTGAAATGTAAAATACAATGAAGGATAAACAAATTAATAGCTAGAGAAATAAATAAATAGATCAAAAACAAGGAGGGGGAGGAATGAAGTTAAAAGTCAAATAGAACAAAAGAGAAAAGAAAATGAAATAAATAAATATGGCAGGACATAAGTAAGTAAATAACTAAACTAATAGAAGGAAGCGAAATGTAAAATACAATAAAGGCTAAAGAAAGCAATGGGTAGATAGATAAATAAATAGATCAAAAACAAGGTGGGGGAAAATGAAGTTAAAAGTCAAATACAATGAAAGAGAAAATAAAATGAGTTAAATAAATAAGGCAAGATGTAAATAAATACATAAAAGGAAGTAAAATGTAAAATACAATCAAAGGCAAGCAGATAAATGCAGAGATAAAAAACAAAGGTGGGGAAAATGAAGGTAAAAGTAAAATAGAACAAAAGAGAAAACAAAGTAAAACGAATAAAGATGGCAAGACAGAAATAAATAAGTAAATAAATGGAAGTGAAATGTCAAATACTATAAGAGATAGATAAAAAATAGATAGACACAAATGGATAGATAAAAGCCAAGGGGGGAGGGGTGGGAAATGGAGTTTAATGTAGAAGAGACCAAAAGAGAAAATGAAATAAATAAATAAAGCAAGACACAAGAAAATAAAATAAATGAATGAATCCCAGGAAGTGAGATGTAAAATACAGGAAAAGAGAAATGAATGTAGAGATGAGTAAGGGTATAAGTAAATAGAATAAATAAATGAGTGTTTAAAAAGAGGAAATACATAATTAATATATATATAAATAAATACATATAGGGGTAGATAAAAACCAAAGCAGGGGGAAATGAAATGTAAATTGCAAGAAAAGGGAAAATAAAATAGAACAAAATAACATAAAATAAAAAATAAAAACAAAGTAAAATAAAACAAAATAACATAAAATTAAAGATAAAAATAAAATCAAAATAACATCAAATTAAAAATAAAAAAGAAATAAAATAAAACAAAATAACATCAAATTAAAAATAAAAATGAAATAAAATAAAACAAAATAACATAAAATAAAATAAAACAAAATAACATAAAATAATATATAACAAAAAATAAAAGTAAAAAATAAAATGTAAAAGAAAAGAAAATATAAAATAAAATATAAAAGAAATTAAAAGAAAATATAAAATAAAATAAAAAATTAAATTAATTAAAAGAAAAGAAAAGAAAATATAAACTAAACTAAAATATAAATTAAATTAAAAGAAAAGAAAATATAAACTAAAATAAAATACAAATGAAATTAAATTAAACTAAACTAAAATATAAATTAAATTAAGGAAAAGGAAAAGAAAAGAAAATATAAACTAAACTAAAATACAAATTAATTTAAATTAAATTAAATTAAAATATAAAATAAATTAAAGAAAAATAAAAGAAAATATAAACTAAAATAAAATTTAAAATAAAATCTAAATAAATGAAAAGAAAAGAAAAGAAAAGAAAAAAGAAAAGAAAAGAAAAGAAAAGAAAAACTAAACTTTAAAATAAATTAAAAGAAAAGAAAATATAAACTAAAATATAAAATACATTAAATTAAAATAAAATAAAATATAAAATAAATTAAAATGCAAACCAAGACATAACTAAAGAGCTAAAAGGAAGAGAAATGTGAAATACAATAAATAAAAAAAAAAAAAAGAGAAAAAAGAAAGAAAAAACACAAGGAAAAAAAATGACCAAACAAAAGGAACTTAAATGTAAAATGCAACAAGAGAGAAAAAAAATAAAGGAAGAAAAATTATTTAAATAGAAGAGAACAAAAAAGAAAATCAAACTAAGCCAAAAAGAAGTAAAGGGAAGTGTGATGTAAAATGCACTAAAAGAGGAAAAAAAAGAAAATACAAAACTGAGACAAAAATAAAAAAATAAAGGGAAATGTAATGTAAGAGAATTAAAAAAAAAAGAAATAAACCAAAGCAAAAAGAAAGGGATGAAAGGGAGATAAATGGAAAAAAAAAGAAGAGAATAGAAAATGGAAACCACCAATAAATAGTTGAAGGACAGAAAATGAAATAAAGAAATTAAATAAAGGAAAGGAAAAGAAAGAAAGAAAAGAAAGGAAAAGAAAGAAAGGAAAAGAAAGAAAGGAAAGAAAGGAAAAGAAAGAAAGGAAACAAAGGAAAAGAAAGGAAAGAAAGGAAAAGAAAGAAAGAAAAGAAAGGAAAAGAAAGAAAGGAAAAGAAAGAAAGAAAAGAAAGGAAAAGAAAGAAAGGAAAGAAAGGAAAAGAAAGAAAGAAAAGAAAGGAAAGAAAAGAAATGAAATAAAGGAAATGTAAGTAAAAAATTAAGGAAGCAAAATGAAAGAAATAAAATAAAGTAAACTGAAATGATTAATTAAATAAATAAGGAAAATAAATTAAGTAAATAAAATAAAGGGAAACGAATAAATTAATTACTTGAGTGAGGAAAGAAAATGAAATAAATAAAGGAAACAGAAATAATTAAATAAATAAGGAAGAAGATGAATTAAACTAAAGGAAATGGAAATAATTAAAAAAATAAAGAAAGAAAACGAAATATCCCATAACAAGGAGAAGAAAATCAAAAGTCAAAGGAAATAGAATCATAAACTCAAGCAGGTTGGCAGAGAGCTCCAAGCTCCTCCAGCCCAGCCTAGCACCCAGCCCTGCCCAACCAACCAGACCATGGCACTAAGTGCCCCAGCCAGGCTTGGCTGCAACACCTCCAGCCACAACCTCCCTGGGCAGCCCATTCCAATGCCAATCACTCTCTCTGACAACAACTTCCTCCTAACACCCAGCCTAGGCCTGCCCTGCCACAGTTTCAGCCTCTGTCCCCTTCTTCTGTCCCTGGCTGCCTGGCAGCAGAGCCCAACCCCACCTGGCTACAGCCTCCCTGCAGGCAGCAATGAGCTCTGCCCTGAGCCTCCTCTGCTGCAGGCTGCACCCCCCCAGCTCCCTCAGCCTCTCCTCATAGGGTTTGTGTTAGAAAATAGGAAAGAATGGGATGAAAGGCTGTAAATCTAAGAGGAGAAATGCAAAATGTGAAAAGAAAATCACAGAAATTAATAAATAACAGAAGAGGATAAAGAAATAAACAGCAAAAATGAAACCCGGGGTGGGGGGGGGGGGTGTGTGTGTGTGTGGAAAAACCCAAACAAAAAGAAAACATTGAAAAGCTGAACTCAAACACAAAAAGATAAACTCGAATAAATGAATCAATCTCCTACAAGGACAGACTGGAAGAGTTGGGACAAGAGGGCTGTGGAGATGCTGGAGAGTGTCCAGAGCAGGGCCAGGAGGATGCTGAGAGGCTGCAGCAGCTCTGCTGTGAGCACAGCCTGAAAGAGTTGGGGCTGTGCAGGCTGGAGCAGAGGAGGCTCCCAGGGCACCTTCTGGTGGCCTTGCAGGGTCTGCAGGGGGCTCCAAGAGAGCTGGGGAGGGACTGTGGAGGCTGTGAGGGAGTGTCAGGAGTGGGGGGAATGGAGCAGAGCTGGAGGTGGGGAGAGTGAGAGTGGAGGTGAGGAGGAAGTTGTTGAGCAGGAGAGTGGTGAGAGGCTGGCAGGGGTTGCCCAGGGAGGGGGTTGAGGCCCCATGGCTGGAGGTGTTTGAGGCCAGGCTGGCTGAGGCTGTGTGCAGCCTGCTCTAGGGTAGGGTGTCCCTGGGCATGGCAGGGGGTTGGGACTGGCTGCTCCTTGTGCTCCCTTCCAGCCCTGACTGGGTCTGTGCTTCTCTGAATAAATACAAATAAAATAGCAATTAGTAAAAAATAAAATGAAACAACAACAACCTTAACTTAGCTTAAATTATCCTTAAATCAAAGCAGCATGAAATATGAACTGCAGAGAAGCAAAGCTGTGACTAAAAGAAGGAAACAGCCACAGGTAATGCAAGCAGGGCTTGTGGGGAGGGTTCCCATGTCATGGAGGGTTCTGGATCCTTTCCCCACTCCTCTCCTCTTTTGGCAGCCACATTCCCATGGCTTCCCCAGCTCTGGCTCTGGGCACTTCCCAACATTCCACACCTTTGGCTGCCAGCAGCAATGTTCTTTGCCAGCTTTCCTTGCCGGGAAGGCCTGGATCATGCAGAAAGGGAAAGAAGCTTCAAGGTGCTGCTTAAGTGGAGAGGAAATCAGTGCTGGGGACGTGGACAAAGGGAAAAGCTGAGGTCAGAAGGATCCTTTCCTAGGATTGAGTCTTCTGTAATGGGTTGTGATTGGAAAGCCTCCAGGAAAGGCTGTTTTAGGGCTGGGAATGTTGGGCATGTTAGAGATGGTTATGTTAGATGTCAGAGATGTCACTGGATATTGGGGATATGGTTAGAGAGATGAGATGTAGAACTGTCTGTTGTATAGAATTAGTTATCATTCATTGTATTTATCATTACATATAGAGAGAGAGGGAGAGAGAGAGAGAGACTGATATATATAGAGATGGATTGATTGAGATAGAGACACAGAGATAGAGAGGAGATAGAGAAAGGCAGATGGAGAGAGAGAGATGGGGACAGAAATAGAGAGATGGAGAGAGAGATAGCGATGGAGAGATAGAGATGGAGAGATAGAAAGGGATGGGGATAGAGAGAGAGATGGGGATTAAGAGATACATAGAGAGATGGAGATGGGGATAGAAAGATAGAGGTAGAGAGACAGAGATGGGGATTGAGAGATACATAGAGAGGTAGAGATGGGGATAGAAAGATGGAGATAGATATAGATGGGATATAGATGGGGAGATATAGAGAGATAGAGACAGATAGAGAGCTAGAGAAGGGGATAGAAAGATAGAGACCAGATCACAGAATTAACCAGGCTGGAAAAGACCTTTGAGCTCACTGAGTCCAACCTAACACAGATAGAGAGACATGCAGAGATAGAGATGTAGAGATACAGATGAAGAGGTAGAGAGCTGGAGATGATAAGGAGACAGAGAGAGAGAGAAGCAGTGCTAGAGGCAGGGATGCAGACATACTGCAGCAGACAACTGTTAGGAGAGAGACATCCAAAGAGCCTTTCCCTCCCCTGGAAACGAGACTTTTCCACCTGCCTCCTCCTCCTCCTCCGATCAAACCCCAAAGAGGTGAAGAAAATGTTACCATTTCCCAGCTCATAGCTGCTTGCTTGAGTCTGGATGAAAGCTCTACTGGACAGCAAAGCTGAGCCACCTCTGGTGCTAATAGCTCTACTTAATAACAGCTGCTTTTCAGAGCTGGTTTTAATAACTCTTTTAATAAACCCTTCCTCACTTTAGCTTTTAAATGTCCCTTTCTAACAGCCACTTCAAAGCCCCTTTTAATGCCTATGTTTCATTTTGAGTATCTCTTTTTATTGGGTGTTCTTAATATCTGTTAATAACAGCTATTGTTAATAGCCATTTAACGGCTCCTTATTGGCTTTATTAAGTAGGGGTGAAACATCTACTGGACACCAAAGCTGAGCAATCAGTGTTTCATACCTATTATATATCTACTATTAATAGAAATTTATATTAATCTTCTATTGATACATATATAACCTATTTATTTATACTTGTTACTAATATTTATTATTAATACCTATTTATTAATGCTTATTATTAATATCGATTATTAATGTATATTTCCATGCCTATTTTCATATCTAACTTTTGTATCTGCTGTTAATATCTATTTTTAACTAAATATGGATAAAACCTCTGCTGGACATCAAAGCTGAGCAATTGGGCTTTGATATCTGCTATTAACATCTATCGGTATCTATTATTAATAGCTATTAATCATATATATTTTTCATATTAGTCTTTCATATCTTCTATCAATATCTATTTTTAGCTAAGTATAGATGAAACATCTACAGGACATCAAAGCTAAGCAATTTGATTTCAATAGCTAATGTTAATATCTATTTATCAATACCTATTATTAATGGCTATTATTAATATCTATTTTTCGTGTATATTTTTCATATCTGCTATTAATATCTATTTTTAGCTAAGTATGGATGAAACATCTACTGGAAATCAAAACTGAACAATTTGGTTTCAATATCTAATATCCATGTATATTTATTAATACCTATTATTAATAGCTAATAATAATAATAATAATATCTATTTTTGTGTCTATTTTTCATATCCATCTTTCATATCTTCTATTTATATCTATTATTAGCTAAGTATGGATGAAACATCTACTGGACATCAAAGCTGAGCAACTGGGTTTTAATGTCTAATATTAATATCTATTTATCCATACCTATTATTAATCGCTGTTATTAATATCTATTTTTCGTATCTATTTTTCATATCCATCCTTCATATCTTCTATTAATATCTATTTTTAGTTAAGCATGGATGAAACATCTACTGGAAATAAAAGCTGAGCAATCGTTTTTCTTAATATCTATAATTAATACCTATTAATTAATACCTATTACTAACACCTATTATTAATATATATTTTTCATGTCTACTTTACATATCAATCTTTCATACCTGCTATTAATATCTGTTATATGGCTGAAACACCTACTGGGCAGCTCAGCAATCAGGTTTTAATATCTATTCTTAATATCTGTTTATTAACACCTATTATTAATATCTGTTTTTTTTTCATTTCTATTTTTCCTATCTACCTTTTGACGTTGATCTATGATTAATATTTGCTATTAATACCTATTTTTAGCTAAGAATGGATGAAACAACGACTGGACACCAAAGCTAAGCAACTTATTTTTAATGTCTATTACTAATATTAATTATTAATATCTATAATTATCATCTAATTGTTAATATCTGCTATTAATATATGTTTTAGCTAAGCATGGGTAAAAGAACCACTGGACACCAAAGCTGAGCAGCTAATGTTTAATACCTATTATTAATATCTATAATTGATAGGTTATTCACAGCTTCTATTAGTATCTATTATTAATGTTTATTAATAATATGTATTATTATGGTGTATTATTATTATTGTTATTATTATTATTGTTATTATTATTATTGTTATTATTAAACTTTTAGTTTTCATCTCTATTATTAATTTTTGCTATTAATATCTTTGGGGGGGCTAAGTCTGGGTGAAACAACTACTGGATACTAAAGCCGAGTAGCTAATGTCTAATACCTACTATTAATATCTGTCATTAATATCTATAATTGATAGATTATTCACATATGTTCTTAATATCTATTGTTAATAAATTAATGATGCTAATTATTAATATCTAATTTTAATTTCTATTTTCCATATCTCCTTTAATATCTATATTTAGCCAAGTATGGATGAAAGAGCTGCTGAACATCAGGGCTGAGCAATCGTTTTTTACTATCTATTATTAATTACTACGTTCATTATCTAGTATCAATATTAATTATTGATAGCTATTATTAATTTCCATTTTAGTGTATATTATTAATATCTATTTTCTATACCTATTATTAATATCACCTTTAATGTGTATTATGAGAATCTATTACCTTAATGTCTATTATGAGTATCTATTTTCAATATCTATTATTAATATCCATTTAATAGTTATTATTAATTTCCATTTTAGTATCTGTTGTTACTATATATTTTCTGTATCTATTATTAATGTCCATTGTAATATCTATCATTAATAACTATTTTCAATATCTATTATTGATAGATAAGATTGATGAACAATATTCATAGCAACTATTAATTTCAATTTTAGTATCTATTATTAATAATATCTATTTTAATTATCTATTATGAATAGATAATAGATAGATAATATCATTAATAGCTGTTTTCAATATCTGTTATTAATATCCATTTTAATAGCAATTAATTTCCATGTTAGTATCTTATTCATACCTATTTTCATTATCTATTATTAATATCCATTCTAGTATCTCTCATCAGTAACCATTTTCAATATCTATTATTAATATTCACTTCTAATATCATTATTAATTTCCATTTTAGTATCTATTCTTAATATCTATTTTCATTATATGTTATTAATCTGCATTCTAATATCTATCATTAATTCTATTCTTGGTGCTTTATAAGAGGGCAAATGGATAGATGGGAGGGGAGGAATTGGTGCTTTATAAGGGGGCAAATGGATAGATGGGAGGGGAGGAATTAGTGCTTTATAAGGGGGCAAATGGATAGATGGAAGGGGAGGAATTAATATAAGGAGAACAGTTAATATATATTTAAGGGAATAAATTAATATATATGGGGAAAAATTAATACATCTAAGGGAAAAATTAATATATATAAGGGCATGTCTTAATATATATAAGGGGATACATTCATGTATATAAGGGAATATCTTATATATAAGGGGATATATTTATATATATAAGGAGAATAGTTAATATATAAGGAGATAAATTAATATATATGGGGATAAATTAATATATATATCAGGAGATACATTAATGTATACATGGAGATTAGGTAACATATAAGGAAATAAATTTCATATATATATATATATATATATATATATATATATATATATACATGAAGATTAATATATATAAGAGGATAAACATATATATAAGGGGATATGTTAATATATATGAGATTAGTTAATATATAAGGAGATAAATTATTATATATGGGGATAAATTAATATATATAAGGAGATACATTAATATATATGGAGATAAATTAATATATATATGGGGATAAATTATTATATATAAGGAAATGAGTTAATAAATATATATGTAAGAGGATAAATTAATATATGCGTGGAGATAAATTATTATATACATAAGGAGATTAATTAATATAGATATAAAGGACTAAGTTAATATATATAAGGAAATGAGTTAATAAATATATATGTAAGGGGATAAATTAGTATATGCATGGAGATAAATTATTATATACATAAGGAGATGAATTAATATGGATATAAAGGGCTTAGTTAATATATATAAGGAAATGAGAATATATATATATGTAAGGGGATAGATTAATATATGGATGGAAAGAAATTATTATATACATAAGCAGTTAATTTTATTTATATATATATAGGAATAAATTAATATATAAAAGGAAATTAGTTTTTATATATACATATGTAAGGGGATAGATTAATATATGTATGGAGGTAAATTAATATATATGGAGATAAATTAATATCTATATATAAAGGAATAAATTAATATATAAGGGAATGAGTTTATATATATATATATGTAAGGGGATAAATTAATATATATATGGAGATAAATTATTATATACATAAGGAAATAAATTAATATATATAAAGGAATAAATTAATATATAAGGAAATTAGTTTATATATATATATGTAAGGGGATAAATTAATATATGGATGGAGGTAAATTAATATATATAAGGAAAGACATTATATATATATATGTTAGTTTAGGCATGTGTATATGGGGATAAATTTGTGTATATATATCTATATATAGGTAAATGAGTATTTCCAGGGTCATACAAAAATGAGTATTTCTAAGTGGATGACTGTTTCTAAATGCAGGAAGCCAAAATGGGTTGGGTTGGAAGGGACCTTCAAGATTACCCTGTTCCAACCCCCTGCTATGGGCAGAGACACCTCCCACCAGCACAGGTTGCTCAAGGCATCATCCAGCCTGGTCTTGAACACCTCCAGGGAGGAAGCACCCACAACCTCCCCGGGCAACCTGTGCCAGTGTCTCCCCACCCTCATGGGAAACAATTTCTGCCTGACCTCCAATCTCAGTTTCTCCTCAGTTTCAAGAGGGCATCCTGAATTTTAGACCCATTTTCAGTTTCCAAAGGCTACCCTGAATTTTAGACCCATCCTCAGTTTCCAAAGGCTACCCTGAATTTTAGACCCATCCTCAGTTACCAAAGGCTACCCTGAATTTTAAACCCATCCTCAGTTACCAAAGGCTGTCCTGAATTTTAAACCCATCTTCAGTTTCACAAAGAATTCCGCATTTTGAAGCCATTTTTGGGTTTCCAAAAGGCCACTCTGAATTTTAAACCCAGTTTTAATTTCCAAAAGAATTTTGATCTTTAAACTCATTTTCAGTTTCCAAAAGAAGTTTCAATTTTAAACTCAGTTTCATTTTCCAAAAGAAGTTTCAGTTTTAAACTCAGTTTCAGTTTCCAAAAGGCCATGCTGAATTTTAAACATATTTTCAGTTTCTAAGAGGCCACCTTGAATTTTAAACCCAATTTTAGTTTCCAAAGGGCATCCTGAATTTTGAAGCTATTTTTAGTTCCCAAAAGGTCATCCTGAATTTTGAAGCTATGATTTAGTTCCCAAAAGGTCATCCTGAATTTTAACCCAAATTTTAGTTCTCAAAAGGTCATTCTGAATTTTGAAGCCATTTTTAGTTTCCAAAAGGTCATCCTGAATTTTAAACCCAGTTTTAGTTCCCAAAAGGTCATCCTGAATTTTAAACCCAGTTTTAGATCCCAAAAGGTCATTCTGAATTTTAAACCCAGTTTTAGTTCCCAAAAGCTCATTCTGAATTTTAAACCCAGTTTTAGTTTCCAAAAGCTCATTCTGAATTTTAAACCCAGTTTTAGTTCCCAAAAGGTCATTCTGAATTTTAAACCCAGGTTTAGTTTCCAAAAGGTCATTCTGAATTTTAAATCCAATTTTAGTTCCCAAAAATTCGTCCTGAATTTTGAAGCTATTTTTTAGTTCCCAAAAGGTCATTTTGAATTTTGAAGCTATTTTTTAGTTTCCAAAGGATCATCCTGAATTTTGAAGCCATTTTCAATTTCAAAGAATAAAAAGAATCCTGCCTTTTAAAACCTTTTTTCAGCTTCCCAAGGGCCACTCCGACTTCTAAACCCCCTTTCCAGTTTCCCAAGGGCCACTCCGACTTCTAAATCCCCTTTCCAGTTTCCCGAGGGCCACTCCGACTTCTAAATCCCCTTTCCAGTTTCCCAAGGGCCACTCTGACTTCTTAAACCCCTTTCCAGTTTCCCAAGGGCATCCTGAACTTTGAAGCCTGTTTCCCAAAGGCATTCTTAATTTTGGAGCCGTTTTCAGCCTCTGCATCCCTCTTGTCCGGAGTTCTCCAGACCTGACCTCTGAAGCTGCACATCCCCAAGCAGCCTGGCTAGGAGGGAAGAAGCAGCGAAGCTTTTTGCCGAGCCCTGTGCTCAAACAAGCTCCTTTGTAGCCTGCCCAAGCTTCCTCTCTGTGCCATTCTTCTCCTTGCGAGGAGAGAGGGGAATTGGGTGGGGAGATCCCAACAGCTCTAGCATCCCGGGATTTTGGCCTTGGGGGTGCATGTTTGACCCTTACAATACCTGCAGCTGCTAAATAGCTGTGGTTAGGCGCGGAGGGGTGGGGAGGGAAAGGCAACAACCACAGCAACTGGTTAGGTCAGGAGCTCAGCATCCAGGCTTTGGCTGCCAGGGCTTTAACAGGTGCACCCCATCCTTTCTCCCCACCCCCCCCCCCGATATTAATTGCACTGCCAGCTAACAAGGTTTAGTGACAGAGGCACCTGACTCCTCCAAACCTCTTCTTTAGGGCCACAATGCAGAAAGTCCAGCAGCAGGCAGGAGCCAGGATTAAACCCATCGTAACATTCTTCAAGTCAATTCATCTGTCCCTAATAGCTTTTCAATAGTATCCTAGTAACCTCCTCTTGCTTTTGGCTTTTTTTGGCCTCTTTATTTTTCTTTTACTGCTGGGAAGCTTCCTTTGGGCTCTATTTGCAAACAGACTTTTTTAAAAAAGAAGAAACAAACAGAAAAAAAGGGGAAAAAAAAGCAACCCCAAAACTTTGTTGCATTTCTTCTAGCAGGAGGTGTCCCTGCAAAGGGTTGCAACTGAGTGACCTTTGTGGTCCCTTCTAACCTAACCCATTCTATGATTCTAACTAAAAATAATATTAAAAAAAACCCAAATGGTTAAAAAATAATAAATTTAAAAGCTAAATCTCTTCACAGAGCTGCTGGAAAAAGAGAGAGAGAGAGAAAGGAGAGAGGTGGCACAGCCTCCAAACGTGGGCCAAGCATTTATTTGCCAAGATGCCATATGGGAGCCATGCTTGGGACTTTTTCCACACGCGCATCCTCCTCCTCCTCCTCCTCCTCCCCTTCCCCTCCTAACCCCCCCCCCCCCCCCCCCCCCCCCGCCGCCCTTCTCCTAGAATAATTAAATGTTGATGGCAGAGTTCAAACGGATCATTAAAATTCAAAAGTGTAAGAAACAGATTTCACCCATTTATTTATTTATTTCGCTCCCCTTCCCTCTCTCTCTCTCTCTCTCTCTCTGTGGCTCCGCTAAACGCTCCAGAGGACCGCAATAAGCCGGCAGAAGTCAGGGGCGGGCTCGCAGCAGCGGCGGCGGCAGCGGCAGCGGCAGCGGCGGCAGCAGCAGCAGCAGCAGCCCCGTGCTGCTGCTAATTTGATCATAATATAGTCATCTCTGAAGATTACAGCTATTCAATTAAATATTCTAATTAACCTGAAGTATTAGGCAAATGATACTAATTACAAATATTCTCCTGAGAGCCGCCGCAATGAAAATCCCACTTTGCCGCCGCTACTTCTGGCCAATGTTTCGTAACACAATGTCCTTATATCATAGGCTTTCGGAATATTAAAATGCACTTCATTTGCCTAAACCTCATTTGTTTAATGGCATTAGCATTTTGTTTGAAATTGTAATAAACGCAGAGCCCCTGCTCCGGAGTCAGGCAGGCAAACCCCCCCCCCCTCCGCAGCTCCCATCACCGCCAACACCCACCCCGCTTGAGTGTACTCTTGGGGTAACTTAAAGCTTCCTGTTTACAGAGCCCGGCACTTTGGGTGCAGCCAGCCGGAGAGTTTGGAGCTTCACTTTCAGCCATTAAGCATACCGAAATTGTTTAAAAATGCTAATAATTTCTCGTTGCAAAATCTGAGGGGGGGGGGGGGGGGGGGGGGGGGGAAGAAGAAGGAAAGGAGGGGGGAAAAAAAACAACCAGAAAGAAAAGAAGCAAAAGAACAAACCAAAAAATCCGAGGGGGAGAGAGAAAGAGAGGGTTGGGGTTCAGAGCAGTGAAGTGCCATGGTGATTGCTTTGCCCTACTGCCAGCACCTCCACGCTTCAACTTCCTGCCTACTTTGTTTTGTTCCCTTCTGGGCTTGCTTCCTTGGGTTGTTTTTTTCTTCTTTCTTTGTTTCTCTTTGGGGTTTTTTTTTCCTTTTTTTTTCCTTTGTTATTTTTTTTCTTTTTTCTTTTGTTTTTCCTCTGGTATTTTTTTTCCCCCGTTGTTTTTCCCCCCCTTTGTTATTTTCTTTGTGATTTTTTCCTTTTTTTCCCTCTTTGTGATTTTTTTCCTTTTTTTTATCTTTTTTCCCCTTTGTTTTATTTTACTTTGTTTTTTTTTTCTTTGTGATTTTTTCCTTTTTTTTCCTCTTTGTGATTTTTTGCTTTTTTTTCCTCTTCGTGATTTTTTCCTTTTTTTTCTCTTTTTCCCCCTTTGTTTTATTTTACTTTTTTTTTGTGATTTTCCCCCTTTTTTTTCTCTTTTTTCCCCCTTTGTTTTATTTTACTTTGTTTTTTTTCTTTGTGATTTTTTCCTTTTTTTTTTCTTTGTGATTTTTTTCCTTTTTTTTCTCTTTTCTCCTTTGTTTTATTTTACTTTGGTTTTTTTTCTTTGTGATTTTTTCCTTTTTTTTCCTCTTTGTGATTTTTTCCTTTTTTTTCCTCTTCGTGATTTTTTCCTTTTTTTTCTCTTTTTTCCCCTTTGTTTTATTTTACTTTTTTTTTGTGATTTTCCCCCTTTTTTTCTCTTTTTCCCCCCTTTGTTTTATTTTACTTTGTTTTTTTTCTTTGTGATTTTTTCCTTTTTTTTTTCTTTGTGATTTTTTTTCCTTTTTTTTTCTCTTTTCCCCTTTGTTTTATTTTACTTTGGTTTTTTTTCTTTGTGATTTTTTCCTTTTTTTTGTGTGTGATTTTTTCCTTTTTTTCTCTTTTTTCCTCTTTGTTTTATTTTACTTTGTTTTTTTTTCTTTGTGATTTTTTCCTTTTTTTTCTCTTTTTTCCCCTTTGTTTTATTTTACTTTGTTTTTTTTCTTTGTGATTTTTTCCCTTTTTTCCTCTTTTTTCCTCTTTGTTTTATTTTACTTTGTTTTTTTTTCTTTGTGATTTTTTTCTTTTTTTTTCTTTGTGATTTTTCCCTTTTTTTCTCTTTTTTCCCTTTGTTTTATTTTACTTTGTTTTTTATTCTTTGTGATTTTTTCCCTTTTTTCCCTCTTTTTCCCTTTGTCTTATTTTACTTTTTTTTTCTTTGTCATTTTTTCCTTGTTTTCTCTTTTTCCCCCTTTGTTTTATTTTACTTTGTTTTTTTTCTTCATGAATTTTTTCTTTGTTTTTTTTTCTTCGTGATTTTTTTCTTTGTGTTTTTCTTTGCTTTTTTTTCTCTGTTTTTCCCTCTTTTTTCCGTTTTTTTTCTCTCTCTGTTTTTTCTTTTCCTTTTCTTGTTTTGTTTTTTTTTTTCTTTGAGTTTTCCCGTTTTATTCTTTGTTTTTTTCCTCTTTTATTCTTCGTTGTTTTTCTTCTTTTCTGGTTTTTACTCCGGTTTTTTCTTTGATTTTTTATCTTTTTTGTTTGTTTGTTTTTTCTTCTCTTTTTTCCTCTGTTTTTTTTTTCCTCTTTTTTTTCTCTGTTTTTTTCCCTCTATTTTTCTTTGTTTTTTTTTCCTCTTTTTTTTTTTCCTTTTTTTCCCCTTCTTGCCTTTTTTTCTCCTTTGCCTTGGTTTATTTTTCTTTGTGTTTTTTCCTTTGGATTTTTTATTTTTTTTTTCTCCTTTGTGATATTTTTCCTTTTCATTTTTCCTTTGTATTTTTTCTTTTTTTTCTTTTTTTTTCTTTGTTTTTTCCCTTTTTTCCCTTTTTTGTTTTATTTTTCTGTGGTTTTCTCTTTGTGGTTTTTTTTTCTGTTTTTTTTTGGTGTGTTTTTTCCTTTCATTTTTTTCTTTTTTTTTGTGGTTTTTTTATTTTCTTTGCTTGTTTTTTTTTTCTTTGGTTTTTTTTTTCTTTTTCTTTTCTTATTTTCAGTTGGATGTTTGTCTCTCAGAGGTTGTTTGTTTGTGGTTGTTGGTTTGTGATTGTTTCTTCTCTTTCTTTAACCCCAGACAAAACCACAGGAATCTGCGTTGAGTTATTGTTGTTGTTCCCAGGGTTTTCTACCTTCACAGAGTAGCAGCTCAGGTTCAAGGTGACCTCAAGAGAGCATCTACTCCAGCTTCCCTGCCATGGTAGGGACACCTCTCATCTCCCTGCCTCTCTTTCCTACTGCCAGGGCCTCGATGCTTTCACTTCCTTCTTAGTTTATTTTGTTGTCTTTTGAGTTTGCTTTCCTGGGGTTTTTCTTTGTTGGTTTGTTGTTGTTGTTGTTGTTTTCTTCTTTGATTTTTTTCCCTTGGGGTTTTTTTCCTCCCTTTTTTCCCTTTCATTTTTCCTTTTTTGTGTGTTTTTTTTTCCTTATTTTTTCTTTATTTTCCTCCTTTGTTTTATTTTTCTTTGTTTTAGCTCCTGACCACATTTCTTGATGGGTTTAGGTTGTCTCCTTGGGCAGTTTGGGTTCCTGACCAGATTTCTGGTGGGTTTGAATTGTTTGCTTCATTGGTTGGAGTTCCTAACCGCATTGCCTGGTGGGTTTGGGTTGTTTCCTTGGGCAGTTTGGGTTTCTGATCACGTTTCCTGGTGGCTTTTTGTCATTTGGTTGGTCAGTTTGGACTCCTGACCACATTTCCTGGTGGCTTTTAGTTATTTGCTTGGTTGGTTTTAGCTCCTGACCGCATTTCTTGATGGGTTTAGGTTGTTTCCTTAGGCAGTTTGGGTTCCTACCCACATTTCCTGGTGGGTTTTAGCTGTTTGCTTGGTTGGTTTGGGTCCTACCCACATTTCCTGGTGGGTTTTAGCTGTTTGCTTGGTTGGTTTGGGTCCTACCCACATTTCCTGGTGGGTTTTAGCTGTTTGCTTGGTTGGTTTGGGTCCTACCCACATTTCCTGGTGGTTTTTAGCTGTTTACTTGGTTGGTTTGGGTCCTCCCCACATTTCCTGGTGGGTTTTAGCTGTTTGCTTGGTTGGTTTGGGTCCTCCCCACATTTCCTGGTGGCTTTGGGTTGTTTCCTCAGGCAGTTTGGGTTCCTGACCACGTTTCATTTTGTCTGTCTTCCTGTGAACACCTTCCCTGCAAAGACTCAGAAGTGCTAATCCTCTACTTCTGTTTTCTTCCCTGAAGCTGTGAGGGATTGCTGAGGGCTGAGCAGAAGCAAGCAGAAAGGTTGTCACAGAGCCACCAGGTGCAGAACCAAACCTCAAACTGCTCCAGTGCCAACAAAGCCAAGCCAAATGCATCCTGCCTGCAGTTTTCAGCTTGTAATCTGCAGTTTGGCCTGGGAGTGCTGGAAGAACTCCTACCAGAGCAGCCTTGGCCTTGACAGCTTCTAATCCAGAAGGAAATGGAAATGTTCCCTTCCCTCAGGCCTCAGGAAATGTAGGACAGTTTGTGACTGTGGCTTGCTGAAATCATTGGACCTCCATGTGGAGAAGAGTAAGGCCCCAGAGGTGGCACCACACTGCCATTTGGCCTGGGAGGGAGCAGGAAGAGGACAGAAGGGAGCAGGTAGGAAACTTGGGATGAAAGAAAATCATAAGGGACCTCCAAAGCTCCAACCCCTTCTGCAGTCAGCAGGGACATCCTCAGCTAGATCAGGATGCTCAGAGCAGCCCCTGAGAGACACCTCAGGACTGGGATGCTCTTCGGTTCCTTGATTTTGGTGCTTTTCTTGTAACCCTTTTGCAGCTCCTTTTCCCATTGGTGCTGCTAGAGCTCATTGAGCTCCTGTGGCCACCCCTCTTTTCCCTCCCAGAATTAAACAGGAGGTGCAGAGCTCTTCCTGCTGACTTCAGCTGATGCTCTGGGGCTCTCCTCAGGTCAGCACTCACATTGTGATGCTCTCTGACTCTGATAGAGAATCATCATGATTTGAAATGAGAGCAGAGGAGCTTGAGAGTGGCTGTGAGGAACAAGTTGTGCAGCAGGAGGCTGCTGGAACACTGCAGCAGGTTGCCCAGGGAGGTGGTTGAGGCTCCATGGCTGGAAATGTTGGAGGTGAGGCTGGGCAGGGCAGAGAGCAGCCTGCTCTAGGGGAGGATGTCCCTGCTGAGTGCCTGAGGGAGTTGAGCTGGATGAGTTTTGGAGGTGCCTTCCAACCCAGAGCATTCTGTGAGTCCCAGGGTGGATGTGAAAGCAGTGCAAGGAGGTGGCCTGACCTGATGGAGTGAGTCCAGAGGAGGGCCAGGAAAATGATCAGGAAAGGAAAAGGGAAAAAGGCAAAGCAGGGCAGCAAAAAAACTGGAGAGAGAAAGGAGCTGCAGAGTTGTGCATATCTCTGTCTTGCCCAAGAAACAAGAAGTAGCTGCATCTCCCTAGGGAATCCTTGTTCCTCCATGAGGAACTTCCCACTGCTGTCTCAGCTGCTGAAGGAAGTGGCTAGGAACAAAATCAAGCAGAATCTTTCCACATTTACAGAGTCCCAGAATCCCCAAGGCTGGAGGAGGCCTGGAGGATGCCCAGATGCAAGCACTACCTGCTGGAGCCTTTGTTTGTGCAGGGAGCTAAGGTGATGATGCAGTGATCTATGGCTACGCTGAGGCAATCAAACTGTCATGTGGGGCATTGATCTGGCTGCAGAGCAAGCTGGGATTTGGGTAAGAGAAGCATGGACTGGGGTGATAAAAGGCAGAGGAGTGAGTCAGAGTTACAAAGGGAGCAGGCAGAGAGCAGGATCCGCTTGGAGCAGGGGAGGAGACTTCAGGCTGCCGTTTGCACACCTGCAGAGGCAGGAAAGGGATCGCTGCCACATCCAGGCAAGGATGGGTGAGCCTTGCACCAGCCTGGTCCAGTGGAAGGGGTCCTTGATGTGGAAGGGCTCCCTGCCCGTTGGAGCTGTCCCTGCCCATTGAAGCTGCCCTTGCCCACTGAAGCTGTCCCTGCTCATGTCACTGGGGTTGGAACTAGGTCATCTTTAAGCCCCCTTCCAACCCAGCCCATGAAGCAAGGCAGGTGATGCTTTGCAGTGCAGTGAACACCTGAGAGCGCAGGAAGTCCTCTAAGGCAGTTCTCATCGTCTGATTTAATCACTGCAGAGCGAGGCTGAGCCTCCCTGAGCAGCCTGACTCAGAGAATGGCTTGGGTAGGAAAAGTCCTCCAAGGTCATGCATCCCAACCCCCCCATGGCCACTCAACCCTGTCCCCAAGTGCCATGGCCACACGTTTCTGGATCACCTCCAGGGATGAGGACTCCACCACCCCCCCAGGCAGCCTCTGCCAATCTCCTGGCACAATTCCAGGCTCTTTTCTCACCTCCTATCACCTGGGACTGGGGAGCAGAGCCCAACCCCCACCTGACTGCAGCCTCCTCTCAGGGAGCTCTGCACACCCCCAGCTCCCTCAGCTGCCAGCCCTGTCCTGTCCCTGCAGCCAGCTCTGGCTTTACCCAGCTTTTGTTTTCAGCTCTTCCCAAATTCCTCTACAATTTGCTATTCTCTTTTCACTCTCTGCAGCTTCCTCTCTCTGATGCCACTCCAGGAACCAGCAGGAGTCAGCCAGCACGGCTTTGCTTCCTAGGCTGGCAGTGCTGTGCCAACCAGGCCAGCCAGATCCTTGTCCCTGGTGTTTTTTTGGCAGTGAGTTGTCGCTCTGTCAGGTCACAGAACCATTGCATGCATAACTACAGCTGTCTGAGGGAAAAAAGAACCCCACAACACTCCAGCAACCCTTTTCCACCCCCAGCCCTCATGAATGTTTTAGTGTCATCACTCTACTTGCAGCTTCCAAACACCTGCTGCAGCCAGGAAGGCAGAGATTACACCCAAAGTCAGCTACATCAGCCCCTTGCACTGCTTCCACACCCACCCTGGGACTCACAGAATGCTCTGGGTTGAGAGTGACCTCCAAAGCTCATCCAGTCCAACCCCCCCTGCACTCAGCAGGGACATCCTCCACTAGAGCAGGTTGCTCACAGCCCTGCCCAGCCTCACCTTCAACATCTCTAAGCATAGAGCCACAACCACCTCCCTGGGCAACCTGCTGCAGGGTTCCAGCAGCCTCCTGCTGCACAACTTGTTCCTCACAGCCACTCTCAAGCTGCTCTGCTCTGGTTTGCAGCCATTGCCCTCCTCCTGTCCCTGCAGCCCTTTGCACTCAGTCTCTCTGCAGCCTTCTTGCAGCCCCTTCAGGCACTGGCAGCAGCTCTTAAAGTCTGCCTGGAGCCTTCTCTTCTCCAGGCTGCACACCCCCAGCTCCTTCAGCCTGTGCTCATAGCAGAGCTGCTCCAGTCCCCTAATCCTTTTCCTGGCCCTCCTCTGGCCCCTCTCCATCAGCTCCGTGTCCTCCCTGTGCTGAGGGCTCCAGAGCTGAATGCTGCACTCCAGCTGAGGTCTCCCCAGAGCAGAGCAGAGGGGCAGGATCTCCTCTCTCCAGTTCTGCCCACACTGCTTTGGCTGCAGCCCAGGCTGCCCTTGGCCCTTCTGTGCTGCAGTTTCACACTGCCTGCTCCTGCCCAGCTTCTCCCACCCCCAGCACCCCCAAGGCCTTTTCCTCAGGGCTGCTCTCTCTCCCCTCCTCCCCCAGCCTGTATGGCAGTGAGGATTGTTCCAGCCCAGGTGCAGGATCCTGCACTTGCTCTTGTTGAACCTCAGGAGCTTCACCTCTGCCACCTCTCTAGCTTGCCCAGGTCCCTCTGGATGCCATCCTGTCCCTCTGGCACCTCGACAGCACCACTCAGCTTGGTGCCATCCGCACCCTGCTGGTGCTGCCTCTCCCTCACTGCCCATACAGTGATAAAAGCAGCACAGGTCCCAGTATGGACCCCTTAGGGGCACCACTTGGCACTGCTCTCCATCTGGACTTCGAACCATGGAGCACTGCCCTCTGGATGTGGCCATGCAGCATGTTTGGGTGGGATTCTGGTACCTGGAGGGGGCTGCAGGAGAGCTGGGGAGGGACTTTCAACAAGGGCTGGAAGTGGTGGGGTGGGAGACAATGGAGTGAAGGTTGAGGAGGGGAGATTGAGGCTGGAGATTAGGAGGAGATTCTTTCAAGTGAGGGTGGGGAGACTTGGCACAGGCTGCCCAGGGAGGCTGTGGCTGCATCCTCCCCAGAGGAGTTCAAGGCCAGGCTGGATGAGCCCTTGAGCAAGCTGGGCTGATGGGAGGGGACTCTGCCCATGGCAGGGAGGGTTTGAACAGGATGATTTTTGACATCCCTTCCAACCCAACCATTTTTGTGATTCTGTGTTGAATAGAACTGGACCCAGCAGTGGCCCCTGGTGAGCAGGGCTCCTGCCTTTTGCCATCTGGATGCTCCAATACCAGCAGAGCACATAGGACCATGCAGGGATGGGCTTGGAGCTAGATGACCTTCTAGCAGGTGAGCAGGGCTCCTGCCCTTTCCCATCTGGGTGCTCCAGCACCAGCAGAACACCTAGGATCATGCAGGGATGGGCTTGGAACTAGATGATCCTCAAGGCCCCTTCCAACCCAAACCCTTCTAACAACCTATGAACTATTTTCACACCACCTCCCTGCATCCCCTCCCCTCTAGACCAGCGACCATGCAACTACAGAAGCAAATAGAGGGAAGAGAATTCTGCTGGGAAGGAAATTAGCATCAAGCCAGGCAGGAGGGGGAGAGGTGGCAAAGGAACTCTTTGGCTCTGCGTTTTTATGACCTAATTACCTCGATCCAAAGATGCTCATCCAGAACCTCCACCTTTAGTAAAGAGAGAGAGAGAGAGAGAAAAGCATAGCAACAACACAAGCCCAAGCTGGCTAATGTGTCCAATCACTTGATATTCATGGCCTGACTCCCAGGTCTCTGAAGATGTCATGTGTGTAATGCTGGCGCCAAGGCTGGCACCGGAGCCGCTGCCAGCGAGAGGTTTCAATAAGGTAATTTTCTTGCTGCCTAAGAACATCAGCAGGGTGCAGGCCCCAGCAAAAACAGGCTATGACATCTTATTCAAGCATACATCTGGAGGACAAAACTCGACTTTATTAAAGGCAAATGGGACTGCAGGATTGTTTTGACAGGCTGGGAGAGCCCTCGGCTTGCCTCGTGCACCGGGGCAGAGCCTGGCGGGGGCTCAGGGGGTTGGGGGAGGAAAGGAGTGGCCTTCAGAGTGGGGTCTGCAAACACCCACAGGAAGCCTGGCATGAATCATGGAATCATTGGGTGCCTTGGGACCCAAGGATTCCATGCAAGGGATCTTCAAGAGCATGGAGTCATAGAATGGTTTGAGTTGGAAGGGACCTTGGAGACCATCGAATCATGGAATGGTTTGAGTTGGAAGGGACCTTGGAGACCATAGAATCATGGAATGGTTTTGGTGTGAAGGGACCTTGGAGACCATCGAATCATGGAATGGTTTGGGTGTGAAGGGACCTTGGAGACCATAGAATCATGGAATGGTTTGGGTGTGAAGGGACCTTGGAGACCATCGAATCATGGAATGGTTTGGGTGTGAAGGGACCTTGGAGACCATCGAATCATGGAATGGTTTGGGTGTGAAGGGACCTTGAAGACCATAGAATCATGGAATGGTTTGGGTGTGAAGGGACCTTGGAGACCATAGAATCATGGAATGGTTTGGGTGTGAAGGGACCTTGGAGACCATAGAATCATGGAATGGTTTGGGTGTGAAGAGACTTTGAAAATCATGGAATCATAGAAGGGTTTGGGTGAGTTGGAAGGGGGCTTAAATATAACAGGGTGGTTTGGGTGTGAAGGGACCATAAGCATCATAAAATCATGGAATGATTTGGGTTGCAAAGGACCTTAAAGAACGTAGACTCATTGAATGGGTTAGATTGGGAGGGACCTTAAAGGTCATTGAATGTTTTGGATGTGAATGGACTTTGAAGATCATAGAAGCATCGAATGGGTTGGGTTGGAAGGGACTTTAAAGATCATAGAACGGTTTGGGTGTGAAGGGACCGTAAAGATCATAGAAGCATGGGATCACAGAATGGTTTAGGTTGGAAGTGACCTCACAGCTCAGCCAGTTCCAACCCCCCCACCATAGGCAGGGACACCTCCCACTAGAACAGGTCACTCAAGGCCTCATCCAACCTGGTCCTGGACACCTCTAGGCAGGGAGCATCCACAGCCTCCCTGGGCAGCCTGTGCCAGTGTCTCACCACCCTCACTGCAAAGCACTTCCTAATCCAGCCTTCAATTTCCCCTCAGTTTCAAAAGGGCATCCTGAATCAGCTGAATCAGCTCCTCCTGCCTTTCTCTGGGGTCCTCCTGCCTTTCTCCGAGCTCTTCCTCCCTCTGCCTTTCCCTGGAGTCCTTTTCCTGGCAGTGCTTTGAAGTGGTCACGACGGTGGCTACAAATCTGCTCCCAAACTTGCGGCAGACACTGCCTGAGTGCTTTGTTTATAAGCAGCAGATTGCTGCGGAGAGCAGGAGCTGAGCAGCCTGGCACGACTGCGGGCTAAGAGGAGGTGCTGCCTGAGTGAGAACACTCCAAACACAGCCCAGCTGCTGAGCTCCCTCACCATTTGCACCACCAATCGACACCAGATTTGTTGTCATTTGTTGTCGTTTGTTGCTCTGAAAACAGATCTGTGCTGTGCTGCCTGAAAGCTGTCAGAGCTTCGCCTGCCCCACCGGCAGCGCTTGCGCGGCGCTGAGCAAGGCTGACGACCACCCCTGCTGGACTGGCTGCAGGGCAGGACTGGGCATCCTCCAGCTGCACACAGCCAAGGGTAGTTGGAAGGTCCCAGCCTCATTTCTTTGATTAATAATGCTATTAAGCAGCTAATAAGAGGATCTGAACCAGACTGAAATCTTCGAGTCCTGCATCTCACCTCCGGTGTCGCTTCTGACACGTCAGAAATTCTTCATCCTGCACCCGGGGGGGAGCAGCCTCCTGCAGCAGCACAGACCTGCTGCAAAGCACAGGCACAGAGAAGGACCTTGCAGCTCTGGTGGGCAAGAAGTTGCCCACTGGGCAGCAAGGTGCCCTTGTGGCCAAAGGGCCAGCGGTCTCCTGCGGTGCATTAAGAAGAGTGCAGCCAGCAAGCCAAGGGAGGCTCTCCTGCCCCTCTGCTCTGTCCTGCTGAGACCACAGCTGGAGGACTGTGTCCAGTTCTGGGCTCCCCAGTTCAAGAGGGACAGGGATAGACTAGAGAGAGTCCAACAGAAGCTATGAGGATGGTAAAGGGGCTGGAAGATTTGTGTGATGAGGAGAGGTTGAGAGCCCTGGGGCTGGGCAGCCTGGGGAGGAGAAGGCTGAGAGGGGACCTGAGCAGTGGTTACAGAGAGCTGAGGGCTGGGGGGCAAGAAGCAGGTTCCAGGCTCTGTTCAGTGGTGCCCTGTGATGGGACAAGGAGCAATGGACACAGACTGGGACCCAGGAGCTGCCACCTCAACATGAGGAGAAACTTCTGTGGTGTGAGGGTGCTGGAGCCTGGAGCAGGCTGCCAAGAGAGGCTCTGGAGTCTCCTGCTCTGGGGACTTCCCAGCCCCACCTGAATGTGTTCCTGTGTGCCCTGCCCTGGGTGCTCCTGCTCTGGCTGGAGGGGCTGGACAAGATGAGCTGTGAGGGTCCCTTCCCACCCAATCCAATCTGTGAATCCACGAATCTGTGACTGTTTTGATTTCCACTAAGCAGGCACAGCTGTGAGCAGGTTCCCCCTAGTTCTGCTGAGGACATCTAAGGCTCATGAGCTTTTGAAAGGTCTTTTAGGGGGGCAATTTCTGGAAGCAAAAGCCTTCTCTGGACCTGCTCCAGCCTCTCAGTGTCCTTCTTGGAGTGAAGAGCCCAAAACTGAACCCAGAATTCAAGCTGTGGCCTCCCCAGTGCCCAGTCAAGAGGCACCATCACTGCCCTGCTCCTGCTGGCCACAGCATTGCTGCTCCAGGCCAGGCTGCTGGTGCCCTTTTTGCCCACCTGGGCACACTCCTGGCTCATCTTCAGCTGATGCCAACCAGCACCCCCAGATCCTTATCTGTTGGGCAGTTTCCAGCCACTGTGCCCCGAGCCTGGAGCCTTTGTGGGGTTGTTGTGAGCCAAGTGCAGGACCCAGCCCTTAGATTTGTTAACCTCATCTCGTTGACCTCATCCCTTGGATCCAGCCTGGCCAGATCCCTCTGCAGAGCTTTTCCACCCTCCAGCAGCTCAACACTGCCACCCAGTTTAATGCCATCTGCAGACTTCCCCAGGATGCCTCAATCCCTTCATCCAGATCGTGGATAAAGACGTTGAAGAGAGATGTCAGCATCTCTATCTTCATCTCTGTCTGCATCCTGGCCCTTCCACACGGACAGCAGCCCAAAAGCACCACTCTGAGTTGCTGCTGCATGCTGAGAGAAGAGACAGGACAAAGGAAATGGCCTGAAGAAAACAAACCACAAAATAGCAAAAGCAAAATTGCCAGGAGGCAAGAAAAGCTGCCCCCAGAGCTGGGCAAAGAGAAACAAGTGCCAAGCAGAGTCCCCCAGGGCTCAGCCCTGGCACCAGTCTTGTTCAGCACCTCTCTGGGTGCCATGGGCAGAGGCACTGAGTGCAGCCTCAGCAGGTTTGCTGCCCACACCAAGCTGTGTGGTGCTCAGCCAGGCTGGAGGGCAGGATCCATCCAGAGGCACCTGGGCAGGCTGCAGAGGTGGGCACAAGCCAAGCTTAGGAGGGGCACCAAGAGCAAGGGCAAGGTCCTGCAGCTGGCTGGAGGCAATGCCAAGCAGCAATGCAGGCTGGGCAGTGCCAGGCTGGAGAGCAGCCCTGAGGAGAGGCACTTGGGGGTGCTCCTGCTGGAGGAGAAGCTGCACAGGAGCCAGCAGTGTGCACTTGCAGCCCAGAAAGCCAAGCAGAGGCTGGGCTGCAGCAGCAGCAGTGTGGCCAGCAGGGCCAGGGAGCTGATCCTGCCCCTCTGCTGTGCTCTGCTGAGAGCCCACCTGGAGTGCTGCATCCAGCTCTGGAGCCCCTGGGACAAGAGGGCTGTGGAGATGCTGGAGAGTGTCCAGAGCAGGGCCAGGAGGATGCTGAGAGGCTGCAGCAGCTCTGCTGTGAGCACAGCCTGAAAGAGTTGGGGCTGTGCAGGCTGGAGCAGAGGAGGCTCCCAGGGCACCTTCTGGTGGCCTTGCAGGGTCTGCAGGGGGCTCCAAGAGAGCTGGGGAGGGACTGTGGAGGCTGTGAGGGAGTGTCAGGAGTGGGGGGAATGGAGCAGAGCTGGAGGTGGGGAGAGTGAGAGTGGAGGTGAGGAGGAAGTTGTTGAGCAGGAGAGTGGTGAGAGGCTGGCAGGGGTTGCCCAGGGAGGTGGTTGAGGCCCCATGGCTGGAGGTGTTTGAGGCCAGGCTGGCTGAGGCTGTGTGCAGCCTGCTCTAGGGTAGGGTGTCCCTGGGCATGGCAGGGGGTTGGGACTGGCTGCTCCTTGTGCTCCCTTCCAGCCTGACTGCTTCCATGCTTCTATGAAACCACAGTTAGCAGCACTGCAATTCAGCTCAGAGCTCATCTGCAGCAGAAGCCTCCTTGTTCAGGAGGTGATGGTGACACCAGAGCAGCCCAAGCTCTTGGCTTAGCAGGCAGAGCAAACAAAACAAATATCTTTGCTTTATTTCTCTCCCTTTCTTTTTCTTTTCCCCTCTTTTCCCCCTTTCCTTTTCCTTGCCTTCCCCCCCCAGGTCCAGCCTGGGGACGTTCGATCGGCAGCTCCCGCGGGCAGCAGAAGCCGAGGGGCCCAGAGCCTTAGCAACAAAGATCCTCTGAGGTACAAACAAAATGCATTTAATTTGACTCAGTGTATTACAAGCATTATAATCCCTCTTCTGATTTCAACATGAGATGGACTAATCTCATCTGCTCAGAGGGATAAGCCTTGTCTCAGCCATGATGACAGGCTTAGAGAATGATAAAAATTAGGGCATTCTCACAGATTATAAACTGTAACAGCAGATAAGGCTTATGAATAAAGGAGGGGCTACAGGTGGTTGTTTGTGGAATTGGACTAGATTAAGGGGTTAATGGTAGAGAGGTACAAAGTCATTCCCAGCTAAACCATAGATACACACCGGGGTGGGAAAATCTTTCTCGCCTGTGTAAACACCAGGGGAGATGAAGCACACTGCAGAGCTGGTGGCACCAGCAGGCAGGACGAGCAGGCACATCCTCACTGACAGAATCACCCTCACCTGCACCCTGCAAGTTGAGTTTCATCACCACAGACTAACCCTGATTTGCACTCTGCAAGTTGAGTTTGACCACCACAGGCTAACCCTGCTTTGTACTATGCAAGTTGAGTTTGACCACCACAGACTAACCCTGCTTTGTACTATGCAAGTTGAGTTTGACCACCACAGACTAACCCTGATTGGTACTCTGCAAGTTGAGTTTGATCACTGAAAACTAACCCTGATTTGTACTCTGGAAACTGAGTTTGTTAACTAAAGGCTTACTCTGATTTGCACTCTCTAAGCTGAGTTTGACCACTAAAGGTTAACCCTGATTTACACTCTAGAAGCTGAGTTTATTAACTAAAGACTAACCCTGCTTTGTACTCTGGAAGCTGAGTTTGGTCATTAAAGACTAACCCTGTCTTGCTCTCTAGGAGCTCACTCTGATCACTAAAGGCCAACTCTGACTTGCCCTCTAGGAGCTCAATTTGATCACTAAAGAGCAACCCTGACTCGAGTGCAAATAATCATTATCTTTACCTGTTTTAATTGTTAGAAATTCCTTTCTCTTCCCTTCCTTTCACCCTTCCCTCCCCTTCATCCTTCCCTTCCCTTCCCTTCCCTTCCCTTCCCTTCCCTTCCCTTCCCTTCCCTTCCCTTCCCTTCCCTTCCCTTCCCTTCCCTTCCCTTCCCTTCCCTTCCCTTCCCTTCCCTTCCCTTCATCCTCTCCTTCATCTGTCCCATCCCTTCTTCTCTTCTCTCTTCTCTTCTCTTCTCTTCTCTTCTCTTCTCTTCTCTTCTCTTCTCTTCTCTTCTCTTCTCTTCTCTTCTCTTCTCTTCTCTTCTCTTCTCTTCTCTTCTCTTCTCCTTGAATCTCCTCCCCTTGAATCTCCTCTCCTCTCCTTGAATCTCCTCTCCCTTTGCCTCCCCCTTCCCTTCCCTTGCCTTCCCTTGCCTTCCCTTGCCTTCCCTTGCCTTCCCTTGCCTTCCCTTGCCTTCCCTTCCCTTGCCTTCCCTTGCCTTCCCTTGCCTTCCCTTGCCTTCCCTTGCCTTCCCTTGCCTTCCCTTCCCTTGCCTTCCCTTCCCTTGCCTTCCCTTCCCTTCCCTTCCCTTCCCTTCCCTTCCCTTCCCTTCCCTTCCCTTCCCTTCCCTTCCCTTCCCTTCCCTTCCCTTCCCTTCCCTTCCCTTCCCTTCCCTTCCCTTCCCTTCCCTTCCCTTCCCTTCCCTTCCCTTCCCTTCCCTTCCCTTCCCTTCCCTTCCCTTCCCTTCCCTTCCCTTCCCTTCCCTTCCCTTCCCTTCCCTTCCCTTCCCTTCCCTTCCCTTCCCTTCCCTTCCCTTCCCTTCCCTTCCCTTCCCTTCCCTTCCCTTCCCTTCCCTTCCCTTCCCTTCCCTTCCCTTCCCCTCATCCTCTCCTTCATCCTCCCCATCCCTTCCTTTCCCTTCCCTCTTTCCTTCCTTTCCTGTCCCTTCCTCCTTCCCTGCCTCCTTCCCTTCCCTTCCTCCTTCCCTTGCAGGATGTGAGTGGGAGAGGAGAGCAATCCAGCTGTGTGCTGGGTGAGCGCCGCAGTGAAGAGGTGAGCGCCACAGGGCTGGAGGCAGAGATTGGATGCAGAACAGAAAAGAGCAGATTAAAAACAATTAATAAAAGTGACTAAAAATAATAGATCAAAAATAATAAATCAAAATTGATAGGTAAAATTAATGCATTTAAAAATGAATAGAAAAGAATAGATTAAAAGCAATTAATAAAAGTGGCTAAAAATAATAGATCAAAAATAATAGATCAAAATTAATAGGTTAAATTAACATTAAAAATGAATAGAAAAGAATGAAAGAAATTAATAGAAATGACTAAAAGTAATAGATTTAAAAATAAAAATTAATAGGTTAAATTAATGTATTAAAAATGAATAGAAAAAATAGATTAAAAACAATTAATGAAAGTGGCTAAAAAGAATAGGTCAAAAATAATGGATAAAAAAATAATAGATCAAAATAAAAAGATTGAATTCATTTATTTAGCAATGAATAGAAAATAGTAGATTAAAAATCATTAATCAAAATGACTTAAAATGATAGATTAAAAAAAGAGCAAAATTAATAGGTGAAATTAATTTATTTCAAAATGAATAGAAAGTAATAGATTGAAAATAATTAACAGAAATGACAAACAATAATAGATTAAAAAATAATAGATCAATATTAATAGATTGAATTCATTTATGAAAAAATAAATAGAATCCTAGAGATTAAAAATAATTAATAAAACTGACTAAAAGTAATAGATAAATTAATATCAATTAATAAATAAAACACCCAATAAAAATAATATATCCAATTCATTTATTTTTAAAAAGATAGAAATTAATAGATCAAAATTAATTAATAAAAATGAACAAAAACATATAAACATTAATTTAAAATAATTAATTAAAAATAAAAATAATTAATTGATAAAAATAATAAAAATACCAAATAAAAATGAATAGACAAAACCAATAAGAATGAATAGACAAAATTTATTTATAAAAATCAATGAATAAAATACCTAAAAAGATGAAGATATCAAAATTAATTAATTACAATTCATAGATAAAATGTATTTTAAAAGAATAGAAATTAATAGATCAAAACTAATAAAATTGAAGAAAAATTAGATTAAAATTTATCAATAAAAAAGGACCTAATAAAAAATAATAGATCAAAATTAATGAAATGAGTAGACAAAACCCATTTATAAAAATCAATAAATAAAGATACCTAATAAAAATTAATAGATCAAAATTAATAAATTACAATTAATAGATAAAATTTATTTTTAAAGAATAGAAATTAATAAATAAAAATTAAATCATAAACCCAAACAAAATTTGATAAAAAATTATCAATAAAATCATTAAAAGGCCTAATAAAAATTAATAGAGGTAAAGGAATAAATCACAATTAATATATAAAATATATTTTTAAAGAATAGAAATAAATAGATCAAAATTAATTAATGAAAATGAACAACAATTGATAAAAATTAATCAATAAAAATAATAAAAAGACCTAATAAAAATAATAGATAAAAATTAATAAATTACTATTAATAGATTTTTTTTTAAAGAATAAAAATAATAGGTCAAAAATAATTAATAGAAATGAACAAAAATTGATAAAAATTAATCAATAAAAATAATTACAAGGCCCAATAAAGAAGAATAGATACAAATTAATAAATCACAATGAATAGATAAAATTTATTTTTAAATAATAGAAATTAATAGGTAACAATTAATTAATAAAAACGAACAAAAATTGGTAAAAATATTAATAAAAATGAACAAATGTGATAAAATTAATCAATAAAAAATAATAAAAAGCCCTAATAAAATCGAATCGATCAAAATTAATAGAAATGAATAGAAAAAATAATGTCTAAAAATTAGTGAATAAAATACCTAATAAAAACGAGCAGATCAAAATAAATGAAACTTAATTAATAGGTAAAATTCCTTTATTAAAAGACGAATAGAAATGAATAGAGAAAAAATAAATAGTGAGAATGAATAATAAAATAATGAATAACATCAATAAATTAAGCCACTAAGAAAATTAATAGATCAAAAGTAATTCATACTGTTAATAATTTATAATTAATAGTAATTAAAATAGATAATATAATAGTAATAAATAATAATTATTATTAATAATAATAACACGGAAATTTAATTAATTTAAATTAATAAATGCAAAGAGCCAATAAAAAGAAGAGCTGGAAAATTAATAAATAAAATTAATGGACAAAATTCAGGCATAAAAATATTAATAAGGTCAATAGATGGAAAATTAATTACTCAAAGATTAACGAATAAAAGAAAATAGATGAAATCGATTAATAAAAAGGAGTAACAAAAATTAATATCTGCAGAAATAATTAATGAAGTCAACAATTAAGCACTGTGAGCAAATTCCGCCCCCGGAGCGCAGCTGCTAAGGGCAGCAGTGGCTGCAGGCTGCCTGACAACAGGGGGGCTGGAGCGCCCCGCAGCCGTGTTTCGCACCCCATAAGCTGCCCTGAGCAGATTTCGCGCTGGGGGCTGACACTGCTAAGAGTTTTAAGTTTAACCCACTTGAACTTAATGCGAAGCGAAGGAGCAGAGCTGCGGACACCCAACAGCCCTTTTGTTTCCATAGGAACTCCTCCCTCGGAGCGCTGCCCCCCACAGCCTGCTTGGCAAGGAGCCACGCAGGGGGAAAGCCTTGGGGGGGGGGACCAGAGGGCGCCCCTGTTGCTACCTGCTCGCCAGCAGGCGTCTGCGGGGCAGCCTATGGAGAGCCAGGGGGAGAGAGGGGAAGACTGCGGGGTCCTGCCGCTGGCTCAGAAGGGAGAATGATATGGGGGGTGGGTGGATAGATAGATAGATAGATAGATAGATAGATAGATAGATAGATAGATAGATAGATAGATAGATAGATAGATAGATAGATAGATAGATAGATACACAGACCGATAGATGCATAGATAGATAGATAGATGGATAGATAGATAGATAGATAGATAGATAGATAGATAGATAGATGGATAGATAGATAGATAGATAGATAGATAGATAGATAGATAGATGGATAGATACACAGACAGACAGATAGATAGATAGATAGATAGATAGATAGATAGATAGATAGATAGATAGATGGATAGATACATAGATAGATAGATAGATAGATAGATAGATAGATAGATAGATACACAGACAGATAGATGCATAGATAGATAGATGGATGCATAGATAGATAGATGCATAGATAGATAGATAGATAGATAGATAGATAGATAGATAGATAGATAGATGGATAGATACATACATAGATACATAGATAGATAGATAGATACATAGACAGAGAGATATATAGATAGATAGATACATAGATTGATTGATAGATGATAGATACATAGATAGATTGATAGATAGATGATAGATTACATGTATAGATTGATAGATATATAGATTGATTGATAGACTGATAGATCAATCAATAGATAGATGATACATACATTGATAGCTGATAGATACGTAGATTGAAAGATACATTGATAGATTGATTGATTGATAGATCAATAGATAGACAGCTAGATGATACACAGATTGATAGATACATAGATAGATACATTGATAGATGACAGATACATAGATTGATTGATAGATTGATGGATAGATTGATAGATTGATAGATACATAGATTGATACATAGGTAGATTGATATATAGATGATAGATACACAGATTGATTGATAGATAGATGATAGATACATAGATGATAGACACATAATTAGATTGATTGATAGATGATAGATACATAGATTGATACATAGATAGACAGATAGATACACTGATAGATACATTGATACATAGATAGATGGTAGATACAGAGATTGATTGATTAATAGATAGATAAATAGATTGATAGATAGATGATAGATACATAGGTAGATTGATACATAGATATATTGATAGATAGATCAATGGATAGATAGATAGATTGATAGATTGATACATGGATAGATGATAGATACATAGATTGATGAGGCACTGAGTGCCATGGTCTGGTTGGTTGGGCAGGGCTGGGTGCTAGGTTGGGCTGGAGGAGCTTGGAGCTCTCTGCCAAGCTGCCTGACTCTATGATTCTGAGACAAACTCCTCCCTTGGTGCTCTTTAAAAGCTCTGAGGAGCAGACTTTGCCTTCCCTCCCAAGCCACTGCCACAACTTGTGCAGTTAAAGAGATGACTTCTTAGCTCCCTAAAAATTTTATTCACCCCCTAAAAGACTTTGTCTTTTTATTTTTTTTTGGGGGTGTGGGGGGGGGGGGGTGCAGGGTATAAAACGAGCAGGAATTGTCTATGGGGAGCCATCATCTCTTTGTGGCAGGCAAGAAATTCCAGAAGTGTTTAGAAGTGGCTCTGCTGCCTGCTCCTTGCAGGAAAGGTTGTATTTCCTTTTGCAGTGCCCATAATCTTTTTAGAACCTTTGCTTTATGGAGCACATAAACATCACCACGGAGCTG